>NC_045644.1:35212176-35519620 GCF_009829145.1 Chiroxiphia lanceolata
CTGGCTGCAGTAAAATGTGCCTTTCTCCAAGCTCACCTGTCAGCCTTGCTGTTGCTTTTTCCCTCCGTACCCCACACGCTCTGCTTTTTGTGCACAGAAAAGAGACAGTTGTCTAAATTTTCTTGTGTTTTTCCCGGTGCTTGCTTGTCTTACCAAAATAAGCACTGTTAGCAGAGGAAAATTATAATTTTCCATGGAAACCGGTGGAAAAGGAAGCAGGTTTCAAAATGCTCTCTCCACGTACACTTGTGGCATACATGTGTTTGTTTTAGAGATGGGAAACCAGGCACAGCATGCTCAAATGGCAAGACTGGTGTCATCCAGCACTGAGAGCAGGAATCTGAGAGCTTGAATCTCTGCCTGTTGTCTTAGTCACAGCGTCTTGTTGGTATTTTTGTAGGTTTTGATTGATTTTTTTCAAACATTTGTGGTTTGCTTTGGGTTTTTTTTTTTACTCGCAGTATATGCTTCAGCCTTATGGCCTTTCTGTGTGAGTGATATGCATTCATCCATGAAAATTAGAATTACTCATTGTTTCACAACTAGATCATATATTGAGATGGGGAATAGAGTAGGATTTCGGGAAACCAGGAATTGTCAGTTTTTTCATACAGCAGAGAATGATCTTTGTCAAAATGGGGCCCTGACTAGACTGGAAAATATTCCTGTGGGTGTACCCAATCTGGATGTGATGGTCCATAATGGCAAAATCTCCAGGTGTGGATACCTCACCTGACCAAAGAGCACTTTGCTAACACAGAGCACATGGGCCAGCTGGGCAGGTTCCTTCCACAGGCACACTGCTGTGCTGGTGGCAAAAGGGTCATACCCATCTTCAGGCAAAGAAGTCATTACGGAATCACAGAATCCCAGAATGGTCTGGGTTGGAAGGCACTTAGAGATCACCTCATTCCACCCCCCCTGCCATGGGCAGGGACACCTTCCACCAGCCCAGGTTGTTCAGGACCCCATCCAATCTGACCTTGGGGATGACTGCCAGGGAAGTCATCCCCCTTAAATCACATTCTGTGTTCAAAAATTCACCCACTCCATGCAGATCAGGCCTTACTTTGACTCAGAGGCTGTATTTTGATACCTCTTTCCCCACATCCTTGCTCTAATGCTGCAGCTGCTCATCAAAGTGTTTTCAGCTTCTGCCAATGACAATCATGAAAGAAATAGGCAGTTCTTCCTACAAGCTGATGTTGAACCTTACCCTATCCTAGGTAATTATTTCTATAATGAATTTTTTTCATGTGGCATACTTTAACAATGATACAGAGGAAAAGGAGATGGGATTTAATTATATTGTATCTTTGACGCTACACTGGAGGATAAAAGTGATGGTGCTGTACATTCAACACTGTAAACAACGTTCACAGCTTGTTAAACGCTGAAAAGAAGTTTGAGAGTTTAATCATTTACAAAAGCTGTTGTTTTTATAGCTGATAAAATATTTCCTGCTATGGAACACACTGAAAATGCTCATTCTCGTAATGGGCTGTTTCAGACACAGTAAGATGCAGCTCCGTCTCTTAATGTTGTTACACCAGTGCTGTCACTGCTAATACAACCCTTTGTCATTTACTCAACTCCTGATTGTTGTCCTCGACTTTTTCGGGATGGCACTGCCTACCCATGTGAAGGTGATAAGGTCTGTGTGTGTGCAGTAACCACCACAGGAAGGTGCAGGCTTTGACCATTTTTTTTTCCCCAAACAAGGAAAGGAATACCAATTAAACATGTAAAGTCTTAGTTTCAGCAGTGCAGGTTACATAAATGTAAAGACAAAGTCAGTTGTGTTTAATCAATTTAAAAGAAGCTCTTTTTTTGCCTGGGCTGGTAACTCAGAGTTCCAAGTTGCAGTCATTGGAGAAAAAAATCCATGACAATGTGTATTGTGTATTATGTTCATTACCATAGAACAGCTTTTTCTGTGTCTGACTGAATCTTGTTATTGATCCAACTCAAAAGAATAGTTTTGATAGCCTCATCTAATTTTTTTGTTTAATCTTACCTTTACTGAAGTTACCGAACAACAGTTCTGGGAGCAGTGCAGGACACTGTTTCCTGTGGATTCCTATTTTCAGGCCAAGCTCCTAAATCAATGATGAGCATTGATGCCAGCTGCTTCTTCTACCTGACTCTCTATTCTGCATAAAATCTGTACAAACCTGAATGCTTTTGAATCTCAACTTCTCTTTCAGTTTGGTTGATATCAGATGATAGGTTGTAGAATAATCAGGTGGGAAATCCCATATGCCATGATCACACAAACTTGGCTTCCAAGCTGAGCTAAAAATGACTGCTGAAGGGTAACTAGACCTAATTACAAATGTGAGGGCTTCACCAGGAGTGTGGTTCCTACTAATGCCTGTCTGCCTCTAATGTGGATACTATTACCAGGAAACTTCCTGTAGCTAACTACAGCTAAACTCATGTGTTCACTGAGAATTCTGATGAGTGGGGCTTTTTATTGTTTGATATAATCCACCATCAACGTAATTTGGGCTTTTTCTGCAAGTCATTAGCATAATAAATTGCCTAATATGTGTCTTTTATTGTGGAATAATCTCCGAAGGGGGAAAAAAGGCAATCGCGGGTGTCAAATCCTAAATTAAAATAAGGTTGGGACAGTATTTGGCAAGATAATGCTGATGAAAGTGACAATCTGAAGTTCAACTAAACCAAAAATCTTTAGCTTGGGCATTTATAATAAATAAGCATACTGCTTATAAATGGCCTTGTTTCACTGCTCAAGTAATGAACAGGTTTGGTTTTCAGCTTCCATGCCGTGGTCCCTTTGCACTTCTTGGACTGTTTTCCTCATGTCTTTGTCTTGTCAGTCTGCACAAATCTGATTTTAAAGGAGGTGAGTGGCTGTGGCTTTGCTCACAGCCTCTGCTCTGCTGGGCACTTCTGTCACATTTAGCAAATATCCTCATACCTATTAAAAGTAAGCAGCAGTGGTAAGGCTGAACCAATATTTGATCACCCTTTCAATTGGCAGTGCATAGCTTTAATTAAAAACAAGCCTTTCTTCATCTGTTTATCTTACCTTCCACCTCCAAAAGCTCAGCTGAGCAGCACTATCTAATGGAATACATAATAACTCCATCTCAGGGAGAGAGTTATCTCCTCAGTTGCTTTGCAGCATCTTTCCCTACATTTGCCTCGTACTTGAAAATGTAAGAATACATTATAAGTGGTTGAGATTTCTTATGAAGGAAATCATTCTGTGCAAAGCTACTAGCACTTGTAAAGAGAAGTTTCTTCTCAAGTGTTCTCTGTCCTGCATTCCCTTTCAAAAAGGGACTTAATGTGTGTGGAAAGGCTATTTTAGCTCTTCAGTTGAATTCTTCTTCCTGGGGGACTGTTCAAAAATGCACACCTACAAACACTCTCTTCCAGAACAGAAAAAAAAAATAGTATTTATCATAGAATGATTTGAATTGGAAGTGATCTCAAATTCATCTCATTCCATCCCCTGCCATAGGCATGGACACCTTGCTCTACACCGAGTTGCTCCAAGCCCTGTCCAACCTGGCCTTGGACAATTCCAGGGATGGGGAGTCCACCAGAGAAAAATAGGAACTGTTCTTAATCCATTCTTATTTTGAAAAATTTCTGCTCCAACTCTTGCTTTTTATTTAACTCCTAAGCAGTAATTCTTGTCATAACCGTCTCATTACTGTGTTACGTACCCAAAACACACAGGAGCCCCAGGTGCTTCAGGTTCAAGTTCATGCCACTGTTTCTAGTAGAAAAAGATGTGTCCTTCCTGCTGTGTCTCCTTTTGAAAAGATATCCAAATGCTAGGCCTATGCCCCGGAAAATTAGCTGTTTCTCTCCTGCTGGGCCTAATATTGGATAAAGAAGTGCTTCACACAACCCCCTGCCTCAGGTACTTTTAACACTGTATGCACCCTGCATGCATCCCTCTCCAGATATCTGGCAGCTATGAAATAATCAACCTTTTATTTCTCTTGTCTTCCTAGAGGAAAAAAAAAAATATTCTTCATTAGTAGCTTTCTTTTGAGTGAAAAGTTCTGGAAATTTGTTCCCTACATAGATAACAATCTCTTCATTGAAATCAAACAAAAAAAAAAAAGGGGGGGTCTACTTTAATTGTAATACTCCCTTCTAATTTCCCCTGACAAGTAACAGAAAGGGTTTCCATGAGAATATAAAATTTTTCACTGGTACATCCAAACTTTGGGTATTTGGGGATGTGGAGGGTGCTGTTTGCTTCTATTCCAGCCTGACTGTTTAGTAGTTAAGTAAAGGTAAGCATCTTTAAGGAACTCACAGCTGGTGGTTAGTCTACAAGGTTACTAACTCTTTCAATGCACTTAAGTGACTCCTCCAACTTTGCATTTTGGAGGGGAAAAGATCACTCTTCTCATCCATTTCCACTTAGTGAGTCACCCAACTGTTACACGGCTTTACACAAAATGAGAAGATGGGAAAGAAAAGCAAAAGTAAAATCTGCCTGCAAGTTCTATTTGCAAATGACACTTCAGTAAAATGACCTTCACACAGAGAGAAGAAAAACAGTGTAGAGATGGTCATTAAAAGGCTTCATTAATACAACCCACTGTGCCTGAAATGCTTCTATGAAGGTTTGCAGGTGAGCTCCTCTGACTCACACTGCACCACTGCATTTCACTCACTTACCTAGTTCCTGCAGGCAATTTCTCAAGGCATCTGTTCATCCAGCCTGTCAGGCCTTAGCCTTCTCCAGGTCCTCTCAGCTTATTATTTCAGCTGGGTGGGCTTTGATTTTTCTTAGTATTTTTGTCAATGAAGCCGAAGGCTTTCAGGACAGGTATTTTGTTTAACAAGACAGTGATGTCTTGTTTAAACGTGCCTTGGTGGCTTTTTTTGTTGGTTCTTATTTATCCAGGGTAAATCTTACAGTCATTTGAAGATTGTTATGTAGATAAATTCTTCAGCTGCTTTTACAAACTCTTTTACACTAACAAAGCTTAATTTTTGGTGGTTTGTTTTTTTTTTTCCTTCGCGGAGCTTCAGATTTTTCTGAGTGACTATTTTTCATCTTTTGTCATGTGTAAGATTTGTCACTATACACATATAAAAATATATAACTCTTTACATACATATATACACACCATATTATACATACACATCTGTTAGTCAGCAACCTGTCAGACTATGAGGACTAGAGATAATATAAGTAGACATCTAAGTAGACATCTAAGTAATAGATATAAGTAGATAATATAAGTTATAGAGATATTATAAGTACTTTGTGCCCTGAATCTAGAGAAAATACAAGCAAATTCAACTGACCACAAAAGGAAACTATAATTTAAAGGAGGAAGGAAACCCTGTAATACTCTAAATTATTTCCTTTACTGTGTTTCCATTCCCCGAAATAGAATTCATGTTGACAGATTACCCTGTACATAAAAAAAATAATGTTTTCAATTAAGTAGTGGCTACTCACCCAGTAATTGCATTTGGTTTTGGTTTTCTGTGTGTGAGAAAAATTGCATATCAGCTATTGTCCAACTACAGAAAGGCAAGGATTTAAGCATTGACATAAGTGCACTCTTCCTATCAAAAAATTTACTACTTTCTACTGAACACATGAGACCATATAATTAATGACACTGTCCTTGTACTGGGTAGCTCTTTCCCACATTTCAGCGAGGAGCAATGTGAATATGTGCTGAGACTGCCTGTATTAGAGTTACCCTCTCTCATCCCTTTCCTTCTGCAGGTATTCAGCCCATTCACTTGTGTAAGGAAGCAGAGTTGACTTCCATGCTGTCCAAACCTTTCAGATCCCAAATACGGTGGGCTAATGACAATCAAACTGCTCTGCCCCAGGATGGGAGGCTTCCTCTTCTGCAGCAGTGTCTGAAATATTCATAGAATCACAGAATGATCTGGGTCAGAAGGGATTTAAGCTCATCTCATCCCACCCCCTGCCGTGGGCAGGGACACCTTCCACTAGTCCAGGTTGCTCCAAGCCCCATCCAACCTGGCCTTGGACACTTCCAGGGATCCAGGGGCAGCCACAGCTTCTCTGGGCAACCTGTGCCAGGGCCTCACCACTCTCTGAGAAAAGAATTTCTTCCTAATATCTAAACCCACTCTTGTTAAGTGTGAAGCCATTCCCCCTCGTCCTCTCTCTCCAGGCCCTTGGAAATAGCCTCTCTCCATCTTTCTTGCAGGCTCCCTTCAGGTTTTGAAAGGCCACAATTAGTTCACCCCAAAGCTTCTCTTCTCCAGGCTGAACAGTCTCTTTATTTGTTTAAAACAGAGAGATCTTTGTAACAAGGCCATGATTTTAGCAGGTTCATGGGGAATGGTGAGGTGATTTTTCGGTTTGTGTCTCAACAAGGGAATGGGATCTTCCACCCACGAAAGATGCCAAAGGTGGCTGTGCTACTACTGACCTGTATAACTTAGTTGATATGATTATATCTGCATAGTTACTGAAACAATGCTGAATTTATATTTTAAACAGCAACAAAAGCAAACTAATGTGCTATGGAAAATGATGACAGTGAGCTCAGATTAAAAAAAAAATTCATTGTTAGGAAACATTTTCATTGACAGGACATAGGAGTGAGAAGACTCTTTCCAACATTTTGACCTAATTTAAAGAAAAGCTAATCTAGTATTATTTTTACTAACAGTGATCTAAGGTGGCAGTTAATCCATTGTAGGACACAATGTGGGACAAACTCTCCTGGTGAAAGTGGCTGGTCTCACATTCCAGTTTTCATTCCCTGCTGCTGTTTGGCAGGACCCTGCCCTGGTTTTGGCTGAAGTTTCCAGCATTGTTTCTCTGGTATGGGACCTGGAGGTGATGTAGCAGGTTGTGGGGTCCTGCTAGGGGACTGTCTCATGTTCAAGACCATTGCATGCTGCCTGTGGAGTGGGTTTTCAGCCTTTGCCAGAGATGTGAGTGAGAGGAGAGATCTGAGAGAGGGTCCCATGTCACTGGTGCCTGCCTCGAACCCCTGGGGCCCGATTGGCAATGTCACCAAGCTCTCACAGTTGAAAATGTGCTGTTTAGATGTTACAATTTGAATATTGGAATGGTTTAGGAAGCAGCAGGTGTTCCCCAAAACCAAGACCCAGGTGCCCAGTTGGGTACGCTACACTGGTGGCTGCCGTCTGTCCTGATTTTGATGTTTCTGTTTCCACATGTTACAAGTGAGGTGATAGTGCTCTGTCACACCTTTTCTATCTGTTTGTAAAGCAAGCTGGATTGCTTCTCAGCTCATGGTAGGATTCATACTCTGCTTTCTTTTGACTGGGTGTTAACTTTTCACAAAACTCAAGCAAGTCTCAAGCAAAACAGCTACTTTGTCACAGCCCCATGCCCTAACTGCAGACACTTGTTCCCTTATTCTCCCAGCTGAAGCCCTAGTCTTTTTTATCTGTCACACTCTCAGCCCTGATAGAGACACCTTATGGTGTCCTGGCTGGAGATGGTAAGGTTGTTAAAAGGCTGATTGTTACCCAGTCCAAAACAAACATCCTTCTGACACATCCTATCACCTCACAGGCATGTTGTGCCAACAGATGCCATTAATCTTCGAGAAGCTCTCACATACTACATGGTGAGTGCCGGAGAAAATTCTTTGAAAAGATGAATAATTCTGTCTTCAAAGCAGCACACAGTAAATAAGGCATGGAGCAGCACAGCGGGTCTCTAGGACAAGTCAAAAATATGTAATGGCATTTTATTCAGCGAGCTTTGTCTCTTTGGAGAAACAGAGGGATCGTAGAGTGGTTGGGGTTGGAAGGGAGCTTAAAGGCCATCCAGTTCCACCCCCCTGCCATGGTCAGTGACACCTCCAACTAGCCCAGGTTACTCCAAGCCTGGTCCAACCTGGCCTTGGACACTTCCAGGGATGGGGCAGCCATAGCTTCTCTGAACAACCTGTGCCAGGGCCTCCCCACCCTCTGAGTAAAGAATTTCTTCCTAACATCTACTCTAAACCTGTCAGTTTAAAATTATTTCCCCTTGTCCTGTGACTATCTGTCTGTGTAAATAGTCCCTCTCCCTCCTTTTTATAAGCCCCTTTAGGTACTGGAAGGATCCCATAGGACAAGGTAAATATTCATGCCATAAAAACTTCTGGACTGCAGACTTGCAGATGGCAGTGGCAAATTGTCACTGCAAACACAAGCTGAATCTCAGAATTTTGTAACTTTTTCAGAGTTTGGATTCACTGCCTTAATAATGCCATTTTATTACTCTTTGCCTGTAGGCTGTGGGCATTTTGTTCCCTTTGTGCTCTTCTGTTTTAGTAATGTAGTTATGGTGGAACCATGTGAGAGCCTTTCTCTCTCCCGTGAGCCCTGGTGTAGCCACACTTATTATAAATGTATTTATGTAATGAATAAAGTTACTTTTGTTTAGAAGTAAAATATTTTCTGTATCCCCCAACCATTCCAGGCAAATGAGGAGCAGTTTCATGGCGCAAAGCACCGTTCCCATGCAAAGCTGTAACTGGGGCTGTTCTGTCAGTCCTGCAGTCACACTGTGGAAGTGTACTGAGGGCTTTATAACTGTCATAGTTGTACATCTAATTGCTCAGGTCTCCATGGTTAAGGGACAAATTCAACCCTTGGAGCAAAACAGGGCTGCAGTGTGCTGGCCAGCTGTGTCGCCGGTGTGGGAAGAGCCTCCTGCCAGCGCAGGGCAGCTGCGGAGCAAGGAATTCTGCTGCTGGATGGCTGCCTCTAGGAACTTCTGCTCCTGCTGGAAGCAGCTTAACAGGCTGCTGAGCAAAATGCTGCCCTTCCAATGCTTGTAGGCCCCAGGAGAAGGTTGATGTGTATCCTGCAGATGTAGCTTTGCACTGTGCCAAGAGCACTCGGGAGATGGAGCCGTTCTGCAAAATTGATGTGTGGAAAGAGAAGGCACTTTGTGCTCCCTCCCTGCATTGCAGATGTGCTGCCACTGGTTCACCCTAAGTTCAGGGATGGTTTTATTGTTTCATAGTCTCTCTGTATTTTTGCCCTGGATGTGTGTCTTACATCTTCAATCCCATCATTAATCGTGCTTTACTTTCCACTCTAATTCATCCTGATCTTCCCTGTTAAAAGCCATTTGTACCCGTTCCAGAACATTTCAGGCTGAAGAGTTTCTGCCCACTGAGACTGGCCCAGGCTAATCACATTCCGCACAGAGGAATTTGGATTTGCATTAGAAAGCAGCACTGGTCTATCTGTTTCAAACACTAAGCCCCAAAGAAGAGGTTGAGGTGCCTCTTCCACAGAAGCAGATTGTGAAATATCCTCCTTGCAAAGTTTGGCTTCACTGAGCAAGTGCACAGGTAAAAGAGAGGTGAGTAAAATGTCAGGTGTGGCATTGTAAGAGTCCTTATTCTTACAGTAAGTCAGAGTACTCAGTACTCTTACAGACCCGTACCACACCTGATGTTTCACTAACATCACTGACTTGGAGTTAGAGGACTATGTAGTGCTTGGGGCATGTTTTAAAAATTTAGAAACCATGTGATGTTTACTACATTAAGGTAAATTTTAAGATTAATTGTCCTTCAGAGTAAATATCAGACTAAAGTTTACCTCAGTAACTCTTCTGCTTACGCATATTGATGTTCACCAAACCGAGAAATCAGTACATGCATTTTAGAAATACTCTCACCGTGTGAAGTCACAAGCATGGAGCTATTCTACTACAGGATTTTAGCAGTAAAATGGATTTTACCTAGTCTGAGATCCAGGAGAAAGTTACTATTTGCCTTCTGAGATGCAATTTACACTTTCCTGTGTAAATTGTGTAAATTTGATTTATCTGCAGGAGGCATCATGTATTTTTCCTTTTGTGTGACCAGGCTAACTAAAGCTGTGTTTGCCTCTCTAAGATTGATAATTTCTGTGGAGATTAAAAGAAGACTGAATAATATACCTGATTATTTTTGGCCATTGATGTGGCAGGATTTTGCTGCAGAAAGAAACCACCCGCATTTCCTCACAGTTGTATTTACTAATCTGAGAAGAAAAGCCAGAACAGTTTGGTCACACCTGCTATAAATCTGGCACACTTTTCATATGGAGAGAGAAGTGATAGTGTCATTTGGTTTGTATCTGAAATTACTTTAACAATATTCATTGCTGTCTGCAGTCACTTAGACCTGTGGTACTACAAGGTTGATATAATTTGAGTAGTATCTGTGACACTTCAGTACTAGATTCATGAATCAGTAAAACAAAGAAAGTCTGTTTTATAAAATATCATTAAAATGCTGTCTTTCCTTAGGTACATAAGGTTACATTTCCATGGGCTTGCATAGTAATTTTTCACTTCTTTGAAGGGAGAATTAAACATTATCCTCTAGGGCCTTATATGTCAGCTTTTGTTTAAGGAGCAAGTGGGTGGCCACACAAAGTAGGACATGCTGGACCTGTACATACACCTTGCTCATGGCAGCATCACTTGGGCTAATACTTGAGGTGGATTTTTTTAATTTATGGTGAAATTGCTCAGCCTAAGACTGTGCACGAGTGCATGTGTTCTCCTCTCTGGAGCCACTGAATGCTATATAAAAGCTGGGCTTTCATACAGTCTCTTCTATTACCTACTTTTTAAATCTTTATTATCCTGTAAGCAAGACTTGAAAAGAGACACCAGGAGGAAGCCCTTTGTCTGGGAGGGTTTCTCAGAAGGTGACTGTAGAACGCAGGAGCACATGTTGCTTCTCATATTATTAAAGAACTCTTTTAAAGCTGGCAGGAAAAAAGAAGGCAGATTTCCCAGTTTCGAAACATCAAAAATAAACAGAACAAAAGAGGATTAGTAAATAAAACTGGAATGGTGTAATAAACAGATTTTAGAAGTATAAACTTTAATAAGATTATTTTAAGTGATCTGTGTGAAAACAAAAGAGTGACCAGCAGAGAAGTGTGTATGTGTCTTGGGGAGTGAGTGAAGAGGAGAGTGGAGACAGACAGAGAGAGAGAAATGAGAAATTAAGATCAGCTTCTCTGTGTAACTCTCATTGCCTTTCATCTTTAACATCCAGCTTTTCGATAATGTATGAGTAGCCACTGGATATTTTTAAAATATACCATATTATGTCCCTATTAGAGAAAGGACAAACTTGTAATAGAAATCCATGAAAGTAAATGTAGGGAAAAAAACCCAAAATACACCCATAGAGAAAGGGGCAGCTGTAATCTTGTGTCTCATTGCAGTGACCACCATGGGGCAGCGCTGCCCAATACAGTGCCATATGTGATTTTAAATTCTCCTGGTTGTCTTGTCCTAGCTTGAAAATAAGGCAGGTAAATGTTAATGAAGGGCATGTTCTGTGCTAGAAAGATATTATTCTCCCAAATTAGGAATCTTGTAACAAAAGAGAATTAATAGAAACATATCTTTGTTTATCTCAATACAAGATTGGTACGGGGCTTCTGCATGTGGCAGAGAGCTCAGAGTTGATAGCTATGAATGGATAAGTATCATTTAATGATTCCTTTCTCCCCAGAGCTGACTCAGAGGAAAGGGAGAGTGTCTCGAAACCCTGGTGACTGCTCACCTCTTCAAGAAGTCCACTAAGCCTTGTGCTTACTTTAACTGAGCTCTAATGTGGTTGGGGCTATAAAAAGCTCATCTTGTGGGCCAGGGCACAGGGACAAATAGTAATGAGATACACACTTTGCTCCACAGCTCAAACTTTGGGTTTTTCAGCTCTGAGTATTTTGTCCCCACAGGGACAGGCACGGGTTTCATTTCCCCCATAACTGCCACCCAACACAGTTTCCTTGTCATGTTTCATATCTTCTTCAACCCAGCAGGGAAAGAACTGGGGAATAACTACAGAAGTGGTGCTGGTATGTTTCTGTGTAGAAATTTTTGGGGTTCTGTGCTCTTTCATCTGTTCTTAATACATTAATGACTCTAGTGAGTCAAGCCACAAGAAGTGTGAAATTGTGCAGGGTTCCACATGCTGTTGTGTGTCTTGTCAAAAGGTCAGAGTTTGCTGAAAAAATCATCATCAGTTTTCTTGGAGCTGGCAGAATGAAAAATGGTGCAAAAACTAGCTTTTCAACAAAGACATATTACCTGTAAGAGGGCAAGTGGCTGGTCATTACCAAGATACCTGTCATTCTTTTCCTCAGTGTCTTAACCTGGTTAGTGATGGGCTCCTTCAGAGTGACAAATTCCTGAGCTTTTATTGTCAGTAGGAACTTAACGAGAAGCTGTGCCTTCCCCATCCCTAGAAGTGTTCAAGGTCAGGTTGGAGGGGGCTTGGAGCAACCTGGGATAATGGAAGGTGCCCCTGCCTGTGGCAGGGGGATTGGAACAAGATAATCTTTAAGGTGCCTTCCAACCCAAACCAGTCTGTGATTCTACGAACTACAGTGATAACAATAACATCCCAGGTTTTCTTCTCCTCCTTTTCCTCCTCACTTTACACCTTTTTGCCAAGACTTTTCACATTAGAAACCATTTAGCCATGCAACAGGTTCTCCTGCCCTTCCAGCTTGACACTAGCAGTGCTTTGGCATCATTTAGCCTGTGTTGGATGCTGCTGAATCTACAGCTGGAATTAGGTCTTTCACAGTTTCTTTAGTAACACTTATTGAATGTGGGGAAAGTGGCAGAGTGAAATTGTACAAGTTTAGAAGAGCTCCTTCAGTCCATATTATGTCTTTGGCCTTATGAAATAGTTATTAGAACTGATAAGTTGACAGTTGTTGAACTGAACTTGCTGGTAATTAGACATCTCTGCTCTAGTGGTGCCCCAAAAGCACAAAGAGCTTCAATCCTTTTAGCAAATTATAGGAAAGGCAGCTTTTGGTGATTGTCAATTACACTGGCCTCCTTGAGGTGTAATTACAGGACATTTCTGACTCGTTGTCAGATCTCGTAGTACAGATCATGGATAAAAAAGAGGGAGAGAAAATGCTTACCACAGACTGGTGGGAGCACAAGATCATCTGCAATTTTCACCTCTCAGTCTATTGTTTGAGACTGTAATACAGCTATTTTTACCCTTGAAGTCAAGGACTGCCTTTCTTATCTGCATTTATCTTCTTTCTTATGACTGCCACGCTCATTGATTTGAATGGTGTCCTGATTAACATCTGTGTGACCCTGTTGACCTCAGTCCTTCCCCATCAGAACTCTCTGCATCCACTTCCTAGAAGGATCAAAATGGGGCTTTTCTTACTTTAAAAACCAGGTAAGGGGTTCTTTTTAGATTTTACACCATCTTATACAGTCAACAAGTTCCACTCCTAATTAACCTCCAGCCATTCTCATACTCGTGTTTGCTTGTGAAAAAGGCAGCAGGCTTTTCTGTCTCGTGTCTCCAGCTTTCCAATGTGAGGAGTGTCCTTTTCCATGGCCCTTCTGCAGTGTTTTATACCTGTGAGGTGTATAATTTTATTTCTATTCAAATTTATATTTCTAAATTTAGTGACTGGCTATTGACTGTAGAGAATTTTACCAGATTAGTCATCTAGATTACAGTCAAGATTACTCATCTAAACAGACACAAAACCATTGTCAAGAAAGTGGCAAACCCACTCTAGCCCTCATTGAGTGAACTGTTTAAAATCAGATGTTGGTCCTGGTCCTGACAGACTGGTATCCAAATAATAAAGCAGAGCACAGGATGTTATAATGAGAGACAAATACAACTCAGGCTACTGGACAGTGGTGGATTACTAGGACTGCTAAGCAGTTTCTCTGATGCAGTCCCTTGCTGCCACAGCCATTAAATGAGGGATGTTAGTGGTGTTAGAGATTTTAGGACCACAGCAGGAAATCAGGAAATCTTCTTTTTTTTTTCACTGAGATTGTTGGTAACAAATTATTCTCTTTCACTTTGACATGGTGCAATCTAAGGGAGGATTTTTCGAATGCTCTTTACATGGGCAAACAGGCAGAAAATTTCAGAGGAAACAGCCCATAGAAAAAGTAATTTCTGTTCAGGCAGTGTCTATAAAGTCATTGCATAATTAGGTAGATTACTCTCCCAGATTTGTTTTATTTTTCTCACAGGAAGATAAATTGTCTACTTATGCCATGAGAAGCCCCCTCATAACTCACATTAGCCAAGAAAGGCTTTAATTTCCCTCCTGGCTCACTTAATGTTCTCCTTCCTATTCCTTTCCCATATTACGGCCCAGTCATTAGTTTCCATAACTCTCCTTAGACTGGTGTCCTCACTCATTTCCTTTGCTCTTTGCTTATTTTCTGTGACAGCACACTCTGCAAAAGCTCAGCAATCCACAAGAGCTGGCTGCTTCCCACGTTTGCCAGTCTCTGGGCAGACCTATCAGAGTCAGGAACCATAGCAAGATTAAGTGTGTTGCAAATACCTGAGCTGGGATCACTGTAGCTCTGCTGTGCTCATTAAATATTATAGCAAACAGATGTTACTTATTTCACTGAGAATAACAAAGGAGAGAGCTGTAATAATCCTGTGGATTTTCAAGCCATTTTGCTTTCCATGCATTCTTCCTTTGTCTTTTTATCTTCTGTTATTATTAGCATTTAATTCAAACCAATTAAATGACTCCTCTTTTATGTTCCTTTTCTCAGCACTTTCTAAATACCTGATTGTTTAGAAATTAAATATTTCCTCTCTTGGGGGGTTACCAACTTTGGAACAGTGTCAACAGTCAATTACAATTTTTCTTCCTTAACATGACTTAAAACATTGAAGACCACAGCCTTCAGCTGTCAAGTTTATCTACCCTCTATATTCAAGTCAGTATCTGAGATACTGACTTCTACATTCAAGTTTCAGGAGCCAGCACTTAAAGTTTACTTCTTGGGGTTCTTTTGGGGCTTAGAACGAGATGATCATTAAGTTCCCTTCCAAACCAAACCATTCCATGATTCTATATTAAAGTAAATAACTGAGAGAGGACCTGAGTTACTTAGTGATCAGCCAACAAAAAATCTGGATTTAGAAACTACCAGTTCTAGAATGGGAAGGGAATGTAATATTTACCATTTTCCTAATTGCTGTCTCCTAGTGTTTCCCCACATTCATTCTCATCACAGCATGCTTCAGTTTGTGCTGAGGGAAGTGTAATGACAAACTAGTTGTTATTAGATTCTTCCTTGATGATGCTCCATTGGTATCAGCATAGTACCAACAGGGACAAATACGGCTCAGTGGGAGAGAGAAGCAAAATTGCTTTACCAGAAACACATCTGTGGTAATGCAGAATTCTAAATTCTGGGAAAGTGTTTCTCTTCCTCTATTGTCAAGTTAAAAATTGTTCTCTTTATTTGTGATGCTTCAGTTAAATTATGCATGCATTAGCATTCATTTATCTTCTCCATTTATTTACTAAAACAGGCATTCTTTTTGTGTTGTACCTTGAGTTCTTGCTGGGCTTTTGTGAGCGAGACATGTTACAGCACTAACCAAACCATGAACCCCAATGCAGCCAGACCTTTTACATCCCTTAAATTGCCCAGATTCTTTTGGGTTGTTTCTTTGTGTGTCTGATGTATTTACCTTTAAGCAGTTAATGGTACAACTCCTGTTCAGTCTTCCATAAAAATCCTGAGTCCAGAAGCAATGCTGTAATGCTCATGAACCTGAGACTAGACCACCTTAGAAGTTTGGTTGTTGGTTTTTTTTCAAACTAGTTTTTTAAGACACCTCACTATTGCATAATGATGCCAGGAAAACCCCTTCTCACTTTTACCACATGGAGAATGCTGTTTTTACCCACTAGATGAAAAGCATGATTGACTTTATATGAAATAAAGCCTCGTGTATGCATATCCAATGTATGACAGCTCATCTATCAGACTTCAAATCAGATTGCTGTTCAGATCATTTTCAATGAAGACAAAATGTGGAGCAATTTTGCTAGTTGGGATATAAGTACATTTTTTTAAACACCAGTTTAACTTTATTTTAGTACGTGGAATAGCTGAAAATACTTTCATTTCTTACTACATTCAGAGTTCATGTCATTTTTCTCATGTAAGTGATCAAGGGTGGATTATATTCTTTTAATGGGTATATAATTATGTTTTTTAAATGATGCACAGGCAGTCATTGCTGCTGCTTCACACGCAGTTGCAGTGTCCAGTAAAGAGCAGGATCTGAGTTAAGCCAGCAGGTAGTAAAAAAGGTAGATTCTAGTAGTAGGAAGATTAGATCCTGCAAAAGGAAGCAACTAGTGGTGTATTCTACCCAGTAAACAGGGTCACTGCAGACAGGTTCTGGAAAGCAGTTTTCCCTCCTCGTGTAGGAAGAGGTTTGTTACTGTCCTGGGCTCTGATAAGATCCGAGAGAATAAAAAAGGTTGGTAACTGAGGAGGGGGAAGAAACAGTAAATAGGAATGAGAAAAAAATATTGAGATAATAAGCTGAGCTGCAATCACAAAGGGCCCAGGTTGACCAGGATCAGGAGACAGGCTGCAGTGCAGCTGGAGCAGGCTCTGGGTTTCGAAGTGACTGCTCAGGGGAGCAGCCCCAGCTCCTGTTACCTGTCCTGAGTGAACCATTTCACACAGAGACCTCCAAGGACTTCAGCAAAGCAGTTTGTTTGGAAAGGCAGTGCAGTGCAAGGCTACAGAGCCAGATCCAAGGGGCATGGGGGAGTGAATGAATTTCACCTTTCAAGCACATGATGTAATGCAGGTTTGGTTTACCCTGACTCCAAGGGCTTTCCCTCTCAGGTCTAACATTACCTGCCTGTCAGCTGGCTGTCCCAGGAGTCCTGGGTGGCTCTGCCCCTTGGAGAGAGAGGTGGCAGGTTCACCCTTCCCCACAGGATGTGCAGGCAGGCACAGAAGGAATCACAGCCAGCTCAGGTGTGGGGTTGCAGGATTAACAGCTCTGCAAGGCCTAAGGCAATGCACCCATGTGCTTGGAGCAACCAACAAATGGATGGTTTTTATTCTCTTTGTCATTTTCTGTAAGGAGCGAGATGTTCTTCCAAAGGGAATGAAAAAGATCACTCTGCAAGCAAACTTTTTAAAATGTTGTGACACCATTTTAAAAAAAACAAACTGTGTTCTCACAGTTTGTTTTTTACGAAAACAAAAAATAGCAAGTCACAGCAGCTGGCAGATCCTTGCTGTCAGGATTTGGTGACGCCAGCACTAGCTGCAGCAGATGGAGAGACGCAAACATTCTGGAAGCTTGGACCAATGAATTTGCTGGAGCTTGAGAAAGCAGCATTGCAAAATGCTTTTTCATCCTCAAGTGTGAGATTTCTTAATACATAACACTTTTGGTGGAAAGGAAGTCGGGACGTGACAGCGATCTTGGGCCAGGTTTCCATCCAGCATCTAGCAAGCTGCTCTGTTGATGGTGGCTACCTATGAAGCATATGCCAGGAACGCTGCAAAGCAGCAGCAAAAGGCAGTTTGCTCATAGTAAAGGGGAGGAGGGTGTTTGCTTATTCTCTTGCTTTAGTAATCATAATCATTGCAGAAAGACGGAGTCTGGAGCTGGATGAGCATCAGGAGCAACAAACCTGAGGATATACAAGCAGAGTAGCTGAGACCTGCATCGACAAGAAATATTCATCTTTTGCCACTTTAATACCATTGACATTTGCTGGTGGATTCAGGGGTGTCACAGAGGTCTCATCAGTACATGTCAAGGGTGCAACCACAGACCCCTGGTGCCTCAGATTGATAGCATGAAGGATGAAATTAATGTAGATGAATTACCATATAAAAGACAGCCTGAGAAGTCTCTAAAAGGAAAACACTTCTTCTTAAGGTGTTTCTCTAGATCCATCCTGACTTACTGGGAAGTTGACTGTCATATCTGTAAGATCAGAAATATAGTGAGGATATCCCCAAAAGCAGAACGAGGAGGTTGCTGTTACTTTGCCTAAAGCGCTCAAAATATGCAGGGTTTACAAACAAGTCTCTCTGGAAACCCCTTCTCAGAGCATGTAACATTACTTTGCTTGCTCTGTAGACCCACAAAGAGCTTAACCCCAAAAAACCAGGTGATTTCGGGCGTTACTGAGGGTGACTTGCTGGTCTGGAATGAGACATGATGTCTCATGTCCCAGGACTAAGGGACCTTGGCAGGTCAGACCACTGGATCTGCAGCATTACATGGAGAGTTCCCTGTCTCAAGGAAGTACATAGGTCCCCTAATCCTAGAGTTTAGCATAGAAACAATGAACAGAAGGTGCTCAGATCAAACTAAGGTGGGAATACATGAGATCCTACTCACTGAACTAATTGCAAGTTGCTAATGGCACTAGTAAAAGAGTATCAGCAATCTCTGCTATATATGCTTGGAGTACTAGGCTGGTTGTCCCCTGTGCTATGAAGTCTCCTGGTTCATCTTTCCTAGGAACATAAATAAGTGAAAAGACAGAGTAAGAAATTAAAAGAAAGTAAATCAGAGCTGAGAAATACTTTACTTTTCAGTAATGCTCCTACAGAAGTGATGGAAGCCTGTAAAATCCTATCATTGATAAAGCTTTTCTCTGACATCCAGGCTCTTTGTTTCCTTGTGTCTGGAAAAGGTGGCTTTAAAATGCAGCAAAATTTGTCTCCCCTTTTCCTCTGTATCTTAATTTCCTCACCCAGCAGGGTTCTGACTCCAAGAGGAAAATGAAATTCCTTGTGCTGCTTACCCAGCTAGCAGCCACAGAGGATATGTGAAGGATACACAGACTTATCCAGTCATTGCTTTCTCTTTCAGGGGCCAGTCATAGTGATTTATTTTCCTCATGTGTCATTTTTATATTATTGCCTGAAACTCATTTTGGAGTTGGAATGCAAACGGAATAAAAGAAATATTTGCATCATCATTATTAAAGACAGTTATTGTTACTTGTGCAAAGTTGCTATAGTTTTCTGTTAGGAAATTTATCCATGGTCATTATCATAACCTAAGCCATGATCCCACGTGTTTCATTTCCCACAGGCACCAGTGATAATGGGCAAAGCTCTGCTGACTGGGTGCTCCTGTCCCTTGGAGGCACTCTGGAAAATGCACCAGAACAGCTGTTTGCAGAGCAGCCAAGGAACCAGACACAGGACCTGGGGAGAACCAGAAACAATCCCTCTTTTTTAAGATTAGAGTTATCTTGGAACGATGAAGGCCAGCACTGCTGTGGGAGAATGTCTGAGTCCATTGGGGTGGAATATGGACATTTTAGTGAGCATGATACTCATTAATTTTGATTCTCTCTAGTCATATTGATGGGAGTCTGTTAATGAACTGTGTTACATCATCCTGTATCACAGAGAAGACTAAGTAATTATGTGTTTTAATGAAGCATAGATATAAAAATAATATATTTGTATGTATGTAATATACACATAATACTTTTTCATGGAAACTTGAAAAAGATTGCTCACTTCTTTGTTGGAGGAAATAGAGGGTTAGGTATGATCTGTCATGAACTGCTGCAGGTGAATAACATTGTGGTCCTCCAGTGGAAGAGCAGTGAAAGACTTGACAGCTAATTATTACAGACTTGTGCTGGATAGTGGCCAAGGTGTATACAGCTTGATTGGATTTTGAAGCAAAAACGATGTAGGTGAGCTGGCTTGATGAGTGAGGGCAGAACAGGCAAAGACACAGTCCTGGGGCACTGACAGTGAATTATGCTGCCAGTACTTCTGTCTCCTTTGGGCTTTTCTCTCCTGTTCTAACCTCATGTTTTCACTTAATGGGTGTCAGTGAAAATCAGAGTGCTGTGGGATGTCTGTGCTCTGACTCACTCTGAGTAACATTTTTATCAGTGACCTGGAGGAGGTGAGGAAGTGCAATCTCATCATAGTTGTGAATGACAACAAATTGTGGAGGGGTTTTACATGCTTGAGGGTTCTCAAGATCTGAATGGATAAAGCCTTGAACAGACTGGTCTGGCCTCAGACCTGGCCTTGAGCAGGAGCTTGGATTAGGGGCTTCCTCAGGTCCCTTCCATTTCAATCCTCCTGTGAGCCTGTGTCTCTAGATGCAGCGATCCTGCCTTCTTAAAAAGCCTGTTCTATGCCACTACAAATTTCAGCTCTTTTCCTGGGGGTTTGTGCTCCCAT
Organism: Chiroxiphia lanceolata; assembly: GCF_009829145.1. Lineage (NCBI taxonomy): Eukaryota > Metazoa > Chordata > Aves > Passeriformes > Pipridae > Chiroxiphia > Chiroxiphia lanceolata. Next base: position 35,232,203 of record NC_045644.1, read on the forward strand.
AAGACACTGAACTGCAGCAGTGTGGCCTGTGGTGCTGGAGTCAGGAGTAAGTTGTAAAGAAGGAGTACTGAAAGGCTTTGTTTGTCTGACATAGCATTCAGAAAGACATGGTCCCCAGGAGAGGCTGAACCTAAAATATCCTTCCTGGGTCCTTGATGAGCAGGTTTCACACTGTTATCTGAAGCTGGCATGGTTAAAACTGCATTTTTTGTTTTGGTCAGAGTTGTGTTCCCACAGTCAGAAGCTTTTCTTAAAGAAGTTTCTGCCTCCTGCCCTCTGGGGTCTGTAGCTGCATTGCTGATGCACAGAGTGTCCCCAAACACTGGAGCTGGCATGGTACAACAATGTGAAGAGGTTTAGAGAAAATTATTGAAGCCTTGCACTTGAGAGTTTCAAAAACAGGGTTTGAGAAGCAGAAGGACCAAGATAGCTGGAGGAATGAGAACCAACTTCAACACACCAACAAGAAAAAAATGCATTTATGGTCCAGAGAAGGGCAGTGGAGCTGGGGAAGGGTCTGGAAGTCCTATGAGGAGTGGCTGAGGGAGCTGGGGGGGCTCAGCCTGGAGAAAAGGAGGCTCAGGGGGGACCTTCTGGGCTCTGCAAGTCCCTGACAGGAGGGGGGAGCCGGGGGGGGTCGGGCTCCGCTCCCAGGGAACAAGGGACAGGAGGAGAGGGAACGGCCTCCATGGGAACCTGCCTGGGGAGGCTCAGGTTGGACAGCAGGATGAATTTCTCCTTGGAAAGGGTGGTCAGGCCTTGGCAGGGGCTGTCCAGAGAGGTGGTAGAGTCCTTATCCCTGGAGGTGTCCAAGGAAGGCCTGGCCACGGCACTCAGTGCTCTGGGTTGGGGGAAAAGGTGGTGTTTGGTGAAAGGTTGTGCTTGATGATCTTGGAGGTCTTTTCCAGCTTTAATGATTCTGTGAGTTAACGTGAGAGTTGGGAATCCATTGAGTATGAACCTTGCACCTTTTTTGTAATTCTGTTTTTCAGTTTGATAGCTTCTTTGGCTTCTTCTATAGAGCTTTTCTAATTAAGATCCAGTCTCAGGCTGTTTTAACATCTCTTATAGCCTCTATTAATTATTCTTGATTTTTTGGATGTTTTCTAGTACTAAAGGTTGGTGGTAGCACTGGGTTAGAATAGCTGCAAGATCTCAGTTTAGGTCCAAAAAACTTCTCTGAAAAACAGAGAAGAGCTGTATTGTCTCGGTTTTGAGCAAAAAACTAATCCACTTTGTTTCCAGAACTTCAGCTGATGTGAATCTCTGACATTTATCGGGTGCTTATGTTATTGCTCTCCAATGGATCCTTTCTGAGACATAGGAATTGCAACCTGGACAAAGCCAGAGCTTCATTGATGAAGGTATTAAACAGGACGGGCCTGGATATTGAGCCTGAGGAACATCACTGATGACCATATAGAGCACAAAAACCTCTCAAGGCTCGGGCACGTGTTCAGGTTTGTCTTGAGTCACCATAAATACTTTGAGTCCATTTATACGGATTTTAAAAATATTCTTTTTCAGAATCTTGTGCAAGTTTCACTGAATGGACCCTGTTGACATACATGTTCAGCCTTAGCTGTTGCATTGCTTTTGGTACATGTAAACAAGTTGTCCCCTACGGCTATATAGACTTTTATGTCACCTGGAGGATTTGCTCTCCATGACCTCTTCTGTATTGCCTCGTGCTGTGCTGTTACCTGTCTGCACAGCCCTCAGGGTGAGGGAACTATGTTTCATAGAAACATAGAATCCTATGGCAGTTTGTGTTGGAAGAGACCTTAAACTCATCTTTTTCCAACCTCCCTGCCCTGGACAGGGACATCTTCCACTAGGCCAGGTTGCTCCAAGCTCCATCCAACCTGGCCTTGAGTTTCATAGGAGTGGAGGTCCTTGTATACATGGAACTTTCAGCTGCACATTGAACAATCTGTGAAGTGCATCCTCATTTGGTGTTCAAGCTCAGCTGAAATGGGCCAAGAGGACACCCTCTTGGGTGTAGACACCCTCTCTATTTAGATTGTACTCAGCCGTAATGAGCAATTACCTGATTTTTCTCTTGTTCGCCGCCTTATCTGTCACATGTAGATGATAGTGGCTGATTTTAAAATGTTACAAATTCACAAGCAATTAGGGCAAAGACATATCAATGAAAGCAATGTTTTCCTGTGATAGAAATGAGTCACAATTCAACCCAAAAAGCACCTGAGAGGATGGAAAGTGTTGAGAGCATGATTTTTGGTTAGTCTTCTCAAAACTATTATGAAATCTGATTTATTTCAGCTGCTGAGTGTGGCAGGACTGTCTGCAAGGGGAAGAATTGCAAGCAAAATGAGCTTCTAAAAATGCTGATTTTAGTTGCACACAGTAATTAGGAGAACAGTGAACTCTTGGGCAGATAACAAGTCCTAGCACATCCATCATTTCACACCTATTTGGTGAGGTGCTAATGAGATTTGAACACCACACAGGTCTGGTTGTGGCCTCTGCACCGAGTCAGACAAACACTTCAGAAATGTTTATACAGTGGCTATTTTGATTCTCTCTAATATCAGTTGATCCTTTAATAATGCAGCTTTATGTTTATTGTACTGGAGAGCAGACCTGCTTCTGTATGCAGGATCTTTTCTCTTGCTGTCTTTTCTGTCAGCAGGCCAACTTACCTAGTGCTACATCGACAACCACCTGCTATGGGCTATGGATCTGTTTTCTTAATTGCAATGAAATCATTTATGCCAAATAATGCCACATTACAACAGCATAATTTAATTTGCAGCTGTTCATTATATTTCCATTATCCTTCAGCTTTGGCACCCTCCCAGAAAAGGACCCCTGAGTACCAGGTGAGACAGTTTCCTAAAGTGATAAAATTGCACCCCACACAGTTCACTGCCGGGTCTTTTCTGTGGCAGACTTCTGGCATAATTACATTCCTTGGGTTTCACTTATGTCATGCTGAAAAATAATAATAGAGGGTTTGGTTTTTTTAAGTCTAGATTTTTTTTCAAGTCTAGATTACAATCTCTTGCTATTCAAACTTAATCATGCTGTACTATGAAAAATAAGGGGTTTTAAAGATGCATGACAAATGTTGCTTACATTTGAACGTTGGAAGTTTTAACTTCAAACCTGTACAGAATTGTGTGCTACATTAATACATGCCAAGGCTAGAAGAAATTGAGGCTGCCTCACAATTATTCCCTAATGGCAACACTAATGTAAGCTGAACTTGTGAGCATTTGGCTTTTTGTAGCATTTTGAGTTTAATGTATGTGGTTCAAGGCTCCATTATAATTTAGTATTATCAGGAAGAATATAGTTTATTAACCAGTCCACTGTTTCTCTAGAAGTATATATAGTAAACTTTTTTACAATTAATCAAAAGCAGACATTGTAAAAATGGAAATCAGATTTATTGCCAAGATCATAAATGTCAAGTGTACTGTTATGCAGGCTTTGTATTACTTCAGTTGCAACTTTAAAGAACGTTTTAAGTGATTGGAAAAAGGAAGTTTATTAAAGGCTCAGCAGGTCTTCTCTGCACTCTGCTGTTATTAATGTAAATCATTGCATCGTGTGATAGAGGAGCAATGTGGCAGGAGAAGATTTTGAACAGGTTTCCTCTGTGACTACCAATACCTTCAGGAAGAACTTGAGACACAGACCACTCTCTTTCCTCTGGCACACAAATGCAAAGAGATATCAGAAGAGGGAAAGGGTCGTGCAAAGCAGCCAGGGTAGTTCATTGCTGAAGTTTTTCTTTGGGTCACAGCTTAGCAGACTGTGATGTTTGTAAGAAAATTCAACACTCACAACATTTTTCAAGTGTCTATAATTGGCTTTATCTTCAGTCCAAGATATTTTACTTCCCACAAATATTATTTGTTTGCTTTTCTTAGGCAACATTAATACATCCCTTGAGCTGCTAACCTAGGGAAAAATCTACTAAGAAAGTGAAATAATTTTGGTGTGTGATCTGAACTTGAATTCTGGTTGGTAGGTTTGGGTTACTTCTGGCACGATGGGGACTCAAACACAGCCACAGCAGGGAAGCCCCCTGGGCTGGGGTAGCTCTGGCCTCAGCCTCTTCTTAGTTCATGTTACATGTCTGTGAAATGCAGGTAAGGGCTGGCATCTGCTTTGCAAACTGTTTTGACACTAGATGGTTAAAAATGTCACTGAAGATAAGGACATTGTTTCATTGCTAGTGCACATTTAGTGAAGTGATACAGAAAGGAGCAGAAAGAAGTAAATCACTTCTGTCTTGTGACTTTTAAACAGGGAAGATTTTTGATAGATATAGGATAGATAAATACTGTAATAGCTCCTCTGTGGACGTTTTGAAATAATCCTTAAAGCTCTCTAAAACTGTGTGAGAGATGTCTGGAGGTTCCTCTTTCAGAGTTAAGTATGGGTTGATGAGTTCTGGAGGTTGGTTTAGTCCAACTGCTATATGAAATACAAAGTAAGGTAAGAAAGGAAGCTGAGAAATACAGCTAAGGAAAAAAAAATAGTAGATTAAAGGCAAAGCTATAATTTCACAGAGTCACAGAATATTCTGGCTTGGAAGGGACCTTGAAGACCATGCAGTTCCAACCCCCTGCCATGGGCAAGGGGCACCTGCCACCAACCCAGGTTACTCCAAGCCCCATCCAACCTGGTCTTGGACACTTCCAGGGCTGGGGCAGCCACAGCTTCTCTGGGCAACCTGGTGCCTCAGCACCTTCACAGGGAAGAACTTCTCCCCAGTATCCAATTTAAACCTACTCTCTTTCCCGTGTTTGATTCCTATATTACTGTGCATTAACATGATTTTAAGTGCCTTTCTGTTTGTAAAGCTCCTGATCACTTGCATTGAAGTATTAAACACAGTAATTTTTATTACCTGAGAAGCTTTATCCCTGAGAAGTGTTACCTAACACTGAGAAGTGTTTTCTCCCGGGCAGTGCAGGGAAAGCAAATTAAAGCCGGGGAGAGCAGGACACATGCAAACAACGCACAATTGAGAGCACCCTCACCACTGAGTAACCTGCTAGGAAAAGCTGCTAACAGGTCAGAGAAGTGAAATGGATATTTTACGGCTATTTTGCCTGTTACAGAACAAATTCTGGCAAATGACACATGAAGTAGTTTATGACACTGTCATCAGAAGTTCTAGAGTGCCAGTGGTGTCTGACTTTTGCATACCTGGGAGCTCCTCCTACTCACAGCAGCTCCAAATGCATGTCTGATGGAGCAAGACTTGCCTCAAACAAGATGTCCACCCCTTTCTCAGGCACACACAGAGCACTGCTTACAAAGCAGCGTCGCCAGACACTTAAATAAAAGAAGTCCTGTGGAACATATCCAGCCCTCAGACACTACTTGGTTGATTTTGTAATTGGTGAATGCCCTTATCAGCATTTCACTTGCCTTGGAGTGATGCTTAAACAGCAGGGAGGGATTTGATTTCCACAATGTCAGCCCACACCCAACTAACTCATCTGTACAGGCACTTTTTTAATCTCTAAACGGAAAGATATTAAAATAGTCTGAAAAAAATAGTGTCTTCATAATTCTACCTTTTCAAGCTGATATTTGGAAGATTTAATTGCTACTCTGAAATGGACTCATAGAATCTTATAATGGTTTGGGTTGAAAGGACCTTAAAGGTCACGTAGTCCCAACCCCTCTGCCAAGGCCTTACCTCCAGCCCTTCCCTCTCCTATTTCTGTTCCTACAGAAATACACCTCAGTTAAATTCTCCTTGATACTTTTCTTGTGGTGAGAAGGTTTGAAATGGCTTACTGAATTCAAGTTGTGACAAAATGGGACAATTTGGGCTTTCAGTCCCTCAGGAAGCCTGCAACATTTCAGCTTCTCCTTTCATGTAAACTGACCACAGTTCTGTGAGTGGTTGGACAGTTATGTCACACCCAACTCAAGCTGACTACCAGTTTTCTCCTGTCTTTTCCCTGTAGGCTGCTGACTACAGTCAAATTACCTACAAAACGAGAAGTCAGCTGAGATAAAGAATTGGAGAAAATGGCTCTGGTTGTCTGAGGTGCTCTGCAATATTTGTCATCTGTGGATTAGCAGCAATCAGCAAAACTCACAATAAGCGGTAAGTGCTCTAAATGCCATAATGAGCTCAGCCGTTGAAATCTGAATGCCATTTATGTTGCCCTTTGATAATAATTTGTGATTGCCACTCAAGAAGGCAATCATGTATCCAGCACAACTAAAAATTAGATGCATAACCCTGGCTTTCCATTACAGCCTGAGCTGCCGTGAAGTGTACTAAAATGGTCTTTGACTGCATTCATGTTTCGATGTCTTACACCCATGTCACGTAATAGAACTGAATCTTAAATAACAGAATTTATTTGGGAAAATGTGTGTAGATTACAGGTATTCTTTGGAGAACTCTACAGACAGTGTTCTAGCTCAAAAAATACATGTTATGACACTAAAAGCATCTGGTCTTTCCTGCCTGCATTTGTATGTTTTGAACATACAAACTGTTATACCAAGTACCTCTTTTGGAGGCTTGTTTTGTTCTTTTTTTTTTTTTTTCCCCCTTCCTCCTTTCTTTTTTGGTTATTTATTGCTGGCTACTGAAGTGTTTTGGCTTCATTTTCAGACTATAACACCTTTTGTTTATCTTCTACCTCTAGACAGAACATTTTTTTAATATTTTATTGTCTGCAAAATTTCTTCAAAGGACGCACAGCTATGACACTCTCTTAGGCTGCTTTTCCTCCTTGTGTGTAAATACCAATTAAATCACAAATGTAATACAAAAACATGGGTTTTTAGTGACGGGCAGGAAAAAATATGGCACTGTTGGCAGAGTGGAATGTCTCCAAGTAGTGCTGTTATCTCCTGTCTGGCTGCTTCTCTCTTTCCAACAGCTCTTTATCATCAGGTCAAGGAGTTTAACCTCTGTTAAAGTTCTTTTGGGTTTTGGACTTCCTGCTGTTGGTTATCCAAGAAGAACAAACACTTCCCAAGGTCTTGGAGAATGATTGGCCAGACGACTGTCAACTTTGCACTCTTTGGGAGTCTTCAATAGTACACTTAGTAGTGCTTCAGTACCTACTTTTAGGTATTTGTTGCTACGTAAGATGTTACAGAATAAGGAGGTAGTGAACAAGAAGGGGATCCCAAAGCAGGAGCAGAAAGCTGCTGGCAAGGCTAAGCCAGCTCCATAGGAAACAGCCTGTAGTGAATGTGAGATTGTCCCATGAATCTGTTGACTCTCTGAGAGGTAAATATGGGTTCTTTCTGTGTGATTGCATTTCACTGCTCTGTGTCAGTCCCTGGCAGGTCAGATGCTGTACATGGCCTTTGGCGTCCTGGTTCATCTGAAGAAGTATCAGTAGATGGGTGAACCTCAGATGATGCTGAAATGCTCCCAAGGAGTGATAAAGCTGATCCCGAATTTCTGAGTTCGGTGGAGTTTATCTCCTGGAAGGAGGGCAGACAGGTGAGCATTTCCTCTGTTCATAGCAGTGCTGTGCTGTATTCAGCTGATCTGTGACCCATACCCCGACATGGGCCAGAAAAATGTCCAAATAAGATCTGGAGAGCCTGGAAACAACATAAACTGGGCTCCAGAGGAGTGTCATTGATAGTGTTTGCATCCTAACAAAGAAGACTGGTAGCTTACTCAAGAGATCTCAAAAAGCCTACTCCTACATTTGAAGCAACAGCTTTACTCACCATATTTGCCAGTTCCTCATTCTTAGCAGGACTGGGTTTAGATTTTTTTATCACAGATTTTTGCATAAAAGGCAGTCACTGCACCACATATTCAGCAAAAAGAAATTCTGTGTGAAAATAAGACACCAATCTTTGAGAGAGGAAATTGTTCCCAGACCACAGGGTTCCTGCATGGAATAAACCTTACTTTATACTTTCTGGATTTTGCAAACAGCCTTAGAAAAACACCTGTATTCAGCAAGGATGTATAAAAAGTGCATCAAATCAGGTAATTATAATTCACCTACATTAGAGCTGCTTTTCAGCATGTCTTTGCTGTGATGGCTCTTACATACCTTGTATGTGTTACCTAAACATTGAGATATGGCTCAACAAGCCACATAAACCTAGAAAATACAGCCTGGGTACTAAATATGACCATTTTCCATGAACTTTGTGGACTTTTCATCCAGTAAACCTCTGAAGAGACTGAATAAATTCTATTTGGTACTGAAAGAGAAGGATACTGCAGTAAGTGAGCTTGGAATTGTGTTTGCCCAGAGGTCTGAAAGATGCAAAATTCATAGACCAGATGATATATTATATCTGGAAAAAGCAGATGAGGTTTGGGTCGTGCTGTGTCCTCATTAGATAAAACAGGGGCAAACTTCAAGCCAAATGCTGACTGAGAGAAATCTGATAAGACAGAAGAAGCTAACTCTGGCAATAGAAAGAAACTGTTAACAGGGGAAGAGGTGATGAGTTGTCTCTCTAATTAGAGTATATAGGAACAGGAAGGTGTTATCAGAGGCTAAAGAATAAATTTTGTAATATTATAAGGCTCATACTACTGTTGAATCTGTGATATATTTTTTCAATCCAGATGTAACTCCTAGGCTGCAGGAGGTGTTTTGTTGTCCTCCTGTGAAGGTAAGACCTGAGAGGGCAGGCACTAAAGGCAGAGATAGAATTCTCTGGCCAGTCTGTGGGAGTTTCTGTTTTTAGCCAATCTGCATTCCCTGTGGTCCTGCCTGGCTGTTTGTTTTCACCTCTGTGCTTTCCAGGGAGATGAGGCAGTAAAGCCAGATGAGAAAATGTGCCAAGATGAAGACACTGGAAATCTACAGGTAGAAAACCAGGGCCTGCCTCCCTTTGAGCTGAAGCAGTAAGTGCCTGCAGAGTAATGCCTGCCAATGGTCAGATTAGTGCCTTAAAATCTGGGTCTTAGGAAAATAGTTTCAGTTTTCTGGGGTCAATTAAATAAGCCTCATGAGCTGTCTTCTCTTTTAAGTCAATGTTATTCAGATTTTCAAGTATTTCTTTTTCTTTACGGAAAAAAATTAAAAAACCCTCAACCTTTGAAACAGTTTCCAAGAATGAAGAATCCAAGTAAGAGAGAATTAACCCCTGGCCCACTTGGTAGGGCACATCCCTGGGATGTGAAATACTGAAGGAGTTAGAGCACAAACTCAAATATTTGTCTTTCTTATGCCATAAAAATGCACCTCTTATGTAAAATAGTTATTAACTTAATCTATTCCTTTAACGAAAATGTGCTGTGCAGACTCAGGATTACAAGCAGCATTTGTCCCATGAGAAAACATCACTGAGGGAAGAAAAACTTTTCTTTTAATAACAACAATACATTTGCTTTCTTTCCTTCAATACTACTATGGTCGATAATAATACTTGAGGGTCTTTCCCACCATGGTGCACCCAGGAAAGGGATGGGTAGCACAGCAGTAGAGTGTTAGCAGAAAGCACAGAAATACAAAATGGTTTGGGTTGGAAGGGACTTTAGAACTCATCCTATTCCACCCCCTGCCATGGGCAGGGATACCTTCCACTAGCCCAGGTTGCTTCAAGCCCCGTCCAACCTGGCCTTGGACACTTCCAGGGATCCAGGGGCAGCCACAGCTTCTCTGGCCAACCTGTGCCAGGGCCTCCCCACCCTCACAGGGAACAATTCCTTCCCAATATCCCATCTAACTCTGCCCTCTGGCAGTGGGAAGCCATTCCCTGTGTCCTGTCCCTCCATCCCTTGTCCAAAGTCCCTTTCCAGCTCTCCTGGAGCCCCTTTAGGCTGGAAGGGTCTCTCAGGTCTCTCTGGAGCTTTTTCTTCTCCAGGTGAACCACCCCCAGCTCTCCCAGCCTGGCTCCAGAGCAGAGGGGCTCCAGCCCTGTGGTCAAATTAGTGGCTCTGTTGTGGCCCAGCCCCACAGTATCTGTTTTCACTTTGGTGCTTTGACATATCACTTAATTTGGAACTGATTACTCTGGGTTCAGGTTGGATCAGTCTGGCAACACTGACTGCAGGGCTGCTGCACAGCTGCTCTTATCAGCCCCAAGAAATAAAACCTGGCAGAGTTTTTAGGTTGGTTTTCTTTTTACTCAAAATGCCTTCTTTCATCCTGGTATGTAATACATGGCTGTTAAGTAAAAATTATATGTTACAATGCACTACCCAATATTCTCAATGGTCTCAAGTTGCACCAGGAGTAGTTCAGGTTTGATATCAGGCAAAATTTCTTCACTGAAAGAGTGGTTAAACATTGCAATGGGCTGCCCAGGGCAGTGGTGGAATCACCATCCATGGAAATGTTCAGAAAATGAGTAAATGGGACACTTGTGGTTTAGTGGGCACGGTGGTGCTCAGTCAAAGGTTGGATTTGATGATCTTGGAGATCTATTCCATCCTTAATGATTCTATGATAAAAACCCTCATCAAGTTGCAGAACACTTCAGATGCCAAGTTCACATGATTCTATAAAATTTTTTGATTTAACTGAACTAATTATTAACTTCCATAAATGTAGTGGAATTTGATATGCAGAATGGAAGGAGTTGCCATACTCTGCACAGACTGCTATGGGCCAGTTTAACTTTGAGTGTGAATATTATTCATTGAAACAATTCAGATAGTTTGAATATAGTAAGTCAGTGTTAAATATCTATCTTTGGTGATTTCAAAATGTACATATTTTTAAGTGTAGAGTAGGAAAGCCTTTGTCTTCAGTGAAAAAGGCCAAATGTTCAACTCTAAGTCAAACAGGGAGCAGAGCTTTCGAAAGCTTTGCTGAGACTCACCTATTATAAAAGGCCAGGGAGGTATTTTGCTCTTCAGAGTCAGATCATGTATTTTCATTTTTTCCCAAGCTCTTAACCACAAGGTTCCAGAATTTTCAGTTAATTTTCAGTGAATTTAAATAGTTTATTTGGTGGCCTAAGAGAGGAATGGTTTGAAAACATCTAAAAATTACCTTTAGAGAATGTAATTTTTTTTTTTTCTCCCAGAGTAATTTCCAGCCACTTTAATCTGCTGTAAATGTTTGTTGTTAAATGTTTCATAGTCACACAGAGAAAATTACCAAATCAGGGAATTTACAGTTTGAATCCCAATATAGCATGGGATAATACCTTAAAAATTGATCTCCTTAGCCTATTTAGATACAACTAGTAACAAAAAAAACCCAAACAAGCAAACAAATAAACAAACAAACAAACCAATGGAAACTCTCCCCATACTTAAAAAAAAAAAAAAAACAAAAAAACACAAACAAAAACACAAACCCAAAAATCTTTCTTAATTTTTATTAATGATTCTCTCATCAGCATTTAATTTTTCCCTTTGGAATCCATACAAGAATTTTAATTGATTTGCCCCTACACAGAGTAGCTCTTTATTACCTTCTTTTTTTCCCCCTCTTGAGATTAATAAAGTAGTGATATGGAATTCTCTTTTATTTGTTTGATGTAATTGTCCTGGAGGCTGGAGTCATGACTTATCAAGTACTTAGTCTGAATGAATAGGTGACTAATACTGAGATATATTAGGAAGAGTTAACTGTGTTTTCACTGTTGGTCTCAAAATCCAGGCTTCTGTCTGGTGATACCTTGAGAATTAGTGCTCTGAAAGTATCTGTATGTCACAGATATCTCTAATGTTTTGGTTTCTTTGTCATTTTTCTTCTTCTTTTCAGTCTGGATTTGATATACTGGTGTCATGGTTTGAGATTGTCCCTCCTGAGAGCTGGGGGGCCTAGAGGTGATTGGGTGCCAGGGCAGTTTCCCCTGGAGGGACAATCACAGCTCGTTTTGTTCACTCCTGTGAAAAATCATATATACAAAACTGGTGGAAGTTGTTGGCAATTGGTCTGGCTGACTGGCTGGCTGCTGTTGTGTGGGTGTGAGAAAGGCCCCAGGGGTGGCAGGGCCCCCTTCTTTCCCCTCTGGGGGGAAGGGGGTCCCTGCAGCCCTCAGCTCTGGCTAAGCCAGGGTTGGAGGCAGCATTGGAGTGAGTGTGTCTTGTGAAGGAAGGGATTCACAACACCTGAAGGTAAGAGGGAGAGTGAAGCCAGACCCTCTTCCCCCCCCCTTTGCAGCCAGACTGCGGAGGGGGCTTCTCCTTTCCCTCTCACTGTAAAGTGGAATGGAGGCTCGGCGTTGGAGCAGAGCCAAAGTGGACGGTCTGAATGCAGCTCGGTGCCAGGGAGATAACCCCAGGCAAAATTAGTGATGGACCAGAGACAGGCCTGGAGGATGTCCTTGCAGTGATTTAAACAAAGGACAGCCAAAAACTCGGAGGAGGAATGAAGATTCCAGGATGCACACTGTGATAGGCTGAACTATACAGCAGCACGGAACCGAGGTATGAGAGAGAGAATGACAGAGCAGAGACAGCACAGAACCAAGGAGAAAGGACTCAGAGCTATCTTCTTGGACTTTGTGAGGAAGAAAAGACTTCAGGTTAGATATTAGAAAGAATTTCTTTACAGAGAGGGTGGTCAGACATTGGAATGGGCTACCCAGAGAAGTAGTGGATTCTCCGTCCCTGGAGATTTTTAAAAAGAGACTGGATGTGGCACTTAGAGCCATGGTCTAGTAACCACAGTGGTGTTGGATCAAGGATTGGACTTGATGATTTCAGAGGTCCCTTCCAACCCAGCTGATTCTATGATTCTATGATTCTATGATTCTATGATTCAGTAAACAGCTGGAGGTTGGTGGGGGGAGTGAACCTTTTTCCCTGAACACTCCCACAAGAGAAAGACTGCTTTACCTATCAGCCTGAAGAGCTTTTCCTGGACTGAATTAAGGGAAAAAGCCTAAAGGGACTGATAGAAGTGTGTAATATTATATATATAGTTGCTTTAACTTGTACAGTATTTATTTGTATAGTATTAATGTATATATACTTCTCCTTTTCCCCTATAGAAGCCTCTTGCCTGAAAGTTTCTCTTCGGTGTTGAGATAAATTGTGGGAAGGGGTGGGGGAGGCCTGGAAATTGGATTTTGGACTTTTGTGGTGGCTCAAACCACCACAACGGGGAACACTGCAATGGTGTAATTGAAAAAAAATTATTAAAATGTCACCGTGTTTATGGAAACTTATCCACTTGTAGCTGTCTTTCTAAAATGGTGGATTGTGTTTGGGTGCTGAGTTTTAAGACACAGATTTGTTTTTGTGTATCGTCATCATCCTAGAAATCCATGTAAATCATTGCAATCTTGACATTTTCGTGTAAGGTCTATCTGTATCCTATAAACTATTTATTAACGAAAGCATCTAAAGCCTGGAATATATAAACTGGAGATTTTACTGGACTTTAAGATCTTTTGATTAAAAATACATATCAGGATAAAATATTAATAGATCTGTAGCTGCGTATGTCCTGGTGTTCAGATGGGCTGAGTGTCCAGAGAAGCTCTTGGATTCAGTTTGTGTGGGAGATGCTCATTACATCTGAAGCTTAAAGCCCAGCATTAAACAAATACATGAGAATAACAACAAAGTCTTAATGCAAGAGAGTGGGAGAGTTTGCAGTAATATGTTGTGTATTTACTGGAAATAATAAGCTAACCTTATTCCCTGACTGTTTTCTCCAGATTCTCTCTCAAATATTCTCCTTATTTATTTTTCCTCATTTAATTGATTTTGCGCATTTAATTGTTATTCTGGTGGGGAAGGAACACCTGACAGTGCCATTGAGTGTACTGACTCGGGTGGTCCCCCATGCTGAGAACCCAGAGGTTGAGTTGCACTTTTATTTTTGTTTTCCACCAGCCCAAATTATGGTAGGAAGATCAAAAATAGTGGAAAACAAAACCCCTGCGCTGGAAGACTTAAGATAAACCAAAAAAGCCTGTGAGCCTGCTCTAATTATTTGGTAGTAATGAAGCTTAACAGGAGGAGAAGAGGATGAGGAGGGAAGAAAGTTTAAGTAGTAGGGTGCAGGAGATACAAATATTTTGCACCATGGTATATATATATCTTTGTCTATAACATGCATTTTTTGCTAGTTTTCCTCCTCAACCTGTTTATATCTGTAGCCCATGTGGAATGAGTGATATTTTGAACTGGGAAGATGTGATTTTTCTCTAGGACCCAAGAGAATGGCATGAACCTCAGGAGAGGTTTAGGTTGGATCTCAGGGAAAGGTTCTTCCCCCAGAGGGTGGTTGAGCACTGACCAGGCTCTCCAGGGCAGTGGGCACAGCCCCAAGGCTGCCAGAGCTCCAGGAGCATTTGGACAACGCTCTCAAGACAGGGTGGGATTGTTGGGGTGTTCTGTGCAGGGCCAGGGGTTGGACTGGCTGGTCCCTGTGGGTCCCTTCCAACCAGGACATTCTATGTCCTGTGGTTCTATGGTAGTCAACAACACAAAGTAACTAACTCCCCCCTAAGACATTTCACTGGAATCACACATTGATATCATTGATATCATAGATGATCACACTGCCTGCAGGGACTGTGAATCCTCCTTCATGCATTATTTCAGTCCTTCTACTCCTGGCTTGTGCATTCCTGGCTGTACTGGTTCAGCACAGCCTGTTTCACACATTTTAGCTTTATGTGTAGCAGAGCAGTATATGTACGAGGTATTAAAGCCAAGTTTACATCCAGTTCTCCACACCCTCTGGCCACCATCCTTGCACACACTCTCTCTCTCTCTCTCTCTCTCTCTCTCTCCACAACCAACCTATGGGGTTTTTTCAATAATTTATTTTCTTCTTCTACTTCTTCTCTCTCCCAACAGTTCCTGGCAGAAGGTCCTGATGTGAAACAAAAGTGAGAAATGCCCAGAGCTGTCAGGATGTGAAAGCTTGCAGATAACTGTGCACCTATTCATTGCTGGGATTCCTGACTCGACTCCAAAGGCTGTGGGAAATAATAGGGATTAAGAGGCCTATTTTTGATAAAGTTCCCTGGCCAAACAACTGAGCCTCTTCCTTCTGCCTTTCTTAGTGTGCAGCCACCTGCTAAGTGGTTACATACATCCTGCCCACCAAGGACAAAGGGATAGGTTGCCTCTGGTTAAAGCACTGGCATGGGATGCAGATGTGTGGGATTCAGCTCTTCCTCCCCACACTATGAAAATGCCATAGTTTATCAAGTGAGTCTGTAGTTGGTAAACGTTACTGTAGTTATAAACAAACCAACGTTAATGAAATTTTCCCAGTTCTGGACACTGTTAATTCCAGCCTCCAACAATGCTGTTTTATTCCACTACCTAGAGGGAGCCTATAATAAAAATGGAGAGAGACTATTTACAAGGGCTTGAGGTGACAGGACAAAAGGGAATGGCTTCCCACTGCCAGAGAGCAGGGTTAGGTGAGATATTGGGAAAGAATCTCTCCCTGGGAGGGTGGTGAGGCCCTGGCACAGGTTGGCCAGAGAAGCTGTGGCTGCCCCTGGATCCCTGGAAGTGTCCAAGGCCAGGTTGGACGGGGCTTGGAGCAACCTGGGCTAGTGGGAGGTGTCCCCGCCCATGGCAGGAGGTTGGAATGAGATGAGCAGCAAGGTCTCTTTCAACCCAAACCATTCCATGATTCCATGATAATCTGTAATTCTGAGTTGCAAGAGCCAGGGTTCTTTAGGATATGCAGAATTCTGAATTTGGTTACAAATTTGGTCCCTTCAAACCCAAAGCATTCTGTAATACTATGATTCTGTAATTTATCTTGATCAGAGACACAGGAATTGCTATGAGTCAGCAGAGATGATGCCATGATTCACATGGAAATAGCCCAGCAGCTGCTTTCTAAGGTGCATGTGGATGGAAGAACTTGGGAGTCAAAGAGAAAAAGGAGTTAAAAGGTGGTAAACTGTAAATAAGACCAAATTTCATTCAATAAAGAAGTATTCCTTTGTATCCTCAACTCAAAAAGTTAGCAAAGCTTCCAAAAGATTAATAAGGACAGATAATCCTTCCTTATATATTAAATATGTACTGTATTTTAGCTTTGGATACTAGAGAGTACTTGTTTTATTGGGGGTCGGGGGTGGTCTATCTTTTTTAACTTTTTTGGTGGTAGTTTAATCTTACAGAAAATCTTACTTCAGAAGCAGCTGAAGCCACTAAATGTTTAAAGGGAGGTGTAAATAATTCCACAGTCTGAGGACTGGGCAGTCCTGAAGTGTGGCCCAGAAAATGCTGACCACTTTCTCTCTTTTCCCTTTGGTTTGTGTAGAAAACAAAGTTAGAATTCTGCTTAGTTGTTGGTAATGGAGGCAAATTCATTTGCTTTTCCTCCTGAGTATCACGTTGGCTGTGCTACATATGTTTACGATACATATTGTAGTTGTCCTTACAAAAAAAAAAAAAAAGACAAAAATAGAACTATTTGATTTCTGTTTGACCTTGAGCATGGGAGGTCTGTTTGTAACAGGACTGGCTTAGTGATCTCATTCTCCATCAGCATTAAGCAAAAGTAAGTCCTGATAATGAGTAGTGTCGTGGGTGGGAGTGGAAGGCTTAGACAAAATTTATTAAAGAAGCCCTGCCATTGAGTCATGAGGTGTAGAAAGGATCCAGTCTTAGCCTCAGATGTTGTCAGCAGTTTAAATTTAAGGAATTACAGAGGTGTGATTGAACCACTTTTGTCCCACAAGTTTCAATGATGGCAAACTGAGAATATTTATATACAATGAATCACTTACTATCACAAACGGTCAGATGAGTGAACAGACAAAAGATCTTAATCAGAACTATTTACTACACAACATAAACACTAAACCTACTCGTAGTACAGTATAAGATAGGTTAGTGCACTATATTGAAGCAATTATTGAAGCAATTATAGAAGCAATTATATCAAAGTTGGCAAAAAGAAATGGTTATTGAGTAGAGATTCAATGTAACTCACCCAGACCAATACACCTGGGGAGATCTTCTCTCACCCTAGAGAAGTGACCCGAGGGGGTGTCCCCAGCCAAGGGAGGAATCTCCACTCATACACCCCAGGAAGGGTTATGTCAGAAGAACCTGCCTGTATGAAAGGGGACTGGACTTTTATAGTACAAAGTGATTGACTGATAGTCACAAATTTCCAGGCCACCTACCAGCTTATCTGTCACATCCAGCTTTAAAGAGCAGGATGTGTGTTTGAAGTTTGGTGAACCAGGCTGGTTTTAGCATAATTCAACACCAAAACATATTACCACAGAGAGCCTTCACAATAGCTTGCATTGTGTGGGGTAAGCCCTCCTGCCAGAAGTAGCCATAAAAATAATGCCTAGACAGAGGAAAGCTGGTTGTCCTTAATCCAATCCAAATTTGCCTGCAGAACTTTGCATTTACAGCAAGAGCTCTGCTGACATAGTCTGGGTAAGCAGCTATCTATGGCCATCACTTATCTGTCCAGCACCAATAGTACATTCCCCTGAGAAGCAATGAGATGAAACCTTCAGCTCAAAAGGCAGACTAAGATTAGGGAGAACCTACAAAGAAATGCAAAAATAGCCTCAGTAAGGGAGACTGAAAGAATTTAACACAGACAATAGCCTTGTAAGAGGATTTCCAAGACTGAGATAAGTAGTGGCAGGGGGTGACAGTTGTGCACAATCCTACATAGTCTGGGTGCATGTTTTTGTCTACATCCAGAAGTACATCATGAGTTTCAGAAGGGCAGACTCCAGAGCTAAATAATGGAGACTTTTTTAATAATGCCGTTATGGCTGCCTCATCCCTGGAAATGTTGCTTGGAGCAAGCAGGGATAGTGGAAAGTGTCCCTGCCCATGGCAGGGGATTGGAATGAGATGGTCTGGAAGGTCTCTTTCAACCCAAACCATTCCACGATTCTATGATAACCTGTGATTCTGAGTTGCAAGAGCCAGGGTTTAGTGTCTGTTCTTTTGGATATGCAGAATTCTGAATTCACTTACAGTGGCATCCTGAAGGACCTCTGTCCTGTTAAAAACTTAGGGTTTCCCCTGTATTTGTTTTTGTAAATTTTTAAAATACTCCAAGTTAACTGAATGCTAATGAACCACAAAGACCTTCCCCAATGGAAAGTTTGCTAACAAATTATATGTAAATAACAGACATTTTTTTTCCTTTGGCTGAAAGCACTGCACTGCATTTGCTTCTGTTCTCAGAGAACGTTCAACCCTCTTGCTTGATGCTCTGCAGTATCAAACTCATAGGATGCTTGTTTGCATCTTTGGAGCTCCTTGGAAAGCTCTGATTCTGGGAACTAAAATATTCTAAAAGTAAACACAAATACAAACTTTCTTTTACTTCTGGTCACTTATTTAAACGCCAGAACTTGAAAAAAACAAATGTAAATATTTACAGACACTCTTTGAAGTTATAGCCTTGATTTCCACCTGAATCCCTGTGTCAGCAGGTTTTGACTGACTGAATCCTGCTCTGCACCTCACAGACTGGGAGAGCAGCTTTCCCCTATGTGTTTGCCTTCAGCTCTAGTGCTGAGCTCAGGACTGAGGAATTTTTTTTAATTGCAGGTATTCTTTCTTTTCTCAACCAGTTTAGCTCCCCATGGTCGCTGTTTTTGTCAGGTGAACTACACATGTGCTTTGAAAAGTCTGAATTTCAAGCTGTTCTGCCAGTTTTAATAGCTCTGTTGTTAAATGTAACCCTGTTGGTCTGCGTTTCATCCAAACCTACAAATTTACCAGAGAACTTGAGGTTGCAGGGGGTACAGAATTTTTCTTCTACTCAAAAAAAAAAAAAGAGGAAGACCATATTTCTTGGTGAAACAAATATTTTGTTACTTTTCTTTCTTTCTTGTTTTTCATTTTCAGCTTTATCCTAGTATTCAGAAATCACAGTGCCTGTCTAAGGGTGGTTATTTCTGTGCACATACAGGAGTAAGTTCTTGGTAAGGTACTGTGGTAGCACAGTAATGTGTCCTAGCATCACTTCTTCATAGGATACAACATTCCTGGCTTGAATTGTAGGCTAGGGAAGAGAAAGAAAAAACACTCCTAAATTTTGAATTATTGTGTGGGAAGATGAAATGAGGTTACTTGTTGCTAGAGTGCTGCCCAAAAAAATCAGTACAATAATTAAAAATTGTTACCTTTTCCTGGAGCTTGAGCAATATTTAAATTCTTCTGTAGAGTTACGTGCACTGCTAGTTCCTTTTGCTGTAGAAAGCAAGTGGAACATTTTGTGAGATGGATTTTAGTGAGAAATCTCTCTTCTCTTGGTAAGAGTTTGGCATTTCTAGTTCTAGTCCTGGAAGGGGAGTGAAACATGTATATACAAATATATGTCAAAAAAGCTAATGCAAACCTAAATCTTTTGAGAAAAGGCTGCTGTGACACGAGACACATTGGCTACTGGTATTTAAATGAAATGGACACTTGCCAGTTCATGGGAACCTAAGGGAGGGCTGTAAATGAAGTTGGTAACATGGTGGGAGGAGGAAGACAGCTCCTTAAGGAGACATTTATACCTGAGAGAGCAGGGATATCTCTAGGAAGAGAGCTGAGGAAGCATGGCTTGTGTCTTGCTGCAGCCTGAAGAACAGGCACAGCCAACAGAAACAGAGTCTTAGATGAGCATACCAGAACTGGGGTATGTGCTCTTGGTTTGGCCAATAAAATCAGAAGTGGTGTGTTGCCTTAAAAAGGAGCTGGCATGAAAGATCTTGCTGTGTTTGCCTCAAGCCTAGCAGAGGAATGGGAAGGATGGAGCACATCAGGATCAATGAAGGCTCTTGGTTGTTTGGGTAGGGGGACAGACTGCCTTGTTCCTGTCCTGTTTGCCCCTCTGGGAGGATGTGGAGCTGGACCTGCAGATTGGTAACAACTGACTCTGAACACTGAGCAGAGGATGGTCCTGTTAGTGACTCATTAACCTGCTCCAGGTTCTTTTGCATTTCTGGTAACCACTGTTGCCCAGTCTAAACCAGTCATGCAGAAAACTTGCTCAGCAATATGATGTAGCAGTGAAATCCTTTAAATACAAAGGCACTGATATACAGCCCAAAAAGTGAGAAAAGGAAAAGTAGTACTGATTAATTTGAAGTTCATAGGCAGAAAGTTCACACAGATTTTTTTCCAGTTTTTAAAAAATATCCATTCTCACCACCTACACATTCAGCAGAGCATTGTCTCTAACTGAAAGAAGCTTTCATATGTGAAGAAACAGTCTTTGAGAAGACAAAAAGATAGGCACTGTTCTGGGTGAGGAGAGGGGAAGGAGAAAATGATATTTCAGCATAATGGGAATCACTTAAAAAATATCCTCTGGAGTAGAACTGCTCCTTCTCTCATGAGGGAGAGGAAGATTTCCTTTGGAGCATTGCCTTGTTGTTGCAGATTCATTGATTCCTGTCTTATGGATAATGGGTTGGTTAGGTTTTGTTTTCTTTCCTTAATTTCTCCGTGGCATAGATTTTCAACTCAGGTTTTCTTTAAACCTGACAAATGCAGGCAGTATTTTCAAGTGATCTTGCATCTCAGAGTTTACTTTGCAAAACTTTGAGGAGAAAATATTGTGCTTTGTATTTTGTGCTTGTCACAGAAGTTATGCCTTCTCTGTTCATCTTGGAGACTAATGGTAGAGTTTGAAACTCTTGTTAATATAATTTTCTGTAGATTAGGGTCATATATCATTATTCTATCTAGCAAACACTCTTATTTTATAAAGGGGAACATAGTATCATTTGTATTTATGGTCTTGTTCAAAGGATTGATGTGAGGTTAATTGGAAGGTTAATTAGGAGAGGTTTAATCTAAAGGCAACAAGTCTAATCGCCACTCTCAGATTCATGGGAGAGCTCCTTTCACTCAGCTTTTCTAATAAAAGCAACGTTCCTTAGAGATAAACATCTCCGACACAGCCGGCAATTCCATTTATTTCAAGGTGGTGTGAGTTCACAGGAATACTCACCTCAAATACTCCAAGGGGGTTGTGGCTGCTGTGGTTGTGCTGTGCCAGCCACACTAATTCTTCTCCCATGTTATCACAGAAAATCAAAATCTTGAAACATGGGCTTCCTGCCTAACTATAGGCAAGTGTGGCTTATCCTGCCTTTTTGGCAACCACAACAGAATTCCCAAGGTCAGTAACAATGTTACTGTCAGGGACTCTACACTTTTTTAATCAATAAGCATGAGAAAGATGAATTGCTTTTAAGATTAATAGCCAATCAGTACTGTAAGCATAACAGTCAATACCTTAAAAAAATTGCATGCCCTTCTCCTAAGCCAAGCTTCACACAGCCCAGCCCTGTCCTCAGCACCTGTGGCTAATTCTGCAGTCAGGGTTTAGATAGTGTAATGGTTCCTTTTAGGCCAGAGTCATAAATATAATTTTAAATAGACAATGAAAATACAGAATCTCCTGTCGTTAAATAGCTATTGCTGTGCTCCCTTCTGCAGGGCTGAGTCTTGAAGCAGAGTGGCAGAAGCGAGTCCAAGAAGCTCTTTCCTAAACTTGCCTCTGGTCCAGTTACTTCTTCAAGGTGGAATTAACCAGATGTTTTTTCTCCACTCATCACTTTGGTACCTGTCTCCGACTCCTCATCTCACTGTTTCTCTTCCCTGTTCTTTGTGAGCACAGCAACAGCAGGGAAGGGGAAAAAGGAGAGATACAAGTTCCCAAAGTGGTGAAAGGAGTGAGGAGAAACAGGTGGAATAGATGGAGGAAATGGCCCATGACAGGGAGAAGATGTATGTGGAATGGAAATCAAATATCAGACAGAAATCAGAGATCAGGCCATGCTGATCCATGTGTTTGGCCACACCTCTGCTTCTAGGATGTTATGGCTTGATGTTTCAAGCTTTGGGGTCACTCACCAGGAGTTTCAGACTATGTAGTTGCAGCTAGGGAATGTTTCACACATCATTTATGAATCTAATTCCCATTTGTTTGTTGTGTAGAAATAACACATAAATATAGAAATAAATCAATCACACTTTACACTGTCAATCCCAGAAGTCTAAGTGATGTGCTACAGGAGGAATGAGTAGTCACCTGAGTGCTGAGAAGGGTAGAGTCTGCAAAGCAGGAGGAGCAGAGAGATGACATTTTAGTCCAAGCATGTGACTTTGCTGCAGATGCCTAAAACAGGCAGCAGGGTAAGATGAAAAGGTGGTACTGAGGGCTCTTAAGTCTTCGACAGGATTCTGTAAGAGTACACTTAAAGACAAATGGAGCACTCCAGGAAGTCAGCTGATGGAGGCAACGAGAAGAAGAGGCTGTTTTTGAAGTATATCTTCTATCTTCCACAATAGTGTATTAATTCTCTTTTAGTCTTTTAGTTTCAGAAAAAAAACATTCTGTAAGCGTCCCACTGTGGACGTGTTGTTTTACAGGCAAGAGCTTCCATTGCAATCTGGAAAATTTCCTTTCTCTTTATATTAAGATTGTTTGGAAAATTCTTGCCATGTGATACGCTTCAGGATTCAACAATCACCCTTTCCACCCCTTCTCTGCATTTAAATATTTCCTTCGCATCGTCCCAATCTTTGCCTTAGCTTGTATCAGCATTAATATTTTTCACACTTTCCCTTTTCGTGTTTGTACTTATCAGCTGTATATACAGCTTTAATTTTTCTCTTTTCTTAAAATCCAACAAGATATGCTGTTTTAGGAGCTTGTTTCTCATGGAGGTCAGAAAAGAGGACATTGTATCTAGTACTGGTGCCTGACAGCTTTGGAAGGTGTTAATCTGTATTGATGTTTGCTCTGCAAAAAGGGAGTAAGCCTGTGGCCTGTCAGGGGGAAGTACCACGGGAAGTGTGAAGTGTATGAGCAAAGTGTTAGAAGATGCCTCTCCTCATTACAGCAGCAAGGCTGGCATTTGTCTTCTCTAATTAATCAGCAGTTCACTTGTGAGGGGGTATCATTCCTCCTCCTCCTCCTCCTGGTAATACTGAAACCCCTCCAAAATCCAATAGCAGGACTTTGTCAGGCTTTGTCCTTTCTCTTCAGTCTCTCTTGTATTTCAGGCCAGCTCAAGTGTTTAGGCAGGGTTTTGGCTGTCAGAGGCTCTACCCCCTCACACCTGCCCTGGCTTGCACACAGCTGCTCATTTCAGTGCTGTCTGCTGTTACTCCCTGCTCCTCAGACCTCTGCCTCTTCTGCACTCTTGCCTAGGAGAAGGCACCTCCAGCAGCCCTGTTACAGCATGTGTGGTTAGGGTTATCCCATATCTTTCCAAGTTGAAGAGACAAGCACAGTGTGCTTTCTGCCGAGGGGTAAATCTAGTGCCTTCACCTTTCTGTACACTCTGCTTGTGTGAGACACTGCCCTGGGGGAGATCAGCAGCCCCCTGCAGGTGCTGAAAGGTGAGTGTCACACTCCTGCAATGTCATAAATGCCATCTGGATGCCTTGGCAGAAATTAAAGAGTACTTCTCTGGTGGGCAGAAGCAACACCTTCAGAAGTTCTGGAACAGCAGCTACCTCGGTTTCACACCAGCTGTGTGCAGTCCTGTCGCCTTTCTCAGAGCCTAGAAACTTGGAAAAACAGACTAAAATCTCCTTCTGAATGAAGAGCATGGTTCTTCCCAGCTCTCAGGTAAGACTGTGCTGGTCTCAGCGTGTCAGTTGTTTCCCCTACCCCTGGAGACCAGATCCTGGCCACCCTGGTAGCCCAGCAGTGGCACTGCTCTGGCAGTCAGCATTTGCCAGCAGTTTGCCCAGGAGTGGTCCAGCCCTTTCATCCATGAAAAATCTACCATTCTGGCTAGGTTTGGTCACCTACTACCTTGTATAATCCCCACCTCTGCTTGGAGAAGTTGCCTTCACAGTACGTTAATGAATGGTATTTTGATGACGGCCAAAGACACCTTTTCTGGATCAAGGAGGAATTTCTCCCCACACACTTCTTTTCCAACTGCACAGACACCCCAGGAAAAAGACAGCTGCTTCATCAGCCCAAGGTTACCTCTGTCTGGTAATCCATGCACAGGAATCTCTGGCCCTTTGGCTGGAACTGGTTTTGTCCTTTTCTTGTGCCCCCTTTTCCTCACCTTTTGCTCAGATGTTTCTCACATAGCAAGGGGCTTCCCTCTTTTCCTCTTAACCTGTCAGATAAATACACAGGGCAGTGAGCTGCACAGCAGACTCAGAGGGAATATTCAGTCTGTTTGAACTATTCATGCTCTGCCAGAAAGTATGGAGGGGCAGTTCCCTGCTGTGCCAGCTGCCAGCCAGGCTGCCAGGCAGTGAGGTGACCATAGCCACGTGCTGTGGCCCTGTAAAATACCCACGGGGGACTTCTCCGGGGAATCAGGGAACAAAAGCCATCCACCTCGAGCATTAAAACCAAAACGTCTGAGTCAGAGGGAATTGTTTGCAGCGGGGAGGTGGTCACAGCAAACAGCAGCTGCGAGTGCTGCGTTCAGGCACTGCCATCACCAACAGAAGGGTGTAGCAAGGCATGGAGTGTGCTGATGTGTAGCTTGGAGCACCAGTGCTACAGCAGGAAAATAATGGGGAGCAGAGCACGGCCTCGGGGGAAGGAGACCCGTGGAGAGGTGGGGCAGAGGGCATCAGGCAGCTGGAGCAGGGGGAGGCTCTGCCCCAGAGGCTGATGGTGGCCCAGTAAACAAGCCCCGGGTTATCACTTTGAGACGTGGTACAGCACTTAACACTTTTGCTTTTGATTTGGCTCCAACACTCGAAGTCTTGGAGCAGTACTTTAGGATGGTTTTTGTTTTGAAAGTGAGAGTTTTGAGAAGCACTCGACTCTGAATATCCATGTCTCTCTGTCTCCTTCCTCCTCTCAACCAAGGCACCGTGGCAGACTGAAATTCCTGACTGCTTTTTTTTCTTGTACATTTAAATTCAGGCATATGTCTTTTATATGAGTAATAGTGAAAAATGACCCCACACTCAGAAATCACTCTGGTAACTCCAATAACAGTGAAACAACAAATTTCAAGGATCATCGGCCTCTCCAAACATTCATTTTGTTAACAGACAAAGCAGCAAAGTAATCATCATTAGAATAGTAATTTTGTTTCAGCAACCCTCAAACTCCTGCTGTGCCACTGTATTGCCAGTCTCTGTGCTGGGTTGATGGAAGGAGAGGGTGATTCTATTAACTAAGTTTCAGAATAATTGAAGAAGGTCTTTTAAGATACAAACTTTGCTTTGATATAGGAATTTCAAAGGTGAATGGAAGCTTCAAAGGAGGCACTAGGAATGCAAGGATTGCAGGATTGAGTCCTTAGTGGTGGGTAGCTCTTGACTTCAAATTGTTTCCTGTGAAGATACTGGTTCCTTCGTTTCACACCAGAAATATGTCAAAACAAGAAATTTAATTTATTCAGTTCTCTTGGATGCCATATGTAGCTGTCGTTTTCATGATTTTATGTATAAACATAAGAAGGCATCTTTGCCATGAAATTATATTAGCAAATACTGTCTTACTTCTAAGTACTCCTCTGAAAATTGACTATATCTCTGGAAAGCAGAACTACAGAGACTGTGTTAAAAAACACATAGACCCTAATGTGAATCGCCTGTGGTCTTGTATAATTTCTAGACTGAGCTGTGAAAAACTTTGGGAAATGAAAAGGAAACGATAAAAATGAAAAACTTTTACGTTGCTATGGATTCCAGAAGCTTAGACACTTGGCAGGTTTCTTGTCCTGCAAGGACCTTTCTTCACACCCCCTTTGATGAAGAGATTCATGTAGTTGTAGAAAAGCAGTACCCAAAAAGTAGGAGGTTTTCTGTGTTGCCTCCATTTCAGATCTAC
The DNA here is from genome assembly GCF_009829145.1 of Chiroxiphia lanceolata. Lineage (NCBI taxonomy): Eukaryota > Metazoa > Chordata > Aves > Passeriformes > Pipridae > Chiroxiphia > Chiroxiphia lanceolata. The sequence goes on from NC_045644.1 coordinate 35,257,858, forward strand.
TCAACTTGTTTTATTTCTGAGAGGATGACAGAAATCTCACAGTCTCCCAGGCATATCTGTTCTAGGACTTTGTGGTTAAAAATGTAATTCCAGGATCCAACCAGAGACTCTTTCTGTCTTTGATGTTGGCCCGTTCTTGTTCTGGGCTCCTGTAAAGAATGTCACTGGAGATGTTTTTCTGAATTTTGATCTGCTGAATCTAACACAACCCAAATACACCTACACTCAAGATAAGCTTTTGGTATGACTTGTGTGCACCTGGCCATTTGCATAAACCATGATATATATGTTGAAAACAGAGGCTATAACAAGAGTTCCAACAAAGATTCTGGTATCTTCTATAAAGGAGTATTTAACATCTGCATTTTAATGAAGTAGCTGAAGAAATCTTTTACTTTATTTAATATCAGCTGTCTGGTCGTACATGAATATCAGGTACATCCAACTATTTTTGCTCTGATTTGTACAGGTCAATTGAAAAATATTGGCACACCTTGATATTTTTAGTATTCTACACAAAGCTTTTCCACCGCTGCTATTGATTTCAGATTTTTACTTGTCTAGGGAATGGGAAGATTAATGAATAAACTCTGTTCTTTCATATTACAGCTGAATCTAATTAGATGATGGGATTAAGTAACGTCAAGCAGCCACTGAGCACTGTGATGGTGTGTCTTTGACAAGAGTATTAAACAACACCAAAAAAACCCATCAAAAACAAAAAAATCCAAGCAAAACCAAAAAAACAAACCAAAAACTAAAACCAAAAAAACCCACACACCCCAAAAAACAAACCCCCCAGTTTTCCTGCATGTTCAGGGAGAGAAGGGATAGTGTGTATCAAGTGTTTTGCTGAGGGTAAGAAGAAAATGGTGGTGATGTGGGAAGAATAGCAGGGATGTGATGAATGCAAGAGGAGTGTGACTGAAGGGAGAGGCGGTTGGACATGTGCACTGCAAAACAACTGACTTTCCTCAAAGAAACCATGGATAAGAGACCAGAATATTTTAGAATCTCAGTAGCAATCATAAAAACTGTTCAGTCAAGAGAATAATTATGCTTTAAGCAATCAGGAGTTCAAGATGCTTTTCCATGTACTTAAGTATTGGAAAACTCTCAAATTCATAAACATAGGAAAATGTGTTTCCTAAAAGCCAAAGCAGACAATAATACCAGAAATAACACATGCTAAGTATTTTCCTTTGGAGAGGTAGCCTTTTCACTTTCAGGATATTTCTTTTTCTGAAATTTAAGCCTCTGTGCAGTACTTTGCTACTAGCCCACAGCTGAGCTTTCCTTTCTCTTGTGTTTTTCTAGTTTTAATAGATGCCACAATGGATTCCTTGTGTGCTCAACCCAACTGTATACTTTTTATTGCCTTTTTTTTTCATTGTCAGAGCTTATTTTGGTATTTTTTAACAAGTGACAGCACAAGAGGAAACAGCCTCAAGTTTAGGTTGGATATTCGGAAAATTTCTTCACAGAAAGGGTTGTAAAGCACTGGAACAGACTGCCCAAGGCAGTGGTGAAGTCACACCTGGAAGTGTTCAAAGAATGTGTGGATATGAGAACATGGTATAATGGTGAATATGGTGGTTGTGTTGAGTAGACAGTTGGATTTAATGATCTTAAGGGTCTCTTCCAACCTTAACAATTCTCTGACTCTGTGATTTGACGCCTGACCCAAATTCCCCCCCGGTACCCTCAGGGACCTTTGTTCTCCTGTGAGCAGGGGCCAGTTTGCTGGGCAGTGTGTTGGGAATGTGTGCTGTGCTCCTGGCCCACACCAAGTGGCGCAGCTGCTCCCGGGCTCTGTGGATGGATGTGCACTAGCACGGATCCCACAAGAGCTGCTACTCCCTTCCCTGTTAATCCTCCCCTGTTCCTTTACCCTTTCTACACTGCCCCACACTCAGCAAATCCACCCCTGGCTTTGTGTCAAGATAAAGTAGTTTGAAAAGATTCCTTTTCTATTCTTCCAGTTACGAATCAATTCTGTCAACGTTGGAGAACTTGAACCATTTTTAAAAACGCCTACAGATTGTCTTGACCCAATAACCCCGATGTTATCAGGTCTGTTCCAGGCCAGTGTCAGACAGACAAGTCGAATCAGTGCCTCGCAGGATTCCCAAGTATCTGCAGCAGCTGTGTTGTAAAGTAAGAGGGCTTGTGATAGTTAATGGCAAAATGTTGAGCTGAAGAGGTGTTACAGCAGCAATATCTGTCAGGGACCTCTTCTCTAGCCATTACAGCTCACTTCATGGAGGAACAACAACAGCAAATTCCCTTGGGTTTACCTGCAGAGGAGTTGGTGTGGCTGGGAATTTAACAGCATCTTTTGTCAGAGAGGTATTTTTTAAAAGATCTTTGTGCACTGGATAGGGGAACCTACAAGAATGAGTCTACAGCTCATATTTAGATAATGTGTCATTACAATCACTGGGCTCCTACTGTTAAATCTCAGTGGATATTCCTGTTTGTACACAGGGAGCTTTGGTTTGGCATGCAGAGCTTCACTGCCATAGCAGGGCTTCAGCTCACTGCTGGGAAACTGGCTGCAACAGACATCCAGAATAGAAAGTACTGGTATTTTAATGTTGAAATTCTCCTTTGAAACAGCGGGAGAGATAATTAATGCCAATCAAGAGCTTTGTGGAAAAAATATCGTCTCAAAATTTGGGGTAAGTTTTCAGGTGATTACAAGTGTAGATGATAAAAGCAATGGCAGTGACACAGTGTGTTTAGACTGTTCTAAAGCATGTGACTGAACAATGCATGACATCCCTTTAAGACATCTGTTCCCAGTGCTGTAAACTGTCTATATTAATCCTTTTGAATAAAGCATGATGGCATTGCTAATAAATATGCAGATGACAAAAGCTGGTTGCCTTTCAGAGAAGTTTATGCATCCAGCTCTAGTTCCCATAGTTAGATCTGGGTGATATTGTATCTGTATCCCTTAGAGGCTGGATTTCTTTGGGGATAGCACATCCAGTTCTCGTATCTGAGGCTGCACCTCCTGGCTGAACAGGAGGAAAATTGCAAGACTGAACTATGCCGTGCAGTAAAAAGGAAGGACCTTTCCTTTGTAGTTAACCTGAAAATAGTGAGTCATGAGTTGTGTTAAGACACTGGTAATATGAAAAAAACTTAATGGCAGCTGGTTCTTTATTTCAGATGGAAAAAACCCACAAACCACCAAACCTTTCTGTCAAGAAATTAAAATCTTGAGGTAAGTGAAGTATTTTAGTGGCGAGGAGAATTAAATACTGCATTTAGTTTTAGGTTTTTTTCTCTCCAGAGATGTTGCTGTTCCTTTGGAACATCCATCAGAAAAGATGCAGGATAGCTCATCCTGGGTGGAAAAATGAGCTAGATTGTGTAACAAAGTCTCTTTTAACCCCACAGTTCTGTGATGCCACAGATTCTCCAACACTAAAGCGTTACTGATGGCTCTTTTTAATGATAAATGCACCTAATTAGATAAGCTAAAATGTTTCAGATCAGAGCACTTTCAATGTAGAGTTCAATAATTCAAACCATCAAGGCAACATTTCAAACGCATTTATGATGTGCAGAAAATGCCCCAAACATTTCTTGCCAATTTTGTATTGACTGGCTTTTGTTGGACAGCCTGTGCTATCAGCAGAATTTTCAGATGACAAAACCAAATATTTGTCCCAGATCTGTATGTTAGCAGTTAACAAATCTCAACAGTTTGAAGAGATTTGAGACAAACTACTAAATTATATGAAAAATGGATACTTTCTAGCTGCGAATTCTTATTATCTGCAGATCTGACTTCTCTGTATTTCTTGTCATTAAAAATTTAAAGCATAATACTAAATTCCTAAAAAAAAATCATTAATAAAGCCTATTAAGCTGAACTATCATTTCCCATGAGATGTTGAGGCAGTCTTCAGTTGATTTTTCTAATTTCATAGTTTTATGTCCTTTCCAGGAGATTCTCTGCTTTTAAGCTAGGGATTTGGATTTTTTTGTTTGTATCTCTCTGTGTAGGAGCAGGATTAATACCACAGCTGAACTTTGGATTTCCAAACATGAGCAAGGAGTTAGCATTGAAAATAGCCCAGTGTGAGCGGGTAGTCTCTTTGTCTGGTACCTCCACCACCTCACAAACCAGATTGAGTTGTTTCCAGCTGTGAGCAAATACACTGTGGTGAAATGCGGAGTCTTAATTAATAGGGTTTGTCTGTCTGTCCTATGGTTTCTACTCTGCAACCAATTAAACCACCATAGACTTCATATTGCTTTTGTTTCCAGCCACTTAGCTGTTTCAGCTCTTGAAGTGCTACAGGTTAGACACTCTCTGGGTGTTTGCACATACCTAGTGCAGTACAGTTAAAGCATCTGGATGCTAAAACAGAATGGCCAACAGAATCACCAAGCAGAAATAAGTTTAAACTGTTTATTTTGATATCTACTGTGATGCTTCTGCCTTGTGACAGCCATGTTTTGTTTGTCGTTGGTGTGACAACATGATGCCTCTGAAGGGTTTTTTTGCAGCTGAGCTGGAATGGAAAAGAAATAGAAACAATTTTCCTATCCCACCTGCTGCTTCCAAATTGCTATATTCTAGATTTCAAATTTCAGCTTTTTTCCCTTCATTCTTCTGTAATTAAGTATGGGCAGCAATGTGAGGGAGGTGATTCTGCCCCTCTGCCCCTCAGGTGAGACCACCCTGCAGAGCTGCCTCCAGCCCTGGGGAACAGCACAGGGATGGGGAACTGCTGGAGCCAGTCCAGAGGAGGCCCCAAGAGGATCCGAGGGCTGGAGCAGCTCTGCTGGGAGGAAAGGTTGGGAGAGTTGGGATTGTTCAGCCTGGAGAGGAGAAGCTTTGGGGTGACCGAACCGTGGCCTTCCAGGGCCTGAAGGGAGTCTGCAAGAAAGATGGAGAGAGACTATTTCCAAGGGCCTGGAGTGGCAGTACAAGGGGAAACGGCTTCCCACTGCCAGAGGGCAGGGTTAGATGAGATACTGGGAAGGAATTGTTCCCTGTGAGGGTGGGGAGGCCCTGGTACAGGTTGCCCAGAGAAACTGTGGCTGCCCCTGGATCCCTGGAAGTGTCCAAGGCCAGGCTGGATGGGGCTTGGAGCAACCTGGGCTAGTGGGAGGTGTCCCTGTCCATGGTAGGGAGGGTTGGAATTAGATAATCCTTAAAAGGTTCCTTCTGACTCAAACCATTCAAAACAAACTTTATTAAGTTTTTTTGGCTTCTGGTAAAATTTGCCTCAGTCTGACTCATGTCTTCTCTAGCAAGTCCCCCACAGCAGGTTTGCTGTTCAAAATGCCACCTTGCTTTTACTTGATCCTTGCAGCATCTAGCCCAGGACAACAATCCTCCAGGAGCTGAAGGGAGATAAAGGAGTCTCTTGTGAAAACACCTTGTTTCTCCTGACTCAGGTGAAGAGGCTGTGAGGAAGGAACTGCCTTCCTTGTCTGCACATGGGCTGTGTCCTTTGCTCCTGTTTTGCTGGCAACCCCCTGGTAAGAAGTTGGGACTGATGCTTTGAATGCCTCATCTTTTTGCCTACATAATATATTTCTCTTGCCATGAACAAGTGCCAGTTCATAAATGTGTGAGAAAAAACCCACATATTTCTTCAGTTGTAATTCATAGAGTAGTAATTGTTCTACACTCATAAAAATAACTTATCATTTTCTTCCTTGTTTCTGTTTTTATATGATCAAGAAATGAAGGAGGAATGAAAGGGTTGTCAGGATCCCTGAAACTCAAATCTCAGGTGTATCAAAACACTCCCTAAACTATGAAGGCACTCAGAATTCAAAGGATACCTTGTCACTTTTGCTCTTTCACTCTCCAGGGAGCACATAGTACAGGTGAAGATGCAGTCTGGTAGGCAAACAACAAGAGACAAAAAGGAATATCCTAGTTCAGTCCAGGCACTTTGGTCCATCCTCCCTACAGAGAGGAGGAGACCTTAGAAAGAAAGGGGTGATGAGCAGGGAAGAGGAATAGAAGTTGAATGAAGTGGTTTCAGGAGGGAAGAGAGGAGGAAACTCACTTTTCAAGAAAGGTGGAGCACCTCAAGGAAAAAACTGCATACTGGGAGTGCAAGAAATTTTACATGGGGAACAGAAAGTATAATAGCCCAGTAACAGACTTGGTAGTGTATGAAACCAGTAGGGAATGAGAAGAAAAGAATACTTCTGTTCATTTTGAAAATGGGAGAAATAGAAGAGCACAGCAAAGACCAAAACAAAAGAACAAGCAGAGGGAGATCTCAAGTCACCCACAGCTTTTGTGTGGGTGAATTCAAGTACGAGTTGAGAGATTGCTGTGTGTTCTTAAGCAGATGTGTGCTGTGGAGGGAGGAATGCCATTCTCAGCAATTCTATTCCATTAATGTTTTTGCCTGCTCTTCACAGACAATTTTATGAGGGTGCATCAGCTGCTCCTCCAGACTGAAGACCCAATTGTCAAAGCTCATTTCTACTTCTAAGGCCAAGATTTTGGTCCCCATATGTTCACCTTCCCATCAATACACCAAGTGAATGAATAGCAGACAGCAGTATTTTCTATCTGAAGATGTTATTAATTGAATTGAGAAAGTTTAGGGCACTAAAACTCTGCAATTCCAGAACAAATTTAGTGAATAGTTGGGATGAAAAAGGAATGACAGGATGAGGCTTAGGGCTGGGGATTTTTTTAAAAGGTCTTTTGCATTTTGAGTTTGACTTAATATTAGAAAAGAAATAAACACGAAAAACCAAAGAATCTAAAGATAAGAGTATTTTTGTTTAAGTTAATAGTATGAATCCAACTGTGCAAAATCTCTTTTATTTTTTGGACTAGCTATCTAAAAATAAATACACAAATCCTGTGCTCTTGCAACACTCTTCTCAGGCTGTCAGCAAAGCTTCTCCAGACAGAATCCTCCATTTTGGATGCCAGGCATCCTTTTCTTGCTCTTTGTTTGGCTCGATATTTGCCTGTATTATAAAGCATGCTGTTGTTTTGCCTTCAGCTTACCAAGCCATCCAGGCCACTCTCTCCTATCCAGTGACATTTGCTGTTCCACCACTGTGTGTCTCAACTTCACACTTGGTCACTATTTATCTTTGTTTTCACCCCCCAAGTCACTGATGACAACACAGAGACAACATCCAAGCCGTGTGAAGTCTCAAGTGTGATTCCTCTTGATGACAGTGGCCTGATGCTCCTCAAAACTATCTGTTTGATGTGGGTGATGATAATTTATTTTCTAATGAGTCCCAGTCACTCACTGTGAAGGAAGTTGCCTGCCTGTGGGGTGGGACTCTGCATTGCGTGGCACTAGAGATCTTTAAAATGCTATATGAACATTCTCTATATTCTTCACTGCTTATTTCAGAAGAAAAATAAACTGTGTATGTCTAAAGATTGGAGAGGGCCTTCTTTTAATTTCCTGTCTCCATGCAAATCCATAAACTCCCCAAATAACTGCTTCTGAATACTCCTAACCATTTCTTCTCCAGCACTTGCATAACAATGAAAAATATCAATTACGAAGCTTCTTTTCCCCTTTTCTCTTTGTCTTTTTTTCCTCCCCAATTTTGTCTTTTTTTTTCTCCTCCACGCACCGTGTGGATCTTTAAATTATTGCTGCAATGAAGATTGTGGAAATAACGTGAAAACTGTTTACAGTCTTTGTTCCCATTTCCTGACAGGTTGTTCTGAATTCAAATGATAATGAATGATACTCTAGATTAATGATGTAGGAGGAAGCTTTCTTACTGCTGAAGTCAAGGGAAGTTGTTCCACTGACCTTTCAGCACCAGGATTTCATGCTAAGAATTAAATTGAAACTGAATATGGGTGTAGAGACTTGGGACATGGTTTTTAGAATTATTTCTCTTGAAGTCCTATGTGCCTAGAATCTCTCCTCGGTGCTAATAGCAAGGAAAAATGACGTGCTTGGTGCCAGCAGTGTTTTCCAGTGCATTGTCTCTAGTCTTCAGTGGTTTGGGCTCTAGGATCTGTGTTGTTGTGTCCTATAATTTCTTTTAAAAGTATACATATATACCCAATAGATGTGTTCTTCATGTGTATGCACATCCAAGTTAGCAAACGCTGAAGTTTCTCAGCTCTCAGTTTACCACCGAAGGTATTTGTCTGCCTGGTGAGTCGAGTTGTTGAAAGTAGGAGTTGCTGATGTGCCACTTAAAATATATTTAAACTTGTACAAAGAAGATTATATAAAAGATACTGCTGGAGATGAGACGAAATTCTTTCTGAAGTAATTTTGAGTCAGTAATTGATGGAGAGCTTGCTTCAATAGCTCTCTTTTTGTGTTTTACAGTTCAAAAGGAGATTGTGTCATTTCTTTAGCAGGTGTTGCAAGCAACTAAATGCTTTGTTTAAATATTTTGTGTAGTTACGCAAATAAATTTGGAACAGATATCTTCCATTAACAAACTGATTAGAATATCAAACATGCATCCTGTTTCCAGGAGTTCCAAATATATGTATAACCTAAATTTTGAATATGTGACTTTTCTTTTCTTTATAGTGAACCTGGAAGATTTGGTGCTGAGCTGGTAATCTGACCCTGTAAAAGGTGTCACTTTGTTGTGCTAACGCTAAAAGAAATATTAGAAGATTCCTTTCTCTTTTTCCTTTGTTACATTTGGTAACTTCTGTTTTATTGCATCTGTGCACATCGCAGTCGTGGTACTCCAAGAGGTCCACAGTCACATTTTCGACTGGGAAGACAAAAATGAAGTCTTGGCTGTTGCTTGAGACTTTACAGTTGAGGTGTCTTGGTCCTAACAGTGACAGGTTGAAGAAATCTGGAGAAAAAAGAGTGGGGGAGGATGCTCAGCACACGAATATAAAATATAAGGAAAATGTACTGACAACATTAGCAAATAAATCAAACACATGTAGGAGTTTCTAAATATGCTCATTAAATATTTACAATTTACACTCTCGAAACTGTAAAATATGTTGACATCTCAATTTATCTTTTTGAACAAACTGTCATACCTGGCATGGTATAAAATTGATAACAAAGAACAAACTGGTCTGGAAAAGTCAATTACGTTTCTTGAAGTAGTGAAAATGGCACTTACTGAAAAAAACAGGTCCTTAGAGTCTCCTTTTGTTGATCTTTATACCTTGACCATTATGTTTTTATGGTATGATGATGATTGCACGTTTTAGGGTACAAAAACCTTCCTGCAGATGACTTTTGGAAAAGTTCCTCATTAGCATTTTCTGCTGTTGCTCCAGGGGCCAAAGGATAAGTGTGATGAGCATCAGCCAGGAAAGAATGAAGGCTTGGGTTGTTTTCAACTGCAACGAACTGCAGGAGGCTGCAGTGGTCTTGGTTTGTCACTCATTTTTGGAATTGGAAAATTATATACATTTTTTTTCCTACAGAAGAAGACAAGTGTTCAGATGATTAAATGCATCTTACAATTGCATTAATAAATTGGTTTATATTTGAGAAGAAAAAAATAATTATTTAGACTGTTTTTCATCTTTGTAAAATGAATCTTCTTTGAAGCTCACATTCAGATCTCTTCTTCAGCCAGGATCACTGTGTCTGCCATGGGATTTCTTATCCAAATATGATGAAAAAGAAAAAAGAGTCAATGTGGAAAAAATGTAGTCACTAATACCTGAATGTTTGATCTTAGGTGAAAGTTGAGGGAATGATTCCTCCAAAGGCATCTCTTGCCTCTTGCTACTCCTCCCTTACCTGAGGTGGGAAGGGGGCTTTGGTTTTATTGCAGGGATTTTGGCATATGGGAAGCGCATTTCTTTCAGCAGGATTATGTTTCTAATCAGACTGGTTCTGTATTAACAACTTCTAAATTGCATTTCTTTTATTTAGTGGGCTGCACCCACAAAGTTTATGTGAACTGGCAGGAAATATAATGAGGTAGCAGAGCATTTTGCCCTTTAAAAGTCTGTGATGCTGTGTTTGTTACAGGCTTTATAAACCACGGAGTTCAGGAATGAGACAAATCTGATATTCACTCCATTTTCTTGTGCCATTTGGCTCTTTCTGCCATAGTGTCACATTTAGATTAATTGCAGTATTGACTGACTGAAAACCAGGACAACCTGAGCTGCATCATACTCATGCAGGCAATGTGATGATAATAGAGCAACATATTCTTTAAGAACAAAAATATTCACAGGGATGCTGTGAAATAGGGTATATTTTTGGACACTTATCTGTGCATATACACATTAATGACTTGATGATGGTCACAGACTCTGCAAATCAGTGAGAAAAAGCAGAGAATTAAAATAACTGCTTCTGCAGGGAGAAGCCACAGTCCCAGCTGAAAAGAGCTTAATCCATAAAGAGGGGCTCAAATGGGTATTTTGAAGTGAAAGGACTGGAAGAGGCCTGCAAGAGAATAAGGAGAGAGAGGAAAGCAACTGGAACTCTCAGAAAGCAAGAAGAGGGTTGAGGATCCCAGAGTGAGGGTTGTGTGGTTGGTTTTTTTCCCCTTTCCATTCCGATTTGCTGTAGTTAGGGCCTCTCACTAGGACATCCAGCCCTTCCTATTGCAAATGACTGGGTCCAAAGAAATTGAAGTACCTGAGACTTTTGAAGCTGAGAGTCTTGTTTGTCGAGCTACGAACAGCAAGAGAGCTTAAAGTAAAAGTGAGATGGGCAGTTGCACTGAAGTGCAGGAAGGTTGTGAAAACAATAAGGACTGCAGTGGAGGTTTTTAAACCTTCTGCAACAGCAAATTGACTGCAGACAAGGTGTAAACAGGCATGATCATTGTTAATAAAAAGGAAAAATGTCTCTGGCTGATTTTGAAGGGGAGGATGAGAATGATAATATTTTATAAAATTCATTAGAAACATGTAAATTAAGTGCTGGGAACAATTCTCAGGTAGAAGGGGGTGAATTTTTGGGACAGGTTGTCAATTTATGATGGGAATATTCTAGCTGGTACCCATAAATACACCAAAGCCTAGGTTTTAAATATTAAAAATATTTTTAAATAATTAATTAATTAAAAAATTAAATATTAAAAGCATTAAGAAAATAGTAAAAGTATTAAAAATTAGCTCATGAAGCTGTATAACAAAATGCAGCTCCTTTCAGCGCAATGTTAAGAGCACATTTTGGATGAACTGAATAGTTTGGCCCTAATGCTGAGTTTGACTAGTCTGAGATGCAGCAGCAAAGACAGGGATTTCAGAAGGTGCAGGAATAATGATCTGAATCACTAATTTTCCCCGTGTCAGGCTCAGATATGTAAGCAAAGAACAGAGTGGGCATGTTCCAGAAGGTGTTAGTGAGGGGTCAGCTAATTTTCTAGTTGACAAGTAGGCTCAAGAGGAAGGAGCCAAGCAGAAATATCTCTTGCTGTCAGATTTTTGCATGTCCCAGAGAGGGCAGAAGGATGGAGAGCACTCTTGATTAATAACGTGGAGAATACTCCCCCCAGGTCCTTAATGTATCTCAGTTCCTTAACCCTGGAGCACAGAGGGGGTGGGGAGAGCAGGGGTGTGGGCAGTGAGCATGGATGTGTTCTGTGGAGATGGGATGAACAAAGGGATATTCACTGCCTGATGCTAAATGGTTATGAGGAAGCTGTGACTTCTCACACAGAGGTTATCACAGGTAGTAACTGGTGAGTCATATTAAAAATCTGTGGCTTCAGCAAAGGGTGAAGATTCATTAGCTCTCTGCCTGATTCTGGAGCATATCTGGCTGACTCATTCAGCCCCACTAATACAGACTTTACCTGTCCTCCCACACACCTGGGTAGGATTTTTTGCTTCCCTGAGGGCTGTCACATGCTGGCCCAAAGCCCTGCTCTGGAGAGACAGGCTGTGTCACCTCTGAGAGGAACATCTTCAGTCAGTGACATGTCTTACTCCTGTCACTCTAATGCAGTAATAACCACAGAACTTCCAACTTGTGCAGTTTTGAAAAAGTCTCAGTCCGGGATCTGGCTGCTCTGTATTTGCACAGAAATTACCACTTGAAAGAAAAATACTAATTCATCAAGCACTGAACAACCTGCAAAAAGAATGAAATAAGCTTGTCTCTCCTTTTTTTTAGGCTTAGACTTAATAAACTTAATGGCACTGAGATTCCATGACCTTTTAACTATGAGTAATTCTAACAGGTATAGAAAATGAACAGTTGTAATGTTTAGATGAGTGAAAATTGGTATTTTCTTCATTAATTTGTGAACTTATCTCATGAAATCTGTATTTGTTGGCATGTTACTAGTTAGGCTCACTTTCGTTCGTGAAAAATATTTCCACCATGATTTTAAAGGGCATTTTGCCAGCTTTTTAAAAATGAAGATGGAATGTCAAGCCAGGAGTCCATGTTACATCCTTACAGGAATTGATCACCCCTGCAGCACCCTCCCTGTCCAATCCCAGGAAACAGAGAAAGTAGCATAAATAATTGATCTAGAGATGGAGAATTATTACACCCTCTGGAGAGATTAATTCACATTTCAGTATGGGGGGGACTATGTGTGGGCTCTGCTAATGACGAGAAGAAGTGGTTGGAATAGGGACCCCTTGCCTTTGAAACTGTGCCAAGGCAAAGATATGAGCCTAAAATTCACAGATATACATAAAACAGTGAGAAAACAGTAACCCTAGGGGCCTGCCAGGGAAAGGAGAAGCTGCACTGATGAGGTCACCATTCCCCAAACTCTTTGTCCTAAGGAATATTTTGTTCTATGTCTGTGAGAATGGGGAGATGGTGCACGGGAAAGTGTGGGGTTTTTTGAGGGTTCTTTGTCATACTTTGTTCTCCTTGAGCAGTAACTTAGAATCCTTGAAAGTCATCGTAAGCCTGGCTGATTTACAAGTAGATTTGGTGGGTTTATTGGAGCATCCAAGCTGGGTGTAGGAGAGTTGCAAGTACAGGAGTCAAACAAGAACATTTTTTTTCCTTATTGCCTTTCTCAAGAGAATGAATTAGTTTAGTGACATTTCCCATTCTTCTTTCATCTTTGTTGCAGGAATGGTTTGGATATTCCTTCTTCAGTGGATTTTCTTGGAGTGTATTTTCAGTTCTCACCATCCATTCCTTGCTTCCCCCATGGCTGGTGAGGTTTAATGGGGAAGCTGAAAGGGTGAGTCCTTCAAGTGCAGAATACTGAAAAGGTCAAACCAGCCCTCTACAGCCCTGTGATTCAGGCACACTGTGGGGATTAACATTCAGATACCTTCCACTACAGCAAAAATTGAAACAAGGGATGAAAACAATCCCTTCTCATGACAAGTATTGCAAGCGGAATGGAGAAGGGAAATAAACGCTTGGCCTGTTCCTGTAACTGTTTTCATATTTTAATAATTTTGTGCTTGTCTTATGTAACCAGGTGGTTTTTTTTTTCAAATTGATGACTGAACCAGGAAACTCAACCAAAAAATTTATATTCCTAACCACTACCCAACCACTGTTGCTCTTCTCTTCCTCTTCATCCAAAAACAACCCACGAAGAATTCTTTTGGTGGGGTGTCTTTTGATGGTTTAGCCTTCAAAAATTAAATAAACTTCCATTTTGAAATTCCCAATCAAAACAATTTTTTTTTTCTGAGTAAAGATGCTTGTGGCTTGAGATTCATAGGATGCCAGGATGGTTTGGGTTGGAAGGGACCTTAAAGGTCATCCAGTCCCACCCCCTGCTATGGGCAGGGACACCTTCCACTATCCCAGGTTGCTCCAAGCCCTGTCCAACCTGGCCTTGGACACTTCCAGGGATCCAGGGGCAGCCACAGCTTCTCTGGGCAACCTGTGCCAGGGCCTCCTCACCCTCACAGGGAACAATTCCTTCCCAATATCCCATCTCATTAAATTTCACTTTGTTTCTGTTCTTACCTCAACCTACAAGTTTTACTTGTGGTTCTCCTCCCCATTCCACTGGGGGATGTGGGGTGTGACCAAGTGCCTGCGTGGACCTTAGGTGTCAGTTGGGGTTAAACCATAAGAACCCCCAAGTCCTTCTCCCCAGGGCTGCTCCATCTGCTCATCCCCAGCCTGGATTGATCCCAGGGGTTCTCCTGACCCAGGGGCAGCACCAGCACTTGGCCCTGTTAAACCTCCTGCGATTCCCAGGGGCCACTGCTCGAGCTTGTCCAGGTCCCCCTGGATGGCCCCGTCCTTCAGGTGTGTCACTGCACCCCCAGCTCAGAGTCACCTGCAAACCTGCTGAGGGGACACTTTGTCCATGTCATTAATGAAGATATTAAATAACACTGGTCCCAGTACAGACCCCTGAGGGGACACCACTGATCACTGATGTCCATCAGGACTCTGAGCCGTTGACCCTCTGGATGCAACTGTCCAACCACTTCCTTATCTACTCATCAAATCCATCCCTCTCCAATTTAGAGAAAAAGATGTTGTGGGGGACCATCTTTGCAGGCTTTATGGAAGCCCAGATAAATCCCTTCCCTTGCCCACTGATGGAGTCACTCCATCACAGAAGGCCCCTGGGTTGGTCAGGCAGGATTTGCCCTTGGTGAAGCTGTGCTGGCTGTCCTGAGTCACCTCCCTGTCCTCCATGTGCCTCTGCAGAGCTTCTGGACGGTCCCTTCCAGGATCTCCCCAGGCACAGGGTGAGGCTGACAGGGTGGTAGTTCCCAGGGTCCTCCCTTCTACCGTTTCAAAAGATGGGTGCAATGTTTCCCTTTTTCCAGCTTCTGGGAAAATCCCAGCTGGAGAGGGAGGAGGCTGACTTTCACCCTGGGTAAATTTAAGTAGAGACTGTTTTCACACAGCCAGTCAAAAAGCAAAAGAGAAATTACTTTAATTGGGAAAATGAACGATTTGAATGTGGTTTTGCTTCTGCCCACATAACAAAACACCTACTGTCACGGCTCGCAGGGACAGCAACATTAGGAGTGTCTGCAAAGATAGCTAAAATAAAAGTATGGATCTCAGGCTCATAACAACGTCTCTTATCCAGGCAGCGTCTTTTCAGTTAACAGAGTGTTTAGTGTTTTAAGTTCACCAAAGTCTGAACTACAACAGACCTTCAGTATGCATCTTTTAATTGGCCATCTTGATCTACGATCTAGGTAGAGAACACTGAGTTCCATTTCATGGTATAATAATGAGACCTCTCCTAAAATACTGCCATTAAATTACCTTTTAGGTACTTACTGGAACTTGTCCAATCTGGGCATTACCCTTATAATAAAGCATGGCATTGATTTAAATATTTTAAGAGTGAAAATTCTTAAGTAGCTGTAATTGCAATTTTTTCTTTCTGTATTGAGAAGTTTCTGTTCTGTGTTATTATTAACTATTTTCTATTATGAAAATTATGCAAATTGCCTTTTTAGTTAAGATTTTTCAATATTTTTGTGTCAAGGTTAAGATTTTATAAGCATTTAATTGATTTTGATTGATTTGCCAGTATAAAGAGGAGCATAACTAAGAGGAGCTGAGGAGTATGCCTGAGAATACAGAAACTAAGATAATGTTATGTGAAACTGTTTAGTCTGAGACATCATTCACCTGTTCTTCTTCGAAAACAATCCCAAAAAGGAGTACATGTGAATAATTTTAGAGGATATGTGTTAATTAGAAATAAGACATCTGTCTGAGTTTGTGTCATTAATGAATGAAACACTATATTTATTCTGCTTCTGG
This sequence comes from Chiroxiphia lanceolata, assembly GCF_009829145.1. Taxonomy (NCBI): domain Eukaryota; kingdom Metazoa; phylum Chordata; class Aves; order Passeriformes; family Pipridae; genus Chiroxiphia; species Chiroxiphia lanceolata. The sequence goes on from NC_045644.1 coordinate 35,273,490, forward strand.
AACATTTTGTTCTCTTAGAAAGAAATTACCTCAGAAATGTAATCTGTAGATACTAGATCATCAGTTGTATTCCAGTAAGACTTATCAGCAGCACCTGCCAATGGCTTCATCCACTCACTTGGTTTAAATCTCTCCCTTGACTCCCTTCCCACGTAAAAATACTGAGATTTTTTGGTTTCATCTTTCCAAGCCTTTGGCATGGGTGAGGAATTCTGTAATGTCCCATCCTGAGACAATTGCTGCGAGTTTTGCTGTGCCCATACTGTTTGTCTTAATCATCTGATCCTGCCCCACACTTTTCACACCAACACTTAGGGGTTTTTTTTATAAATAGCTGCTTTGGGAGTGTGAATTTCTGTTCCACTCCATCCTTGTTCCATGTCATTCCCTCTCTGTTTCACAGTCTTCCTTTAAAACCTGTCTCTGATGTCTGCAATTTATTGTTATCCAGCCTTGCCACTGGTAGCAAGCTGAGGCCAGTTTGAGCATGGTGAGCACTAAAAATATTCATACTTATTGCCTCTTTGCTACATACCTCCCTCTCTCCTCCTTTCATTTGTTTACAGACTTGTCATAACTATGGATTTTGATTTCAAAAGCCCTCAGTCTGTTTCTTTTTATTTGTTTTCACAGAACCTTCTGTTGCATTCTTTTGTGGTTATTAATGGGAACTCTGAAACAGATTTTATAACTGTTGAGACGTCAAGTCTTGAGTTATAAACCAGGTAGGTAAACTGTTGGGAGGAAGAGCCTGTAAGGAAGACAAAGCTTTTATGGGGCTTTTATGTGCCTCAGATGTGTTGTGGAATTGAATGTTGCATCCACCCACCTTATCCTCAGGGCAGTGCCCGTCCCTGTGCTGGCACCGCTGAGGGACCTCGAGGGCTGGGCCCAGTCCTGGGCCCTCAACAGGAGAGACCCGGAGGGGCTGGAGCGTGTGCAGGGAAGGGAACGGAGCTGGGGAAGGGGCTGGAGCAGCAGGAGCGGCTGAGGGAGCTGGGGGGGCTCAGCCTGGAGAAAAGGAGGCTCAGGGGGGACCTTCTGGCTCTGCAAGTCCCTGACAGGAGGGGGGAGCCGGGGGGGTTCGGGTTCTGCTGCCAGGGAACAAGGGACAGGAGGAGAGGGAACGGCCTCCAGCTGTGCCAGGGGAGGCTCAGGTTGGCCAGGAGGAGGAATTTGTTGCTGGAAAGGGTGGTGAGGCCTTGGCAGGGGCTGCCCAGGGAGGTGGTGGAGCCCCCATTCCTGGAGGTGTCCAAGGAATGACTGCATATGGCACTCAGTGCTGTGGGCTGGGGGACAAGGTGGGGTTTGGTCAAAGGTTGGACTTGATGATCTTGGAGGTCTTTTCCAACCTTAATGATTCTGTGATTTCATGTTATTTGGGGGTCAGTTACCCTTACAGGTGCTAGACGGATGCCCTCACATGTGTTGTAGCCTCAAGCACCATGTGTAATTACCCTTCAGCAATACAAGTGATCACTGGGATACTAAACCAAATGTCTGGCATCACAGAAACTTGAGGTGTTGCCTGGATCCAGCTGACCAACTAGCCACCCACATCTCTGCCTGCCTCTGCTCCACCACATCTTTCATACATCACACAGGCTGATGTGCTAATACTGCTTTTGCTGAGTAAATTTAAGGAGTTCACAGTGGTCCCCGAGCAGAGGTAGAACCCCTATTCAAAAAGAAAAGCAACACAATATTTTGGAACAAGAAGACATGCTGTCATATTTTAGGGAAGCAATGTGAATATGTGGTCTGAGACAGGAAGGCAGGAGGTTGCCAAGCTGAAACGGTTACAGTGAAGGGAGAAAAACTGAGATGCTGCACATAGAATGGAGAGAATGCTACAAATTGACAGAAAAAAATCAGACAGACTGGAAAGCAAAGGAACAGATGTCCCATTTTGCGTTCAAGAAGTTAGCTTCTTTGGCATTTAATCACTACCTCTCATATTCTCAAACTCTAATTCGTTACATGTACCATCCAAATTCCAACTCTTCCCGTATGTTGTGTGTTATTGATAACTCTCATGTAGATGTACACTATGCTGTGGAAAAAGCAAAAAAAAAAAGTAGAAGTACCATTTTTTACATCGTCTAAAAATACCTTTGAACAAGAATGTGTGCTTGCAAATGCAGACTTAACCTCTAGCAAAAGCGTGTAGCTATTTGATCTTTTTGGTTATTGTAATATGACCTCAAATTCTCAGGTTTCAATGGTCTTTTACATCTGGAGGAAGAAAAAAGAAGAAGAGTTTCCATTGCTTGAACACATTTCCTTTATATTGCTTGAATAGTTAAAAAACAATTAACATTTACACAGGTCAGTGATGGGATGGGAAATAAAACAACACAAAGTAAATTGATAGAAAAAATGTAATGGTGTGACATGAAATGTGAGGTTATGGATGATGCTGATATGGAGTAATGAAGTTGCACTCAGAACATGTCAAATCATAGGGTCTTTTAGTATTTTCAGGGTCTCCAACTAGGGTAGTTTCAGGAGGGAAAGCACTTTTGATGTCTAAACTGCATAAAACTACCAGGATCTCTTCTTAAGTGGACAGCGAAGAAAAGCACCTGGTTAATTCTACCTTGATGAAGTAACAGGACCAGAAGCAAGATTAGGAAAAGGCTTCCTGGACTCACTCCTAACTCCTAGTCTGCTTCAAGACTGTCAGCCCAGCTCTGCAGAAGAGAGCACAGCAGTAGCTATTCAACTACAGGAGGCCCTATATTTCCATGCCTTCCTCAAGCCCCAATGACTCCAATGCATTCCCATTTTAGAACTAATTAAGCACAGTGAAATTGGTTTCACTTACACTATTTATGGACTTGCTCATGCATTTTGTACAGCAGGATTTATACAGATTTATTTCTACACCATCATACCTTTTGGCCACTGTTGATGAACTGGTCTTTTTGTCACGTCAGAGTAATTTGTCATATGTGTTTCAAGACAGCCAGTAAGGTAGGAATATCTTCCTGTGAGATTGGAATCATTATGGCAGTTATAAGGCTGCTACAGTTATAAAACTTCATCAGTGCATGAAATCAGTATTCACAGAGCCTTCATTAGCTAAGCAAAGACTTGATTATGGGCTCTTGTTTATTTTGGGTAATGGTATTTAAACTTGGGTAACAGTTTTTCTTATGTAATCAAAAAAAAAGTATCTAGATTTCTTCTGCTGAAAACATATTCCTTGTGGTTAACACAGAGGGGAGGTGGTGTGGAACTTGCTAGAAAAACTTGTCCATATTAAATTCATTGAGGTCATGGGTTTATGAGTGCCAGAGGCTTTCCTTCCGATATTTTTCTTTGGAAAGGTTAAGATGTGTAAATACCTTTGCTAGGACTCGTTGGGTGGTAGTCATGCCTTTGAATATGTGCTGATTGCCCATCCCTCTTTCTGGGCTCGGTGCTAAGGCTGGAGCCCTGTGCCTGGGCTTTTCTGACAGTCCATACTGAAAGCTTTGGCCTGGTTTCCTCATGAGTCACAGCGTTTGGGTGAGATCAAAACTAGATCAACAGAAACACAGGATGATCAAGTGTACGTGTTATGTCATGGGAACAGTTGAGAAACTCTATTTAAACTGTGAAGCAGAAGGATATTTTAAGGTTTGGAGGTGACCAGGGAGTGTCAACTAGCTTGTTCATAAAGAAAGAAAATCACAAAACTCTGTGTCATCCACCCATCTTCTGATAAACATAGGTTTAACACACTTCTCCCTAGGAGGGCTTTAGCAATGGCACAGCATTTCTTCCACCTTCCTCTACTGATTTGAGGAGAAGTTACAGCTTTCATCAGAACTTAATTCCCATACTGGTTAGAGACCAGTGTGTCTGACATGGCAGTTCCTGTGCTTTCACCCATAACCCTACACTGCACTGTGGTTGGTTTTGCACTCGTAATGAAAAGCTTTTTACATTTACTCTGTCTTATTATTTGCTCACTAATGTGGTTCTCCTTAAATTTCATGTGTGATCTTAATCTCCATGAGGAGATTTGCAAACAATTTTCAAGGTTGCTCACGTTTCTCACTGCATCCAGCTCAGTGAAGCACCAATAAACTCCAGACAAGTTCCAGACTGATTGTTGAAGGCTCTGCAGCACAGAGAGACTTTCTCTTCTCAAAGTTGCCTGTGTTCAGATTTTAAGAGAAATATAACATCAGCTTGAGCTGTTGCATACTATAAATTTCGTATTTGATGTATTTTTTCTTTAGCCTAGTAAATTATAAGGTGCTAATTTTGCCACCCAGGGGTGCAGCTGATGCTTTTACCAGCTGTTGCTCAGGCTGTAGTACAGGAGCGCTAAAGTCTTGACATTTACAAGCTCTAAAGGATTTACACATTTAACAAAAGTCTTTTAAAAAGTGTAAAAAAGTGTTTGGAAACAATGTACAAGCTAACCTGTGCCCTTTAGTGTTATTACCTTCCAGAAACTGCCAGTTCTAAATGATTAAACAATAAATCATAACACACTGAGACAACAGCAATCACTGGAGCCATCTGTAAAAGACAGACTTCTGGAATGTTCTTCTATTTCCTGGGCAGAGTTTATAACTTAAAATGGTTTGTCAATGAGGACAGTGGAATTAGATGTTTTCTGCCATTCCTAGTAAAATATTTTACCTCTACTGAGGGAGGGTTAGTTCTTGGGAGGAAGGTTGTAATTTGGAAGTTCATATTCCTGCATGGCTAAAAGAGCTATAACTTGAATTACCTCACCTGAAGGCGATAGCACAGTTATGGACAGAGTTCACACTTGAAGAGAGAAGCTGTCCTGAATTCAGGAACATGCTTCTCATTGACAGAAATGAAATTCCCATTTTGATAACGCTACCATTCTTATAACTTTTATATAATACGAGCATGTGTTGATAACCTCCAGGAGAAATATGTAGAAGTTTCTGCCCATGTGCGATTTTGTGGATTTTCAGCTAGAGCTATAGAACTCTGGGAAATTAAAATTTGAAAATTCTTTTAGGCATTAGGATGTAAGGATGATTGTAGGTTTTCACAGCAAGTTACTTATTTGTTTTAGGGGTTTTTTTAAAAACAACCCCAAAAAACACTGGATCACCTTAGCCGGCTTTGTTGGATGAAGTGTCCTGTGTACGTGGCTGCCAGGGGTTGGATGGGTTTTGGACATCACGGTGGAGGTCTGTTATAGACCTCCCAGCCAGGATGAAGAGGCAGATGAGGCATTCTACAAGGGGCTGGCAGAAGTCTCACCATTACCAGCCCTTGTGCTCGTGGGCGACTTTGACTTGGCAAGTGTCTGCTGGAAACACAGCACAGCAGAGAGGAAGCACTCTAGGAGGTTCCTGGAGTGTGTGGAAGACAACTTCCGAACACAACTGGTAAATGAGCCCACCAGAGGAGGTGTCCTGCCAGATCTGTTGTTGTGGACAGAGAAGGACTGGTGGGAGATGAGGTGGTTGGTGGCTGTCTTGGGCAGAGTGACCATGAAATGACAGAGTTTTCAATACTGGGTGAAGGAAGGAGGGGCACCAGCGGAACTTCCACTTCAGACTGCCAGCAGGCAGACTTTGGCCTGTTCAGGACGTGGATTGACAGAGTCCCTTAGGAGTCAGTCCTGAAGGGCAAAGGAGCCCAGGAAGGCTGGATGTGCTTTAAAAAGGAAGCGTTAAACATTCAGGAGGAAGCTGTCCCCATGTGTAGGAAGATAAGTCAATGGGGGGAAAAAAACTGGCCTGGATTTAGGGAAAAGAAAGATAATCTGTTGACTCTGGAATGAGGGTCAGGTAACTTGGGAGGACTGTAAGGATATTGCAAGGTCACGTAGGGACAAGATTAGAAGGGCCAAAGCCCAACTAGAACTTGATTTGGCCGCTGCAGTTAAAGACAACAGAAAAAGTTCCTATAAATCCATTGGCAGCAAAAGGAGGATGAAGGAGTGTCTCCATCATTTGTTGAATGTAGAGGATAGTGTAGTGACAGGGGGTGAGGAAAAGGCAGAGGCACTTAATGCCTTCTTTGCCTCAGTCTTTAATATCAAGACCAATTGTCCTCAGGATACCCAGCCCCCAGAGCTGGAGCCCCCAGAAGTTGGTGATGGGGAGCTGAGTGAATCCCCCATAACCCATGAGGGATCAGTGACCTGCTCTGCCAGATAGACATAAACAGTTCTATGGGTCCTGATGAGATCCAGCCCAGAGTAATGAGGGAATCACCAGTCCAGTCCCAGCTGACTGGAAAATAGCAAATGTAATGGCCACCTACTAGAAGGGTCAGAAGGATGATCTAGGGAACTACAGGCCTGGCAGCCTTACCTCGGTTCCAGGTAAGCTTATGGAAGAGATCATCCCAAGTGCCATCACACAGCACAGGCAGGACAACCAGGGGATCAAGCCCAACCAACAAGGCAGTCCTGCTTGACCAACATGACCTTCTTCCACGACAAAGTGACCCACTTAGTAGATGAAGGAAAGACTGTGGATGTGTCTATCTAGATTTCAGTGAAGTGTCTGGCATGGTCTCGCACAGCATCATCCTACAAAAACTGGCTGCTCGTGGCTTAGATGAGGGACCTTTTACCTTTGGATGGGTAAAAAAAAATGGCTGATGACCAGACCCAGGGAGTTGTGGTGAATGGAGCTAAATCCAGTTGGTGGCCTGTCACTGGTGGTGTTTCCCAGGGCTCAGTTTTGGAGCTGGTCCTGTTTAATTCCTTTATTGATGATCTGGAGGAGGGTATCAAATGTACCCTCAGTAAATTTGCAGACAACACCAAGTTGAGTGGAAGTGTTGATCTGCTGGAGGGCAGGAAGGCTCTGCAGAGGGATCTGCACAGGCTGGATCAATGGGCCAAGGACAGTTGTATGAGGCTCAATAAGGCCAAGTGCCGGGTCCTGCACTTGGGTCGCAACAACCCCCTGCTCCGGGCTGGGGGAGGAGTGGCTTGAGAACTGTTTGGTAGAAAGGGACTTGGGGGTGCTGGTTGACAGCAGCTGAACATGAGTCGGAGTGTGCCCAGGTGGCCAAGAAGGCCAAGGGCATCCTGGCCTGGATCAGGAACAGTGTGGCAGCAGGACCAGGGCAGTGCCCTGTACTCGGCACTGGTGAGGCCACACCTCGAGTGCTGTGTCCAGTTCTGGGCCCCTCAATTTAAAAAGGACATTGAGGTCCTGGAGGGTGTCCAGTGAAAGGCAACGAGGCAGGTGAAGGGTCTAGAGAACATGTCTTGTGAGGAACGACTGAGGGAGATGGGTTTGTTTAGTCTGGAGAGGAGGAGGTTCGGGCAGGACCTCATTGCTCTCTACAATTCCCTGACAGGAGGGTGTAGTGAGGAGAGGACTGGTCTCTTCTGCCAAGCTTAGAGTGAGAGGAAATGACCTTAATCTGAGATGGGGAGATTCAGATTAGATATTAGATATTAGATATTAGACTGTTAGGGTTGTCAGGCATTGGAATAGCTTGTCAAGGCAGGTGATGGAGTCACCATCCCTGGAAGTGTTCAAGAGGTGTCTGGATCCGGTGCTGGGAGATGTAATTTTGGGGTTACAGTGGTAGTGCTGGGTGGACAGTTGGACTGGATGATCTTGAAAATCTCTTCCAACCTTGATGATTCTAGAAATCTATGGGTATAATAACATTTTAAAGCTTTTCTGGGATTTGTTTCTGGACTCTGGAGCACTGACTTGTCTATCTGAGCCATTCCTCTCAAGCTGGCACAACATCCCCTCCTTCCAGTTTCCCACACACACCTCTCCATCTCAAGAAGCCACATATACCAGAGTGTCCTCTGTTACTGCTCTGTTCAGCCAGGTCTTTCCAAGAGGATTTTCTGGAACATTTCCTGGACACTTTTGCTGGAAATGTGAGCAGAAGTTGCATGTGGCTATCTCTGCACCACCACCCCTACGTGCTTCTGCTGTTTATAGTGAGGGACGTGGGTGGGTGGCAGGCAAAAGGAACACACATGAAAACAATTTACTCTTCGTTGAAATACCGAATGTTTAACCTCACAAAAAAGTACCCAAATTCCGCCCGTGGGAGATGTTACAGTCCCATCTGCCAAAATATATGTTTGTTCTTTATAATTGCACAAAGGAGGGTTTTGACTGCCAAAAACTCGCCTGATCTAAGTTTTCTGATACTGTTTGACATCATACTAATAAAAATTAACTTTTTGTCTAATTCCACTGCTTGGGAAACAAACTGCCAAACTAACCCCAAATAAGCAAGTATATATTTAGTAAATTATCCTTAATATAATCGTTATTTTGAGAAATGCCTTATTGCTGGTGCTGAAGAAGAGTTTATTGAACTGTTGTGAGTTTACATTCACTTAGAGTCAATATTTGCTTATTCATGATAATGGCACATGTGTATAGTTCTTTAGAATTACAGTCATAAGCCCAGTACTCCAGTGCTTCTAGTAAAGCAAACTGAACAAATTTGCTTTCTAAAGAAAAAAATGTAAGTACAAAATTTAGTAAAGTGTTATGTAGACTAGGTCAACATTTTTTTTTAATTTTCTTCTAAAAATCTTTATCACACAAGAGTGGCATTCTATAAAAATAAAAGTATAATGAACTTATGATTAATGAGTAATTAATTTCAGTAAATGCATTTCACTTCATACATTCATACAGTCTAAGAATTCAATCTCAAATAAAGGGAGGCTGTTTTTTTGTACAGTTTCAGAAAATTAGCTCTTTATGTTTAGTAAGGTAATGCAGGTGGTGGAGAGATTATTCCTGTAATGTAGAACAGTCCCACTTTAGGTCCACAGGTGAGGAAGGGGGTCTGAACTTCCTCAGTGGAAAGAATTTTGTCTCTGTGATAGATTGAAACAGGCTGTGTTGATGCTGATTCAGAGTCCTTGTCCTGCAATAGAAATGTTGTCTCTTCCCTGCTTTTTTTCTTTAGTTGGTTAACTTTTTTAGTAAGCAGGATATTCATTAAGGCAAACTATTGGTTACGGCATGTATTGGTACAACTACAAACCTGGTTCAGTTTCTTTGCCTCTCCTTGAAGTGCAATGGAAGAACTCCCCAAAAATGGACAGCAAGTGTTTTATTCAGACAGCTATCTGATTGATTGTTTTGTGCAGTGATGCAGCTTCAGTAGGTCTGCAGAGACAGTCCCTTCTGGCTATGGGCATTATATTGTGTTCAGAGGGTCAACACAACTTCCCTGGGCGCTGAAGCTGCAACCTTTGTATGCTGAGGTGAGTCATTAATTTCTGCACTTCAAAGTTTATCTGAGAAGCCCTCCCACTGAGTCACGAAAGGACCCCCTTGTTTCCCAAATTCCTCCTCAGAGAGGACCCTGGGTGCGGCTGGATCCAATTGTAGTCCCAGACTTGGTCAACAGTTTATATCTAAAGGATTATACAGGTGTAATGGAGCCTTTATACAACTTTGCTCTGCAGGATTAAGGATGCAAACCCAGATATATTTATGTAAAAAGAACAGGTAGCTATAACTATTAATCTAGTGCACTACTTTTGAAGCAATATGGAAGCAATGATATTAAAGTCAGCAAAACCAACTGTTAAGTAGAGATTGATGTTACTCACCTGGACCAATGACTGTGGGCAAACCTCTTTTGCTCCTCCTCAAGGATTAACCTTGAGAGGTGTCCTCACTCCAAGGAGGAATCTCCACACACACTCCACGAAGGAGCTAGAAGGTGGTCCCATCAAAAAGTGGGTCTTGGCTTTTATGGGGTGAAGTGAAAGGCTGTCAGTCAGATGTGTCCAGGCCAGCTGTGCCAGCTCAGCAGCTTTAGATAAGTTACCAGTGGTGTCCCTTGTTTGTTCCTTTCTCAGGCACTTTATCAGGTCTGCCACATCTTCACCTCACTATCAGGATGTTTAACTTTGGGATGGATGAGTCAGGCTGGTTTTACCATTATTCAGCACCAAAACCAGGGTGATGTCCTCTTCCCCGTCTGACAGCTTTGCAAAGGGTATTGTTGTTGTTTTACCCTGACTCCAGGCAGAGCATCCTGCTGCAGTTATGGAGCTTAACATGAATGGGGTCAGTGCTTGAAAACTACCACTGTCTTGATTTTAGGCAGATTTCCTATATTTATAGGTGACCAAGCCTTGGGTCCCACAGGATTTAGCTGTAGGAATGCCTAACAAGGGATCTTTGCTGAGCCACTTGCACCAGCCAAGCTGGGGTTGTGGCAGTTCTGGACAGGAGCAGCAGTTCTGACAAAAACTTAAGAAGTTAAAATACAGAATGAGCAGTCACAGACTCCTTTTGTAGGTCTGTGTTTGACATATCCATGACTGACCAGATCAGAAGTGTGACAGCCCAGATCTGTACCTAAGGCACATCAGCTGTGCCTCTAAATTCTTTTTTTTTTGCATTTGACCAAATTAAAACAGAGTTGCGTGTAAGAAAATAAAGGAGATGCAGTACTGTTTGAAATGCAGGATATATGTGACAGATGTTTTTTACTGTATAATTTGCTATACACTGTTCTGTTATTATAAACAACCCAACGGGTGTAAAAAGAATTCCCAGTACATATTTCAATAAGATCACTATTGCACTAAGGAAAGCAAAGATCATTTTTCAAGCAAATACATATGTAAAATATCTAGCAAGGATCAGCAAAGCTTGCATTAGATTAATGCAATATTTGAATTTTGTATATTTTTTCGTATTTCATATCAAATAGCAAAATAAGCTCAACATATTACAGCAATATCAGCTGGTTTGCATTAGCCAAACCCAATGTGGGAAAAAATTAAGGATTTGTTCATTGCTAAAAGGAGCTTTCTAAAGGCTTCTGCTAAAGTACATTTAAATCAAAAATAAAGATTCCCAAGAAACTGTGTAGACAGAAGAAATACAGCTCATGCTACATTTCAAGAAAAAAAAAAAGCTTCTGTGAGACCAATTAAAAAAAACCAAAACACAAAATCCAAAAAGCAAACAAAAAAACCCAAACCAACAAAAAAACCCCACACATACAAAAAACCTTGCTTTAAAATACTACATATCTGCCAAACCTGTCTTCAGTTAAAGTGAACAGCAAATAAATATGCCTCAAAATATTTGGTATTTTCCTGTTCAGCCACGGTCTCTCTACCAGAATTGATTTGATTTGGGTACTTAGTACCCAGTTCAGCTCTCCACAAAGCTAAAGCAGGGGAAGTCGAAGGAGTAGTTGGAGGTCCAGTGGGCTCTCATGGGCTGGTTGTTGCCAGGGAAACCCTTCCTCTGGTACCCGTGGAGGCAGCATTCCCACCTCTTCATGTGCACAGACACAGGAGCATCCCTCAGCTCATGGAAAGACAGCAAAACAGCTGTGGAGGAAACTTCATATGGAGAAGTAATTAAAGTGTTTAGATACTTCCAATTTGAAAGTTGAGATGTTATTCTTACAGACCCCCCCAGGGGGCTGCAGTGGTTTGCTGGGAAGGTAGCTCTTGCCAACATGCTGAAGGCCTTGGAGGAAGTTACACTGCTGTTCTCCTGTGTGGAGGTAGTTGTCAGCTCAGCCAGAACTAGTCAGTCACTAAATTATAAATTATAGGTGTGTGGTGCACCCTCCAAAGGGAAATGGAAATCACAAGGCTGTAGCTGTGTCCAGGCTTAACAAATGTCTACTTGGAGACACCCAGCTGGAGTGCTGTGTCCAGCCCTAGGGTCCCCAACACATGAAAGGAGTTGATCTGTTGGAACAAGTCCAGAGGAGGTCACTAAGTTGATCACAGGGCTGGAGCCCCTCTGCTCTGGAGACAGGCTGGAAGAGCTGGGAGTGTCCAACATGGAGAAGAGAAGGATCCAGGGAGACCTGAGAGCCCCTTCCAGGGCCTAAAGGGGCTCCAGGAGAGCTGGAGAGGGACTTGGGACAAGGGCCTGGAGTGACAGGATGATGGGGAATGGCTTCACACTGAAAGAGAGTAGGTTTAAATTAGATATATGGAAGAAATCCTCCCCTGTGAGGCTCAGATTGCCCAGAGAAGCTGTGGCTGCCCCATCCCTGGAAGTGTCCAAGGCCAGGTTGGACGGGGCTTGGAGCAACCTGGGCTAGTGGAAGGTGTCCCTGCCCATGGCAGGGGGTGGAATGAGATGAGCTTTAAGGCCTCTTCCAACTCAAACCACTTTGTAATTCTATGATTCTACTTTTTTGGAAAGAAATTAACCCTACACCAAGCACGAGCAGACTTCTCAGTTGCAGGTGTCCCTTAAAATGTGTCCCACTGGATGGTATGACCTGCTTGTCCCTAAACTGTTGGGAAGGGGACGTTTTTCCTTCTCACTGAGTGTGCAAATCAAAACTATGTATTGCCAGGAGTCTGCTTGAGAATTCTCAGACAGAAATTCTCCCCAGCCAATGAAGATCTGGTTATGAGCAGCTGTCCCACTGAGGGATACCTTTCACTCTGGTGAGTTGGTGCTTCAAAGGCTTATGGGGTGTCCTTCACTGGAGTAAAATGTCACAGGGGGAATGAGTCTGAAAGGAATATTCTACTCTGAGTATTGGTTAAACTCAAGAGAATTTGGAAGCTGAGATCTGTTACTTGGTAAATACCTCTGTTGAATTTCCCTCTAAGAATATAGATTATTTCTTAAGTATTGGAGAGCTCATGAGCATATTTCCCCTTCCCCGAAAGTACCCGCCCTGCAGCTGATCTGAGGCCAAGGTGTAGGCACTTCTTAGTGCTCTAGCATCAAAAAAGTTGATAGTATTTCATATTTTGAGACACATTGCCTCAGATGATTCATATTTTACTTTTTTTTTTTATCGTATAGAAAACTGAATGCCTGGTTTCTTACCATTTTTCTAGAAAATAGGATGAAAACTGTAAGAGAGCTCTTTTGCCAGACCCAAAGCTTTACTTTAGTCCAGATTATCTCACCCAGCTCTGTTCAGTGGAAGAAAAGTCTCCCTGTGCCCTGCCTGTGATGCCTTATTGCTCTAGAAATCCTCAAAAAAGGAAAAGGAGCTCCATTAAGCACTTCATACCAACATCCTCTAAGTGCTGATTCAGAATTACAACAAAACTTGGGATGGTGGTTTGAAGGACGTTTAGGCTTGTTTTCCTAAGTTGCTTCATGTGCTCCCTGGTTTTCACTTCTGCATATTGCATATAGAAGATGAGAAAAAGGATATATTTGGCTTTTCTGTGTTGCTGTTACCCAAGGTAAGTAATCAAAGAATATTAACTTCATGATTTCAGTCCAATTCTACTTTTGGTAGTTATGCTGTACACTTAAAACTCTCCTGGCAATTCCAAATGATTCCTATTTCTCCCACTCCTCAGTAACTCTTGCATATTGCTGTTGTGTATAGTAAACTTTAGCTGTCTTTTTCCCATGAGGAGCTGAAAATGATTCCTGTAAGGCAAGTACTTAGCAAATCCATTTGTAAAGTGCATTTGGAAAGCTCATGAATGTGTCGGGGTGTACCATATAAATGGAAGATTATTCATTCAGTGTAAATTTAGTTACACATTTTCAATGCAGTATAGATTTCCCTCCTGAAAATAATACATAAAATTTCTAGGCGGGGGGGGAGGGAACCCACCTAAATTGGTGCCTCTTTTTTTTTCATGTATTCACAGAAATATGGATTACAAAATGGATTATCATAATTTTCTCACAGTATGCCATTTCTTGAATGATGCTAATACCTTGATGATTGATAGTCAATGTAGAAGGGAGAACATTAATAGTAAATGCAATAGTTTTATTTCCCTGTCTCTACATATTTATTGTATTTTGCCAGAAACACACATTCCTACAGCCTTGCTGGTTTAAATGCTATCAGACTATACTGCCTGTCTTGAATCATCTTTTTCTGAAACATAATTTGAGCTAAGTAATTTATAAATGTAAAAATACCTATATTTATGGCCTAATAAAATTTGATAAATTTGTTTTAGGTTAGAATGGAAAATTCTATGAGTAATCATATAAGTAGGTGCACACATTGTATTTTGAAATGGCAGTAATTTACTGAAATACCCACTGGCACAGACAACTTTAAAATGTGCTAAGTATTCGCCTTTGGACCTTGAGTCTTAAAAAAACCCCAACATCCTATATGAATAAAAGATCAGTCTTATTAATTCCTGGTTTGCATGTTCACAGGCTTAGTCCTTTCTTCCAATATTCTCTCTTTTTCTCTTGTAAACTTCCCTATTTCATTTTCAGTTGCTTATAGGTCTTCCTATGAATGTGAAATGTTAAAAAAAAAACAACAGTGGCATGCTTTTCATTTATAAGTTAAATTGCCCCTTTAGTACATAAATCCCCAGCATGGGAAGGACATGGAGCTGCTGGAGCCAGTCCAGAGGAGGCCCCAAGAGGATCAGAGGGCTGGAGCAGCTCTGCTGGGAGGAAAGGCTGGGAGAGTTGGGATTGTTCAGCCTGGAGAGGAGAAGCTTTGGGGTGAGCTGATTATGGCCTTCCAGGACCTTAGAGTATTTGAGGTTGGCCTCTGCTCCCAGGGAACAAGGGACAGGAGGAGAGGGAACGGCCTCCAGCTGTGCCAGGGGAGGCTCAGGTTGGACAGGAGGAGGAATTTCTCCCTGGAAAGGGTGGTGAGGCCTTGGCAGGGGCTGCCCAGGGAGGTTTGGAGTGCCCATCCCTGGAGGTGTCCCAGGAAGGCCTGGCCGTGGCACTCAGTGCTCTGGGCTGGGGGACAAGGGGGGCATCGGGCACAGGGGGGACTCGGTCTTGGAGACCTTTTCCAGCCTGAATAATTCTGGGATTCTGAGAAGGGAGCCTATAAGAAAGATGGAGAGGGACTAGGGCCACAAGGGCCTGGAGTGACAGGACAAGAGGGAATGGCTTCAAACTGACAGCTGGCAGGGTTAGATGGGATATTGGGAAGGAATTCCTTCCTGTGAGGGTGGGGAGGCCCTGGCACAGGTTGCCCAGAGAAGCTGTGACTGCCCCATCCCTGGAAGTGTTCAAGGGCAGGCTGGATGGGGCTTGGAGCAACCTGGGCTAGTGGAAGGTGTCCCTGCCCATAGCAGGGGGGTTGGAGCTAAGTAGTCTTTAAGTTCCCTTCCCACCCAAACCATTCTGTGACCCTATCATTCCATAACTGTTCATTAGCTGTTGTGTAACTAGTTCTTCAAGAGTCAACCTAAAGCTTGCATACCTTAATGTAACACACAAGGTACTTCTCTGAACAACGGACAGGCATAAACTTGATTATTTAAGTAGGCATTTACTATTTCAGTTCTTTACTAGTAAAAGTTACTCTTTGGGATTGGTGATGGTCCTTGTGTTATTTAAGAAAACTGTTGTGTTGTCTATCATTGTCTCTACAGGGATCAAGCAGCAGAGCAGAGATGCGACTGCACAGCTCAGCATGGATCCCAATTCTCTTCTAAATTAAACTATTTGACTTTAGTATTTCTAGGCCATGGTGTTTCCAACACTACCTTTCAATACCTTGGTAAGTACAGCTGGCAACTTCTCAGATTGTCTAAAAGGATGTTCTGAATTAACCTGTAATGCCATTGCTCAATATTGGGTTGATTATTGTGCTGGCTAATTGAAAAAATACAGACTTCATTCAGAACATGCTATAGCTTCATTTATTTAGGGGAAGAGAAAAATTTCCCCTAATCTTCCCCTCGCAGAAGTTTCCACTCTGAATGAGTACTGCCAAACCCAAAAATTGCTGGAAGACTTTGAAGCCAGAAGAAAAAGAAGATCACAGGATGCCATTGAATTAATGAAAATGGAAGAGCTGTTGTAATCCTTCCTGTAATAAGTCAAAGCAGTGTAAAATGAAGTCGGAGCTCTTACGTGCTGATGTTGTGATGGTGACAGCATTCTCTAAAATCAGGATATTTTGCCTCTTAGGGGCTGTCAGAACTCAGGGTTCTTTTTTTTAAATTTTTTAACAGGATTTTCTGTTTCTCTCTTTATAGCCCTAAAACCGAGGAGTCTGCTACTTTATCCTTTCTCTCTGCAGTGAGTATATTCTGCAGCTGATGGGTCATAAAGGACCCAGGGCACGAAGAGATACAGGGAGGAATTTGGTCACCGAAAAGCTCAGCCTGACCAGGAAAAGAGCTTCCTCAGGGGTTCCTCGTGTGTGTGGATCAGCCCTGGCCGTGCCCTGAGCTGTGCTGACCCACAGCAGCTGAGCCAAACTGCTGCTGCCAGAGGCTGCCCCGCTTAACTGCACTTGAATGTCCTTTTTGGATGGGCTGCTGCTGCGCTCGGGATGTGTGCAGGTTAATTCTGACTCCTCACAGCCCCTGGTGACAGCCCGGGGAAGGCAGAGCAGCATTTAGGATTAGGAGGGCTAAAATTACCCTGCACCCCCAGCCGGCAGCCTGTCTGTCAGCAAGCCCTGCAGACCCAGAGCAGAGCTTGTTCTCCTCCCGGCTGGAGGACAGGACGTGAACACAGTTTAGTGAACAGCTGCAAGGAAGAGAACAAATAGCTCTGGTAGGAAAGATTTCTGTTCATGTGACAGAAAAAGAGGAATTATTATTAAGTAGCTTAATTTCTTACAGATTGGGTTCAGCAAGTCAGTTCTTTTGCTAATTTGCAACCCTACTTTACCCACTGAGGTTCAAAGGCAATTGCTAATGGTGTTTGGCCCACGTCCAGCGAGCTGCACTTGCTATATTTGCATCTCATCATTCAGTTGTATCTCAGCATTCTTTATTAGGTAAGTAAAATTTTATTTTGCTCTACACAGAGAGATCTCAGTGAAAACTTATCATTGAGGTTTGTTAGTTTTCAAACTGAGAACGTAAATGGATATTAGAAACCCTATTTGGTCAAATGGGGAGAGTTAATCAGAGCAATGGAGGGTCATCTGGTAAGCACTGATTCCTGCCCAGTATTTAGTTTAATAAGATATTTCAAAATGTCTCATGCTTAAAATAATTGTTAATTGTACCTGTGCCAGGCAGCAGCCTAGGTGTGCCAGAAACAAACAACTGGATCCTTTGACATTTGACCATCAGCATCAATTTCTGTGAGGATGACCAATAGATTTTAGTGTTCAGTGGACCAACCTGGAATGGACAGCTTTAAAATGAGATAAAAAGCAATTGGAATGGACAAGTCTGTTTCTTTTCTGTCTCCAGGGACTTTGGAACACTGCTGGTTATTTTACTCCTTTGTATATAATGTTTTTTATTCAGATTTTTCTACATGTTTTTAGTGGATAATAAATGCTTCTATTGATTTACCAAACTCAATAAACTAGATTTTGGTCGACGTACCTGACTGAATTTCCAGATGCTCTCAGGGAGCAAAATGTTAATCTCTTTCCAGGAGCAAGACAAATGAACAGGACTGCCTTGCAAGAGGCCTCCAGGAGTGCAGAGCTCGCTGAAAGCATCCTCTGAAGCTGGGCCAGTTGCCTCAGAATTAGAAATGACCATTAAATAGATTAACAGTGTGAAGAGGCAGGATGCAGTATGAGTGGTGTTGTGAGGAGAGAGAGCTGTGTAAACACTTCCCTCTTATGAGACAGTGCTGTTGGACCGGGGGGAAGCACTGGGCTCTTCCCTGCATATAAGGTAATACACCCATGCTTAGCTGTGCTAAAAAGAAAGGCAGATTGCCTGTGGATGCATCTTCAAACCAGCTGTTAGTAACCAAATTCAGTTTTGAATTCTTCATATAGCATAAGTCTACCTTGCTTTTCTGGGTGGCATTATTCCTATTTATTTAATGCCTACACATAGTCCTGGAAAAATTATGTATCATATTTTTCCTTACAATATTCAAGTGCCTAATTTCACTGAAGCCTATGATGGCGTTTTCCTAAATTTGATGGGGTTTTTTCCTCCTAGATAATAAATCATCCCATTTCTAAATAGATAAGAAATTCACATTACCACATAGACTGAACATTCTGAGTCCTAAAAAGCATTTGATGTTCTAGAGACATAGCTACTAAGCTGGAATGAAAACAGGAAATAAAGCAACGTTAAATTACTGTAATATAAGTTAAATGCTCAAAATAGATAAACTGTAGATGTAATCTGTGTAGCCCTAGCAGGGTACAGGAATGCTGTATAGCTATTTCCAGGGTGTATAGCACAGCTACAGCTTCTAGTGATTAAAATAGCTAAAATAATAAACCCAAACATAACTGATGACTATAAGCAATAAATACAATTTCAAGCATCATAGGCTGAAAATAATCTGTTCTGGGCTGAAAAGTCCAACTCTTGAGAGGCAAAACTAACTTTCTAGCTGTCCAACCAGATTTATTGGCTACAACACAAGCCTCTAATGAACCTTAACAAAACAGTCAATTAGCAAAGAGCTTACCACTGTAGCAGAGCACTTTTGATGATAACATGTTTCTCTAAATTTTTAAACCCTATTATGTTTTGGGTTTTCTTTAAATTGACTTTTCAGTTCAATTTCCTGATTTTGAGTGGTTCTTCCCAATTACCCAACTTCTAGGCCTCATCACACACCCTACTTAGATTTGGACTACTGCTGCACTCATCATTCAGCAAGTTAGTGTTGCAGTAAGGACTGTGCCATTGGCACAGTCCACATGTTTTGCTTAATTTAAAAAATAAATGGAATAGCATGCTTTACCCATTAGGTATAACAACATGGAGGAAAATATTTCTGAGTGAATATGCCTGCTTATACATCACAGTTAACTTCTCATTTGGGGCTCAAATTATCAAAAGTAAGAATGTAGGAACTGTGATTACATCAAACTAACATTTGCCTAGTTTAGAATCCTGTCTCAAGCAGTTTGCTGGATCAGATGCCTTTAAGAGAGATGCAGAAAACCCCACTCTGTGTAATTTGTCCATTCTTCCACTTGGTGATATCGTGTTGACTTCTTCCTGAAGCACTAAGATGTGTGTTCTCATGTCTGCAATTTTATGATCTGATGTGACTTCATTTCCGTGTA
The DNA here is from genome assembly GCF_009829145.1 of Chiroxiphia lanceolata. Lineage (NCBI taxonomy): Eukaryota > Metazoa > Chordata > Aves > Passeriformes > Pipridae > Chiroxiphia > Chiroxiphia lanceolata. Next base: position 35,292,369 of record NC_045644.1, read on the forward strand.
ATTTAAACAAAAGAACTGGCTAACTTGTTTTCAAGACTGTCTTTCAGCTCTGAAATCTTCAGGCTAATTTCATTGTATAAAGTGATGTTCTCTCATGCCACTTTCAAACAAACTGCTTCCAGCGATCCCTTGTTCTCCTCTTGTGACAATGGTACCTTGTAACGACCCATTCTGTTTTCATATCATTAATTAGCTTATGTATCTTTGTTTCCCCTGTATTTGTCTCTCAGCTAAATGTTTCTAACCTGTCATTCTTCCTTCTTTATATCTCTGATAAGTTTTACTGCTGTATCATTGCCTGCTATTTATTTAACAGGGAATGACCAGAAATTGTGACAATAATTACACCGTCTTGATGAGTTTAATCAGTGATGTAGTGTCTTACTAGGGCTAAACTTCGAGATATTCAACCTGATTTCATTCAAACACATAAAAAAGAGCTCACCATCACCACCAACACATGTATGGATGCAGCCAAAGTGGCTGCAGGTGATGCAGGTGTGCACACAGTGTCTTGGCAGCGTTGAACCTGTTGAATATGTTCAGCATACAGCTTCCAGGAAAGCTGAATATGGGGACACTCTAGTTTGAACAGACCAACTGGATTCTCATACAACACTGAACTCAGCCCCACTTAGGTGTTGGTAGCTCATGTAATAGCAGAACTTCAGGTCTGTCACAGCAAAAACCTTCAGCTCGACCCTTGTGATTGATTGTGAAAATTCTCCCTTCCCTCTCCCAAAACCAGCACCTTGTTTTAATTTTAAAGTAGAGTGAACTACTACTGCAAGATTTGTTTTGTTGTCCAGAAAAGGTGAATGAAGAGGGGATGGGAGTGGGTGTTTTACTGGTGATACAAATAGAGTGTTCAGGACTACATATCTCTCCTTTCCTTAGGTGAGCTGATAATGCTGACTGTGGTAGTGAGGTTCAAGGCATGAAAGCCCAAGGACAGGGAAGGAGAACAAATGTTCACTGAAGGACTAGAGCCAACTGGTGCTACACCTGCATTATCTCCTCTTCACTTGTGTGCTGTTGTCAGGGTTAAGGAGGAGGGGTGTACCTCGTATCGAGAAGAGTCAGCATTGCCTCTGAGAGGGAGGACAACTTGCGCTGCATTTTTAGACTGTCAGGCACTGTGGTCTTGCCCTGTGGTCTGTGTAAGTATTTTTCTCTCTGTACTAAATAGAGGCTGACTTTCCATCTAATCTGTCTGTAAAAGAAATGCATGCAAACAGCTGTTCCCTAACAATATCTGTCAGTCCAAACTCACCTGAGACAAGATGAGTTGATGATTCAAGCTGAGCTTGTCCAAATACCTTTCTGCATTGGTGAGACACTAACACTTCAGTTAGTCAAGATTTAGTCAATTCTTGACATCCAGCTTTGCAACTCATCAATATGTAATGTAAGCCTTCAAAGGTCAATCTCAGAACATTGAAAATCCATCTTCTCCTGCTGCAAATACTTCATGGACACAAATACATGTGCCAGCCTAGGAGGCCTCCGGGACAGCAACACACTTAGTTTAAGAAGATTCCTGAATAAGGGTGCTTCAGGGACATAGTCAGTTGTCAATGGTAGTGATAAAAGATTCTTAAAGGCAGCAAAAAGTAGTTTCAAAAGTTAATTCATTGTTTAAATTGTTGTATCCACCTAAAATCTATCTCTGTTTCTCCCGATTAAGAAAAATAAATGGCCTGTTTAGATTTTTGGTGTGAGCTCTTATCTCTCTGGTGCCCACATAAATCAAGGGTAACTTCAGTGAGACTATTACTCATTTAATACCGATGTAAACATAGATTAGCACAAATCTGGCCATCAGCCTATAATGGAAAAATGCCACGGGTTGTGTTTCAAATGTTTATATCAAGGGTGGCCAGCATTTAACAGTAAGGAAATAATTATGGAAGACAGTGAGTGTGTTTAAAGAATGGCTGGAGTAGACCCAAGATGGCATGGTTTGGAGTTAAAAGTACCAAAGATTGCTCTTCTCCCTCAGGCTAGTGTGAAAAAGTCACCAGAGGAACAACACTCACCGTTTTGACCATTAAATGTTACACTTTTCTCAGAGTGAAGGTTATTAGCTGCACGCTGCTGGCAGAAATCCATTTTGAATAATTGTATTCTAGCTTCCCAGTTGCTCCTGTTACTGGCTAAGGCAGTCTCCCCTTCCTGCCCTAAAAAGCAAGGTAGAAGCTACTGTGTGACATTTACTGCTAGTGGAAAAGTGGCTCTGATGAGGTCTTTAGTGGGATATTTTTGGGAACCATTTCAACTTTAATGTGATGCCCATTTGTCTATCTAAAAGATTCATCCTGTATCTCTTAGACCTTTTATAGCTCTGCAACCTGTGTTCCACATCTGTGAAAGTCACTTACCTGACTTTCACCCCGCTGTTAGACCAGAACATTCCAGTAGAGTTAACACCTGACTTTATTCCCAACTGTGCTTTCTCCCTTGTTGGGGGCTGAGCCTCTGTGCTGGACTGGCCCAGCTGTGCACTCCACAAATGGGAGCTCTGGGACATCAGGATTTCTTCTCACAGCTCAGAGATGCCAAAATTATAATTCTTTTTGGGTAGACAGAGGATCTTTCAGGTTTCTCCATCACAAGGCATTGTGCCCCGTGCAGAAGAGTCCCCAGGTAACAAGGGAATGCAGATTGTTGCTGTCTTGATCCTGTAGTGTGATTTTATTATCTATTTCATAACTTGGTACTGAATACAAATGGCTTCATATGGAAATGGGCAACAGCGAGGTCAACCCTTTTATGTAAAAGTCCAGCACTGAACCATACCAATATAAAGATTGCAAACCAATGTTATTTCCTTTATAGCTTAATATTCAGACATGAAAATATCATGAGATTTGGAACAGGTTGCCCAGAGAAGCTGTGGCTGCCCCTGGATCCCTGGAAGTGTCCAAGGCCAGGTTGGACGGGGCTTGGAGCAACCTGGGCTAGTGGAAGGTGTCCCTGTCCATGGCAGGAGGACTGGAACCTTTCCAGCCCCTACCATTCTACGATTCTAATGAGCTAAACTCTTTATTTCCAGTTTGTATAGATCAGGATGTATTCTTGTGATTACAAGAAGGAATGATATTTGGGTTACACTGACGTAAATTCATTGAGTAAGTGCAAACATGCATTTTAAATTCTGCATCAATTATTGCTGGTGTGTCACAGCCCAGAGAACTTGTGCTGCATTTAAAGGTGGGGGAGACAGGCACACAGGTTCCTTCCCCAGCCTCAATCTACCTCCTTTTGGGCTTCCTCAGAAGAGAAATCAAAAGAAACATGAAAATGCTTATGTTCAAATTTCAGCTGTGGTTATGCTTGTGTTTCCTCCCAGGACTGTTCCTTTCCCATCTGCTTAACTCAAGGGGTCGGTCCCTATGCCTCAGGCAGCGGAAACTAAACGTGTCTTTTCCAGCCACTGAAGGCACAGACAATTCCAGGCACTCCCTAGCAGCCTGTCACAGAAGATAGGAAAAATATAACATTCAACCTATTTTGTAAAAAAGTAGTGTGTGGAACATCTAACGAGACAGCAAGTCTAGATACACCATACGCAGGGAGCTGCAAAGGTCAAACACCAAACGGGTGTGTAAAAAGGGCCTCTGAAAAGAGAAAGAGAAAAATTTGCATTTCCTGTAAATAATCCTGGAATATTTTAAAACCACTCTGAAACGTAAGAACAACCTGGAAGGCAGGTGAGGGTCAACATGCTGAAATACATATTGAGACACACTTCTCCAAGTGACCTGCAAGACCCACTCTGATGGGCAGCATGTAGAAGGTGCCACATTCAGAGTGCGAGCACTCAGAACCCGTTTGTCCCTCTGTCATCAGGTCTGGAGGGTGAAAGTCAGCTGTGTGTGTCTGGGCTTTCCAAAAGCTTTGGAAGAACAGAGTAGATGATTAAATAATTAAATAATCACAGAATGGCTTCAGTTTAAAGAGACCTTAAAAAGCATCTAGTTCCAGCCCCATGCCATGGGCAGGGAAATTGTGAATTCAGCAGGTGAACATGAGTGTTTCTAGGCATTGTTTTAAGATACTGAATACAAATTTCACAATATTAAATAAACAAGGGCTAATAGAGCATGGTGCTAGTGACACCAAGGTTGTGGGTTTGATCACTTAAGGACTGGACTTTATGATCCCTCTGGGTCCCTTCCAACTCAGAATATTCTAAGATTCTATAATATTTTTCCAAGTTCTTATATTTTATTTGCAAGCAGATAATTTAAAAAGCTATTCAAAGGTGTTTATAAACCACAGATATAGAAGATTTCCCAACTGATAATGAAATGACGCAATGACAGAACTTTTATTGACTTTGGAGAATATAGAGGCAGTTTAGTTGTTGTTATTGTAGACCTCCTGCATTCGTGTTTTAACTTTGTAATTTAGTTATTGGTGAGGTATAATCATTCTTGATGGATGTGTTCACAACTAAGCCATAAAAAAACCTGCTGAGTGTGTTCTGGAAGCTGCTAATTATTCTTAGTTGTTATTAGTTTTAGTACTAGTCACAGATATCAAAGTCTTGACTTCAGTATTTCCCCAGCGTGCAAATAGAAACCTTGTTAGTGTCAGCTCCTCAAAAAGCACACCTGATTTTGACAGCTGTCCCCAGGCTCTGTAGAGAAGTAGGAGAGCAATGGTCACTGAAGTAATTCAGCCCTTTTCCAGGGAGAGGGATCAGAAGCTCCAAGTGAAGTGCATCCCATATGAGATGACCTTTCCAAAACCTCCCTCTGTGCAGTATCCTAGTCTGGAAAAGTGTAAGAATGCTTGCTTGTTAAGAATCTGTTCTTCCCTGTGCAAAAGGTTTTATTATTTATTTATTATCCAGTCTTTATTTATTATCCACTCTTATTTTCTAGATATGATGCTTTCTGAGCACAGCATATTTATTTCAGATTATTAGAATACACCCTTGTAAGAGACTCATACAATGTTTTTTCAGAGGCTGAAGCACTTATGTTGTTTTCCATCAGTCTTTGGAACTTGCCAGGGAAGAAAACCTTCAGACTCAGAGAAAAGCATTTATTACTTTATGAAATTCTTTTCAGTTTTGGCTGAGATGTAAACTTGGTAATTTCCTGGGTTTTGTACTTGATTTCTTAGCAAAATGCTGGCAGTTTGTCAAAACATAAACAGCGTAACCTGGCACGCTGTGCCACAAGGAATAATGGCACGTTGCACTGGCAGAAACACAGTCTCCTCAAGGAACAGAGAGAAGAAACTTGGGTAGACTGGACTTGTAATGCAACGTTGTCTTACCTGTTGGTGATTGAACAAACAAATAACCTCAATATCCCACTTCCCAGTTAAGAAAAACATTCCCTCTCTTTGGCAGGTGATGTAGTTGCTCTTGTTGTGTGGTGTCACACACAGCTGGTAATAGGTAACTGGGAACTGTTGGGATTCCTCTACCCCCTTTGCTCTCACTTGAAGAAAAGACACAGAAAACAGCAGCCCTCTCCTCTGTACTCCAGTTTGCTTTGGTTAAGAGCTGCTTCAGTTGTAGTGTCAGGCATTCAAAAGTTATGAAAAGCCAGTCGTTGGTGTCACCTTTCGACATCTCTGTGCACCGCTGAGGGACCTCGAGGGCTGGGCCCAGTTCTGGGCCCTCAACAGGAGAGACCTAGAGGGGCTGGAGCATGTGCAGGGAAGGGAACGGAGCTGGGGAAGGGGCTGGAGCAGCAGGAGCGGCTGAGGGAGCTGGGGGGGCTCAGCCTGGAGCAAAGGAGGCTCAGGGGGGACCTTCTGGCTCTGCAAGTCCCTGACAGGAGGGGGGAGCCGGGGGGGTCGGGCTCTGCTGCCAGGGAACAAGGGACAGGAGGAGAGGGAATGGCCTCCAGCTGTGCCAGGGGAGGCTCAGGTTGGCCAGGAGGAGGAATTTGTTGCTGGAAAGGGTGGTCAGGCCTTGGCAGGGGCTGCCCAGGGGAATGGTGGAGCGTCCAAAAAGCGTGTAGGAGTGATACGGAAGGGCATGGTTTGGTGGACTTGGCAGTGCTGGAGGAACAGTTGGACTTGAGGATCTCAGAGGGCTTCTTCAATCCCAATGGTTCTGAAACTACAATATTATCTTTACCTACATCACTAGATGCTCCTGCCAGCTCTCTCACATATTAGTACCTTGGTATATCCGTGTGTGCATCAGGAAGATTCCCTGTTCATGTGTAGAAATCTGAAGGTGCACGGAGAAGAGAGCAATGGAGAGGATTGCTTAAATAGAAAGGATCACCTGTGATGGAGGCAGGTGAATGAGAAGAATTCTCCTTTATCCTCGTTTCTGCTGCAGTCTCAGTGTGTGTTGCTGAGCAAGTCACTTCAACCAAAACAGATTTAGTGGCTACTCTCCATTTGTCTCATTCCCGGGACCCTCCAGGCCTAACATGGAGAAGTGCTGAGCACTCACATCCCCAAATGCAATCGATGGGCAGAGTGGTCACTCAGCGTTTCTGGAATTAAGGGGGAGTGGACTGGCTCTCTGGGCATGGGGAGGACAGCAGGTTCTGGGTGCCAGCCTTTCCTCTGCAAAGATTTGCAGCATGGCCTCTGGCATGGCTTGTTTGGGTTTTTCTGTCTTCGTGACTCTGTTGTGGACACAGTGCATCTTGCAGTAATATAAATTAATTAATGTCTGTGAGACATTCCTGGCTAAAATTTTCCCCAATATCACATGAAATTAATACCTTTTCTATGTGTAGCAGATTTTGGTTGGTATTGAGGATACAGTATTCCTGCAGATATATATGGTATACACATCACACATATATATGTACAGATAGTTTGAGATGAACTAGCACATAAAGGAGCTGCACCTGCTTTCCCTGAAATCAATAACAGAATTTCCATTCATTTCAATAGTTACAGGACATGATGGATTAGGAGAACTTAATTTGGGCTTTGGGGAATTATATTCACAACTTTAATTGTATTCATATAAAATGCACATTGATCCTTGAACAAATTCTCAGTACAGCTGGCCATTGCAAAAAAAATCAGAACTTTGCAAATGCCTCTAAATGTTCTTCCTGTGATTAACTGTTCTCTTAAAGAGAAGAGAAGGCAGGGATGTAATAGAAGGTATTGCCCTGTTTGCAATTATTTCGAGTAGTAAAACAGATTAAGTAGAGGCTTCAGGCATGAGCTTAGTGAATGTAGCCATATCTAAACAAACAGTGGCAAATCTGCTCTTTCACTCTGAATTTTAAGATTAAATAAATGGCAGAGTTGTTTAAATTATATGTAAGTACATGCAAATATTTGATTAATGAGGTCTTGACACTTTAGCTTGTAATTCCTCCTCTCTTATTAAAATCGTCCACCAAATTTCAAAGTAGAAATTAAATCTTTCTCTAATTAAAAGAGTTACTTTTCAAACAAGATTGTGCACCATGACAAATGCTACTGAGTTCTGCATTAGCACAAAAGCTCCTGAGCTCTCAAATCTGTAGGTCTTCTCTATAAGCAAACAAGGTTCTCTGTTAAAATCTCTGTAACTCATCTAATAATGATATGGAGAAATACCTGGCTAGTGCAACAGCTCAGGTGCTGATCAGCATTTCCCTCACACTTAACCTCCTTAGGCTTCCTTTTCTTCCTGCAATAGTTAATTTGAAGAACTCAGATGTTTAAGAAGCATGAGGAAGTATGAGAGGAAAGAATTCAAGTCATGACACAGGTTTTCATTCACCTGTGTGCCTACAGATGATCCTGTGGCATGAACTGTGAGCTGATTTCCATAGTGCACATTGCCATTCAAATATTTCTAGGATTCCTGTAAAGCACCAGGGTACCATAAGGGTTAAAATTCGTGCTCTTATCACTTTGGTAGGGAAGAGGAACATAAGAAGGCTCCATCTAAATCAATACGAGTTTTGCTTTTGACTTCAGAGAATGTGAAGGATGAAATCTTGGACTCAGCTGCAGTGGGGAGATTTAATCTGGATTTACACAGGTGAAACTGGGAAGAAAGGGTCAGAGTGGCTGAGCAAACATAACAACTGGCAGCTGAAGGGGATGGTCCTGCACCACTTGCATGATCTGCTCAGTCCAGACCTGCTCAGCAATGGCTTTGCTGCTTATCTGATTCCCAGTGATCCCACTTGGCTTGTTAAAGACGAAGGAAACTCGGCTTTTTGCTGCCAGGTTAGTTTTCTGCTGATTTAATGAGTTGAACTGGGTCAAGCAAAGTTGATGCAAGGGTAAAGAGTAGAAACGTGGCTTGGGGAACTTCTCTTTTGGAGGCAGGACTGGCCAACAGGACAGAACTCATTTTCTGAGCTCTGTTCATGTTTCCATGTGAGTGGCTGTGGTGGGAACAGAAGCAGCAGTGGGGTTGCTGGGGTCTCCAGCCAAGCCCAGTCTTCTTGGGATTCTATTGTTAAATAATTGTTCTTTGCATGCCATACCGAGTGGAGGAACCTGGCATGGCCTACCACGTTGATTGTGGGCTTAAGCTAATAAGTTTTGGGGGCAAACAGAGGAGAAATTTCACTCTGTGTGTGGTGTTAATCATAAATATTGAGGAAAAAAAGGAATGATGGCTGAGTCCCTGATTCCACTGGCTGCTGATCGTGCCTGTTTGAGATTTTTATTCTGATAGTTCACCGAAATTCTTCAGCATAAGCCTGCAAAGCTCACATATTCAGGAAATACTCATATTTAAAGCAAATAAACGAATACAAGAAAGCTTGTGGGCCTTTACTGAAGTGCACAAGGCTCTTTACAAATATCCCTTGTTTGTAAAAACAAATGTACAAGGACAACTGGTGGAATCCTAAACAACACTTTTGCCAATGAGCTGGCTCTTTGCCAGAACCAGGACACATTACCTTCCCTCTTCAGCTGCTGTAATTAATATTCATTTTTACTTCACGGGAATCACTCCTGTTAACTTCCAAACCCGTGCCAGCCCCCCTGAACAGAATCCTGCTCTCAGAGTTCACACCGGTGCCAGCTCACCGCTATTCCTCCGTGTTTCGGGGAAGTTTGCGTTTTACTTTTTATTATTATTATTATTTTTGTGAGGTTTTGTTGTTTTTTGTTTTTGGTTTGTTTTTTTTTCTCCCCCAGCGAGGCAGGTGTGCCCAGTCTCGGGGCTGCCTGCACTGCCGGGGTCCGGGGGTGCCGCGGCTGCAGTTCGCCGTCCCTCCGAGCCGAGGCGGGGGCACACTCTGCCCGCGTTTGGCAGCCCCGCGCCTCGGCTCGGCACCGCGGGGAAAGGAGAGGGAGTGGCAGCGGCGGGCTGAGGTGAGCGGCGAAGAGGGATGGGATGGGATGGGGGTCCCCGCGGAGGGTCAGGGCACCTTTAACAGCGAGGCCGCCCGAGCTGGGGGAGCCGCAGCCCCGCGCGGGAGCAGGTGCTGGAAGGAGCGAAGTCATTTCGCCCGAGTCTTTTCGCTCCTGGCCCCAGTTTGGGGAGTGAGAGGCTCCGAGGGGTGGGTGCTGCTACGTGGCGCCGTCAAGGGGAGAAGCACCTAAATATAAAATAGCTGGCGGCATCCTGCTTGCCTCGGATTAAACTCTGCGCTCCTTTTCTAATATGCAGTGTCGGAGCTCCTCAGTACTCCAGAAATATAGTCTGAGTCCTTCTGAAGGCTGGGGTTGGCTATCAGGATTCCAAAGGAATTAACAGGCTCCTCTGAAAATACTGGGGAAGCTCAGGTTTTATTCAGCTTCTGCGCAGAAAATTTGTGGTGCGTAAATCTACTTTGCCGTTTGGATCTGAGATGATATTGAAACAGGCAAAATTTACACGGTCATCTTAACTGGAAAGGTCAGGAGTGATTATTTTCCTTTATAAAAGGTTTCATAAAAAGGTGTTGGTGGTTTTGCAGATGGAGTTGCCCGCGGAAGTTTGAGGGAGGAGCACAGGTGAACCCAATAAAGGGGTTTGATTGCAAGAGGGGAGGGGAGTTCGGTGTGATTAAAGAGGCAAAGTCGGGTTTTGTACTCACTTGGCTTGGGAAAGCTCTCTTCCAGAAGTGAGGGGGCCCAGAAGTGCCTGTCCCGTCCCATCTCGGAGATGAGTAGAGCAGATGGGGCGAAAAAGTGAACATTTGCGTTTGAAACCAGCAGTGTTTAGCTGCCGCTCACCTGTGAGGTGTCTTCCCCTTACACTGGCGATGAAAGGTTGAACCAACGTGGAGTTTGTTCGCTAAGAAATGAAGGTATATGCTGCTTTAAGGTAACACCCGGAGGTTTGCCCCTTCAGGGCCTCAGATGTTCCTGCAGCAGGTGCAATTCGGCACAGGTTTATGCGGGACGGTCCGGGGGAGGAGCGGGAGCCCGTGGCGAGGCTGACCCGCCGCGCACCCCGGACAGACAAACAGGTCCCGCGGTGCCGAGTCCCGGCCTGAAACTTTGCGCGCCGAATTCTGACGGATGATAGCCGAGACATTGATCCTCCCTGGGAAAAGGCCTACAGGTGGCAACTGGGGGTAAGGCACCACCAGCAAACACACAGACTCGGCGGCCGGTGCGCGTCGGTCCGGAGTTGGGATCAGTAAGTGCCGGGAGCGGGTTTGTCGGAGGCTCCTTCCCTGGCGCCGCGGAGCATCTTCCGCTCGGGCAGGGCGGGGGGCGCGGGGTGGGAGCGCAGCGCTGCCGGAGCGCCGTGTCGGGAGGGATGGAGCGGAGGAGCGCGGCCCGAGCCCCTGCCCTGTCTGCCCTGCTAGTCCTGCCCTGGGTGTGCTCGCGGCCGGGGCAGCGAGGCGGGCGGTGAGGCTGCGAGGGAGTTGGCTGCTCCATCCCGCAGGAGCGGGGGGCGGAGGACCGGCTGCCGAGGCAGGGATGCCCGGAGCCCTCGCAAATGCTTGCCGCCTTCTTTCCTGCCCCCCTCTCCCGCCCCCCAACCTCATTCCTCACCCCTCCCTCCCTTCTTTTTTTTTTTTTTTTTTTTCGTTTGCCTATGCAGGGAGGCGGCCGCGAGCAGCCGCTCCGCCGCAGCGCAGCTCCGCTCTGCCTGCGCCCCCCGCGCCGGAGCCGCGGCAGCGCGGGGTGAGCTGAGCTCCGCGGGGTGAGCTCCGCGGGGTGAGCTCCACCGGGGGGGCAGCGCCGCCGCTCCCCGCCAGGTCCCCCCGCCCCCGCGCAGCCACCGCCGCAGCCGGCGCTGCCCCGGCGGGCGGAGCGGCGCCGGCGCTGCCCCCGCTCCCGCACGGACCCGGCGGCACCGGGGCCGCCCCCGCGGGCCTCGCTGCGAGAGGGCGGCGGCCCCCGCGCCCGGCCCCGTCCCGAAAGTTTCCCGGTGGAAGGGGGTAAGTCGGCGGGGAGGGAGGGATGCGCAGGTGGGATCGCTGGCGGGGTGTGGGGGGGCCGGACTGCGCTGCCGCGGCTCCTCGGGATGCCTCAGCCCGGAGGCTCCCACCCTGCTGGGGCAGGGCTCGGCGGCCGGAGCTGGGAGAGCCTCCTCCAGCGAGGACGAACACCTATCTCCTCCTCTCCTTCCCCATCGGTCCCTGCCGCCAGGCAGAGGAGAGACTGTGACCTCAACTGTTGTCGTGCCGCTTTGACATGTAGGGTTGATTCGCAAGGGCTAGTGTACAAATGCAGTGTTTAGACTTTAATATCTGCATATGGTAATGGATAAAATAAAGGAACCCCTTAGTATTCCGCTCTTGTAATACTTGGCGCGGGAGAGGCTGCTGTTACATCTCATTTCCGAGCTCATTTGGGGAAAGCGGCGTGATGCTGGGTGCCTTCCCTGCTGTCTTTTCTCGAGTGCCTCAGCCTGTCAGGCACTGGGGAGTCCTGCGAAGGGGAGACGGGAAGCTCCTTGCCTTGTAACTGCAAAGCTGCGGGGAGACACCTTCTCGGGCTCGGAAAGCCCCGTGAACGCTTTGCGAGTGGAATTACAGCGGGAGTCAGCAGGGTGACCCCGGTCCCCCGACTCGTGGTAGGTGATGTGACTCTGCTGCCTGCCTTTTACACACCCCAGTGATTTTATCTATCCCTGTGACTGAGCCGAGCTCTGGGTTTGAAATGTTGTGCTAACTTGAGAAATGAACGGTGAGGTAGCTTTGGGGGCTGGAGCCTGAGCACTGTGAGATTACCTGGGGAAGAGCAAGACAGACGTGTGGGTGGTGGTGTCATCTGGGGGCACATGCCGGGAGAGGCAGACGCCGGCTTTCCAGACCCTGACGTGTTCCAGCAGTGGCCATTAATGACGACTGCGTGGATGTTAATATAGAGGGAGGGGCGTGGTAGTTCAAGGGGCTGTTGGATGCAAATCAGTTCCCATTGACTCATTTGGACTCCGCCGAGGTGGGGGGGAAAACCCCAGTGTTTGCAAGGCAGGTTGCTCCCACATCCCATCATGAAAAGTTAAGGTGGAAACATTTTCCTTGTCTGTTCCCTCCCACCCCCCGACGGGAGGAGGTTTCGTGACATGTAAAATTCTCAAACGGCTCTTTGGGGTGTCTGCGTTTTAAGCAAATACGTTTCTCACTTCGGCTGAGAACAGTTTTGCTTTCTGATGAGTGGAAACTGGGGAAAAAGAGAGATTTAAAAATAAAATCAGACTGTATAGTCGAAGTGGTAAAGCAAATGTTCTCGAGATCCCACGTAGCAAGCTGGGAATGAACGCAAACTGTTCTTGCTGTGTAACTCTTCCAAATTCAGTTCTCCCTGGAAGATGCGATCTCCTTCTGCTTCCCAGCAAAGCCCGATCTGCATGGCCGGTCAATCAGGGAATGTGCATGAGGTGCTGAGGCTCCTGAAGCAGCAGTGGGAGTGTGTTGGCACTGCAGCACAAGTGACAGTCTTGTCACATGCGGAACCCGGCACGGACAGCAACGGGGTGGGAATCCACCCTACTTTAAACATTTCGGTGTGCCAAAGCTTTGCAAAATTTAAGGCAGGTTACTCCCGAGTCGGGGACAACTGGCTCTCCCCTCTTGCTTCAGCTGCTGTGGATCTGGCAGGCCCCCTTATGCCACCCTCTGGAAGGCACAGTGACTGTAGGTGACACGTGCTTAATTTTCAAGAGAATGACCATAGACCGGTAAAGGGACCCTTAGATCAGGCTTGCTTATGTTTTTATTCAAAGTTTCATAGTGCAGCTTTTCATATCCTGCTTTGCCTGTAACTTCCAAATGTCAGTATGTGCGCACGTTTGGGAAAGTGTAAGAGTATCTAATTCCATTGGCAAAATGGGAATGGTTATTAGAGCAACCTGCTAATCATCTGACAGGTGAGTACTGATCCAGTGTGCACTTTGCAGATGACGAGGTTCAATCAGCTTTGTGGGACTATAGTTATTGTTCATTCATCCCCTGTCCACCCATGAAGCATCATTTTTGTGTACATGTGTTTGTCACATCTGGTCTCTAGACTCTGATTTTTCTATACCCTAATGGAAGTCTGAAGCACGAAGTCTGTTGAGTTGCTGCACTGTGTATCCATGCTGTACATGTATTTACTACTTGATAGGATAGCTTGGTGTCTCTTTGGGACAGCTACACTGCAGTGCTGGATAGGGACATGGGAACAGTGCTGTGGCGTGAAGCTTTGCATATGATATAAGAGCATGGATATCAGACAGAAGTTAGAGTTTGGCTTAAGTTCTTTTTCCTCTGTTTACAAAATAAACTTCCGTAAGTTCCTTATGTATTGTTACTGGCACCTGTAGACTTCAGGAACTATGTCTTTACTCGGTGGAATACATCCTTAAAAAGTACAATCTTTCAGGTGTCTCTCACTTATTTCTCCTTTCCTCCTTCCCATGCCTTAGCAGCCACATACACATGGAGATTTACCCCTGAATCTGTGATTTAAGTCATTTGTGAACAGCTTTAAACGTGGGACATAAGTTGTTATTAAAACTCTGCTTGTGGTTAGCAAACAGGTGAAGGAAATCAAACCACTAGCTTTGCACTTTTCCTTTCCTGGCTTTAGTAAACTTCTGGAAGCAATTATGCCTTAGCTAAAATGCTCTTATACAGGAAAACAGGGTGAATGTTAGCTTTCTTTTTTGTTTTGTTTTTATGTTTGCATCAGGGCCTCTGTCCAGCCAAGCAACAAAATCTGTAAAGAGGAAAGTAAATTTTGGTCTGAGTGCAGTTGTAACAGTAAGTCTGATACCAAACCCATTGGTTTGGCAAACCGAACCTTTTCACTTCATGAAGGTGGTTTTTGGATCTTCATCCAAGCTTGAAGTAAATTTAACAGACCTCTAGCAAAATGAAGCATTGGTTTTTTTTTTGTGAACCAGCTATTTTTCTCCTAAACTTAAAGTGCACAGATGAAAACTGAACTATTAGCCAGGTAATATGTGCTTCTTGGTACTCAAAACATGCAGATGGGTAACAGAGTAGTTGGAGCTTGAGATCTGGATCTAGCCAAAAGGCTGCTTGAGAATGAAAGCCAAGTTTGCTGGTTCTATACTATTAATAGTTTATGAATTCAGTATCTGAACCACAGAAAACAGTAGTTAAAGTGGCAAGGATTATTGCTTAAAATCCTGCAATCAGAGCTTGCTCTTTTAATTAAAAATAACTAATCAACTGATTGATGAAGGGGAAAAAAGTGCCTTGCAGGTATATATTCATTTTGCTGCTACTAGAGTATTCTATTTGATGCATTTGTTGATGTGAAATCTTTTGGGGAAAGAGACATCGAGTGCCTAAAAAGCTTGTAAGAGCACAACAGAGCAGGCTTCTGAGAGAGGAGATTCTCCTGCAACTTTGCATGCTTAGGTGATTTATTATAAGAGACTTCACAGTAAGTACTAACTCAGCAGCAATTGGAAGTGGTTTGTCTTTTGGCAGTTCAGGCAGTCCGTATAATCCTGTTGGCAGTGCCTCTGTGTGTTTCCTTGCTGTTAGGATGACATGCTGTTCTGTGGGGACTGCATACCTGGCTGAATTTTTTTTTCAGGCTGTAGCACAAAAGATAGTAGAACAAGTACTTTTAATTGTGGTGATAAACCTCTGAGTAAGAGCTAAAGTAATTTACAGTACTGTCTGCGTATATAAATCTACCTCTCTGAGCTTTTTATGACCTCTGTATATGCCCACAATGCACAGCTTTGGGTGTGGGAGAGAGAAGGGTATTCTTCCTGGATTCACCTGAGAAGGGAAAAGCCATTGGAGAGAAGGGTGACCTACAGCTGTGGAGTGGCTGTATCTGTCTTTGACCCCTGTGGATTCCCCTGTCATCAGAGATTCGACCTTGTCAGCGTGATTGCCCTGAGTACTTGGCTAATCCTTGAATTCCAGAATGGTTTGGGTTGGAAGGGATCTTAAAGCTCATCTTGTTCCACCCCCTGCCATAGGTAGGGACACTTTCCACTATCCCAGGTTGCTCCAAGCCCCGTCCAACCTGTCCTTGGACACTTCCAGGGATGGGGCAGCCACAAAATGTTAATGAGCATTCTTGGAGGTGCCGGGATGCAGCAAACCCCAGCACTGTGAAGGGGGGATGAGCAAGGGCACCAGCTCCTCTGCTCTCTACCTGTATTGGAAAGGCGGATGAAGGGGTTGATTGGTTTTGTTTGTTTGTTGTTTTGGCTTTCTCGGAGGAACTTTCTGTCTGCTGGGGAAGTCTTTGAGGGGGGTTGATGAGCAATTCCTGGCCAAGCAGACGAGTGGTGTATCTCAATTAGGATGCTGCAGCTGCGGTGACAGCACAGAGCTGGCATGGGCCAGGTGCCAGCCAGGTGCTTACCCTGTGTATAAAACCCTTACCTGGGCTGTGCTGGCTCATAGGGGGAATAACTGCTCTGAAATAACGCTCCAATAGGAGTTTACATTGGTGCCATCAAGATTGTAATCTTAGCCTGAAGGTGAACAGAGGAGTCCTAGGCTTTTTCCTAATTTTCCTTGTAACTTCAAACAAACAAACCTTGCCTGTAGCGGATGCTTGCCTGAGGAAGGGCCATGGACTGCTGTCTTTCTCCAGCTGATTTTGTCTGTCATTAATAGAATGCCCTGCAACATGGAAAGACACAAGTGTTGGTTCAAATAAATTCCCTGAATTTATTTGCAGTCTGAAGGGCAAAGAAAAAGAGCAGAGGGAGGTTCAAAGTGAAGAACCACAAAGGCTGTGGTTGTTTTCTGTCTCTGAAGTACTAGCTTATTTTTTATTTAGTTCATACGTTTCATTTTCTAACCTGAACAAACCACTCGAGGTATTGAGAGAAGAAACTGAGGTAAAAAGACAAATCTGACTGATAAAAACAGGTGGAAAGATTTCTGGAAGGAGTTTGGGAAGCATGTAAGGAGAAAAATGCTCCTGATAAAGCAGTTTGAGGAGCCATCTTAGTAAAACTGTAGCGAGTCCTTTCTAAGGTGAAGATCATGTTTAAGCACTGAAATGCTGCTTTTGCTGAAGTGATTTAATTAGTGAGAGAGAAACATACAGCCTACTACTTTCATCAGTGCTTTTATTTACTACTTTGGTAGTTAGGCAATCAGATTTGGACAAGATTTTGTGGCTAAAATAGTTTTGTTTTTCCAGAAATAAACATTAACACACATTTCTACTTAGAAGCAACCCAAATAATTCTGTACTAACTGACTTAGTACCCAGGTTATAAGACTGAATGTGTAAACAGCAGTGCTTCAGGCTCTGACAGGGCTGTGTGACAAGGGTTATTGGTATGTCCATATTACAGACTTCTTATTGTTGTGGTAACTGGGGAGCCTTCCTGCAAAGCCAGGTTGTTATTGCTGCGTTTACTTAATTCACGGGGTTCCTGCTCACGTATTTTAAGCAGATAAAATACTCCTTCTTGGTTTCCATTCACATTGTGGTTCAGTGTACAGCCATTGGAGAGTGTTGGTGATTTATTCCTTTGGATGAGATATACAACTGCAGTCTGTTGTTGCTCTGTTGTTGCATTATGTGTTGGTGCTTTTTACAAAAACATGAATATTAATCCCAGAGTGTAATTTGAATAGCTGATTGCAGAATTTTCTGTTTGCCTACATTTCCCCCCTGCTCCCCCATCTTTAGAAACAGTGCTTCTGTCTTCCTTTTGGCACTTCCACAGTTGCTCTTGGTAAGAGGAGATAACTCCTGTTACCTGGTGCTCTGAGTGTCTCACAAACCGTCCCATGGGAACACTCCATATGGGATAGCATTGGATCTGTGCCATCTCACAGCACTTGCATGGCACCAGGTGAGTGTATGATTCCAGATTTCTCTGATATCCATCTTATAGGGATGGTGAGGGAGGTGGGGGTGGGGAGAGGGGACAATCCTATTTCAAAGCTGACAGTTCCATTTAAATATAAGGATATTACTTGGACAAACAGCTCCAAATGTTGCTGGCTGATGAGCAGCAATAGAGGGATGATAATAAGCAGCTTTGTGCTCTCTCCTTACGGATCTTGGTGTTAACTTTGCCTGTTTGTAGGGGTATTTCCCTAGTCAAGCAGACGTACCAAGCAACACCCAGTTAACCTGCCCACATCACAAGAGATGATAAAATTTCAAGGATGTATTTTAGAGTAATGGGCAGATGGCATTGGGAACTTGGGAACTTGGCAGTTCTGGGTTAATGGCTGGACCCAGTCTTGGAGGTCTTTTCCAACTAGGACTTTCTGATGATTATTATTATGATTGTGGAGAAAAAGAATCTTTTTCTAAACAGAGAAATTAATTATGACCTGTCATAAAAACAAACAGTCAGGTATTCTGTTGATGTGGTTTGGGTGGTTTTGATTCAGTTTTCTTTTAGCTGCATTTTGTGTGTTTGCTCTAAACAACATATATTTGAGTGTGACCACACTCTAAGGTTTCGTTCTGGTGACGGATGTGCTGCACTTCATAGATACTCCTGGGTCTGTCAGGGACAGCTCTGGAACCCATCCCTCTGGCTACTGGAGCTCTGACCTTCCAGAGGAGCTGTTTAAGCTTATCTGATCTAGTTTTATTGGAATGCAGTAGCAGTAAGGCTGGCTGGGAAACGGGTCTTTGGAGAGGTGAGCGATGGGAGCACAGGGATGAGCTGGGGAGCTTTCCAGCTGAAGTTGGGAAAGGCCTTGTGAGTGCTGGGCCAGCAGTTTCTTCCTGAGTGGCAGCAAAGTTGCTGTGTCTCAGTTCTGTGCTAATCCACGCTTCACTTGGCAATAGCCAAGTTCCAAAGCTAAGCTTAAATAGGTATGTACTCATTAACCATGTAGGTGTTTGAGTTCTTGAGTGCTATGGCAGACCCTTATTCCCAAGAATCTCCACTGAACAGACATGTATTTATGGACTATGAAGAGTTCCTTTCTTTTTCCCTTTTTCCTTTCAATTTTTACCTTTGGGCAATATTAAAGCTTGAAATAACCTTTGATTTCTGGTGGTGTATCCAACAACACAAAATAACTTGTGTCTTTGTTCTCTGCTTTTGTCTGCAGAGGTTGCAAGTTTGAGGAAAGTATTTGTGAGGCAGCACAATGAAAGTAATTAGAAGACGGTGTATTTAATTTTTATTTTTGCATCTGAAAGGAATGGAAGCTAAAAATGAAACACACACGCTAATGGCACTAGGTCTTGACATTTATGTGCCATGTGTATGACAAGGAAAAAGGAACAACCTGAAGCAGAAATAGAGTGTTGCCTTTGAATTTTTATTCATTTTTTTTCTTTAGGTCCTGATAAAGAAAAAGGTGAGTAGAAGTTAATTTTGAAGAAGCACTGAGTGGTTTCTGAATCCATTTAGCTTATGGAACTTTAAGTTATTTAACACTCACAAATAGAATCTTTAAATCTCTCAAGAACAGTCTGAACTCTGTTACTCGTATGTCCACTAGCAGAGATTTGTTCATAATAATAAAATTGCTGCAGTTCTGATAGTCAAGGAACTTTGTGGTATTTGCCTATTTTACTTTTAAGTTGGAGGGCTTTTTCCCCTGTAGGTGCAAAAATCAATCACAGAGCAGTAGATAATCTTATTCCTTTACTACTTTTTCAGATTTTTTTTCATTTTCTGAGAGCAATGCCTTTCATTGGAATGCAGTTTGAATAAAAAACTTGCAGTTTGAATAAAAAAATAAACCATTTAGTATTTAATGTGAAACAAGGTTATTTACAAACAAACCTGAGTAAGATCTGGGTAAATGCACCTGGTGACTTTCAGAAGGTGGTTTTTGTTTTTTAAAGATGGGCACTCTAATAAAATAGGATTAATGACTGGCGAACCACAGGGCAGATCTTGAGCTCATAGGAATCACTTTGCGTGTTGAAAAACTTCAGAGAATAAGATACTGTGAACTCCTGTGCGTATGAAAATACAGTCTGAGCAAAAGTGGAGTGTATGGCCTCTAGGAATCCTCCAGCAGCCTCTGTCACAAGATGGTGTCTTTCTGCCTGGCAGCCAAACTTGGGAAGCAGAGTAGAGGGAGGTGGAAGGCTGTGGTGAACCATGGATGAACCATGGTGGATGTCCTTTCCTTAGCAGTTCACCTGGATTTCTCCAGAGGTTTATGTGCATGAGGGAAGTGTCACAACACGGCAGCTACAAGAGGGACAGAAGAGCTGGGCTACCACTGTGGTCTTTTTTTCATCTAGGAAGGTGGGCTGAAGGACGCTGGTGGGACTGAAACTGCTGAATAGATGAGTCAGGCTGCTCATGAATTTCATAATAGATGGAAGCTTTGTCCACTGCCACTGCAACCTGCTTCCCTTTTTGCTTTATTTCTTCCTGATTCTAACTTCAAACAGCAATGAAACACTGGAAGATACTGCCTATGTTTGCCTCATTGAAGGTAAAGGCCAGAGGATTATTGAAATCCCTTACAAACTCTCTTTTTTGGGGGGTACAATGATATCTCTTCAAGTCTTTGATAATGTTCCTGTTCTAATATCTTTGAAGGCAGATTACAAAAAGAAAATCTTCTAACTACTAAGGGAGTCTCAAACTAAAGGGAGCCATCCATCAGAGATATGGATGTTATGTCCTCTTGCCCTCCCACCAATTCTCAGGATAGTGACAAGTTTATGACTTGGGCTGTCAGCCACAGAGGCTGTTGCCGAGGGCATGAAATTCCAAGTTCTTTCTGAAGGTATCCTTGTATAACTCCTGTGGAAGAAATTAGCAAATTGTTTTGGTGGCACAACAGGTAACTAAAATGTTAAGGCTACTGCAAAATGAAGTCAGTCCTCTGGGCCACACACACCTATCACAAGTTGGTGCTTTTTTTAATAGAAAGGAATCGATTCAGGGCAATTATTGAATCTTTTCTCTGCTTTGAAAATAATTCTGAATGAAATTGAGGTTGACATAGGTTGTGCCAGAATTAGTCCCCATGTGCTGAGAGGTAGTGGTGATTTGGTGGGGGCATGTAAAGCTGATGGGGAAAGTATCATGTGGCTGGAAATTTCCTTTTAACTCCAACTTTGCATTTACTAATATGAATACTACGGTAGAATATTTCTATCTCTGTATTTTAGAGTGAAGTAAGTTTTTAATTTGTAGTTAAAACCAATAGCTACAGTTCGTTGAATCACAGAATGGTTTGGGTTGGAAGGAACCTTGAAGATCATGCAGTCCTACCCCCTGCCATGGGTGGGGACACCTTCCACTAGCCCAGGTTGCTCCAAGCCCCGTCCAGCCTGGCCTTGGACACTTCCAGGGATCCAGGGGCAGCCACAGCTTCTCTGGGCAACCTGTGCCAGGGCCTCCCCACCCTCACAGGCAACGATTTCTTCATAACATCTAATTTAACACCTTTCTCCTGTCTCTGTACACAAATCTGACTCTGCCTGTGTCAGTAACAATGTTACTGGGGCTGTTGAAATACTTGGGGTGGTCTAGTTGTCGTCCAGCCTCCTGAAAGGACAGAACTGAGGTCACTCGTAGGAAGAGAGTTGCTGAGACAAGAGCAGTTAGTACCTGAGGTTCTTCAAGAAGTGTGGCAAGTGGGACTGTGCAGTCTTGGAAAAATAGTGCCTGTACAAGACAACATCTTTGGAGATTGATTCATTACAATTATGTGTGTCCCTACGGTGTCTGCTGGAATTCAGCTTTTTGAGCTTTGATGTGACACCAACTTCTGTTTCCCAACACAGGCACCTACAGATGAATGGGTGCATGTGCTCCTGGCCCTTCTAAATAGATGGGCATTTATTCGTAATGCGAAAGAAATGAAAACTTTTTTGGATGAAGTGTAGTGATAGAAGTGACACACAAAGAATTTAGTGTTAAGACTGTAGATCCATCTTGTCAGCAAACGTTTGTTTTCAGTTCTCGTACTGCTATATATGATCTTTTAGCAAAATCAATTACAGCTTAATATTACATGGAAAATTAAGGATAATGAAATCCATCAGTAAGGTTATGTTGTGAGCAGACAGGCTGAAATTGTTGTTAGTGTGCTGGTTTACTTACAGTAATGCTGTTTCCCTTTCATTCAGTCTCCTGATCAAATTTTAACAGGAGGTTTGACATTTACATGACATTCACATCTGTAGGAACACTGTTTCCTTTTCCCCATTGCTCAGTTTTCTTTGAGTTAACATTCTGCTCAAAGCAGTGAGAGACATTGGAGAAGGGAGCCGATAAGAAATGATCACTGTAATAAATTGGCTGTGTTCTCGAGCCTGGCTACCACTATTTTAGACTTCTGGAGTGGTGGTGAAAAGGCTTTAACTGACAAATTGGTCGCAGATAGTGCCACAGAAACTCAGATTGCCTGGTTGTGGCCCCTTTGTTTGTAGTGTAAGTAATTTTGCAGGGTTAAGAATAATGTGCTGCTTGTTGCTGGTATAGATTTGGATGAGGCTGTGGGGCTCAAGAACTTGGGAAGGAGCTGGCAACCCGGGATTGGGCTGTGTACTCTGGAGCAGAGCCTGTGGGGAGCTCCAGCATGGGCCTGGCTGAGAGAGTGTGCTCAGGGGGCTTTGGCCCAGGAGGAGGGATGGGGTGGATAATGCTGCAGCCAGAGGGTACCAGCCTCACTTGCTGAGCTGACTGGAGTGTTGGTGACCTTGGAAACAGGGCAGGGATGAGCCATAACAGTGTCTTGTTCACAGCACCTCGAGGGTGGAGGAACGGTAAGAGCTCCAACTGTACATCTCATTTTACATATTTTTACATATATATCCACTCGTGGGGGCTTAAATGGGCTCCAGAGCCTCCTAAAAGCCACAGAGCAATTTTTAGTTTTGGTTCTGCACACTCAAATCAGAACTGATAGAGATGCTCAATGCACATGCAAGAGTTGATTTGTTTTCATGGAAAATGGTGGCATTCCTGGGCTGAGGATGTTTGTTGCGTGTAAAGGAAGAGCTTAACATGGAAGTTTTGATGTGAAATCTGAAGCAGTCACTGAAGGAGTGCAGCTGCCCTGGGCATTACCAACGCCAGGGTCAGAAGGATTAATCTAATTATATAATTGCTATATGTATATGTAAAGATTTGTTTTCAGATGCTTCTAGTGCCCAGTCTGAATGCCACAGCCTTTCTGTGGAGCTGTATGCCAGGCTTTTTCTGCTGTATGTATTTTTAATAATTGTGTATATGTTAAAACTAATTCTTAATTTCATCGTGACAATCTCATGTCTGTCAATTAGATTTAGAGGTCGATTTAAACAGTGCATCTACTTAAAAATGCATCCAAATGCAGCTACTTAACTATACATTTCACAAATCACAGGGTCTAGAGTTTCTGGTAGTGGCTTGTTCTCCTGTGGTTAGGATGGAACCATTTGGACATTTTAACTGATCTGTAATTTCAGGTAGACTATGTACTTGAATTTTTGTTAACAACAGAGAGTAAGGTTTGCTGATATGAAGAACTGCTCATATTTTGAGACCTTTCTTCCCCTTTTTTTCAGTCCCACTGCAAGGAGTAGCAAGTGTGTTGTTCCACTGATGTCGTTATACAGAAAAGAAAAAAAACCCCACAACTTTACTTTGTATACTTAAGAGAAGTGTCAGAGCCCAAAGGAATTGGCTGCATTGTGTAATGGTATCAGCTGGGAGCTGGTGAAGCACAGCTAATGAATTTTGGACTCTGAAATCAGTTATAATGAGGAACTCAAAATCTGGAAAATTGTTTTTGAGAGTTGATAGGAACAAAACCAGCACTTCTCTCAACGGCAAGGCTGGATGTTGACTCTTTAAGGTAGGTAGGCATGTCTAATGGCAAAAGATTGGTCATTAGATTTTAATCTGCTGAGATAGCTGTGCACCTTGGCTCCTTTGGAAATGGGTAGAGTTAGAGAGGAGGAGGTAAAAACTAGATCTTTTCAAATATGTAGTTAAGTAGTGGGCCAAAGTCTGGTTGCCCATGTTCTCTGCTGTTTCTGGATTTCAGCACTGTTGTATCAATATTTTGGATGTTCTGTTCCGTAAGGGTTACACTCGTCTTTCAAATAATGCAGGTTTTAGTTTCTTGTTTTCTTAAAAGTACCTGAAACTGAATTTGTTCTTGGCTTTAAAAAAAACCCAAAAACCATAACAAACAAAAACAACAACAAAGAAACCCAGCAAACCAAACTAAAACAACAATAAAAAGGAAAGAAACAAACAAAAAGCTAAAAAAACCCCAAACAAACTCAAAAAACCTCAGAAACCTCCCCCCAAAACAAACAGACAAAAAACCTTCCAAAAAAATGAAACAAATGAAAAAAAAAAAACAAAAAACCAACAACAACAGAAAAAGAAAAACAAGACCTCTTGCTGATTTTTAAACAAGACTGTGAAAAAGTAAATATGAAAGACTGGCCACGGACAGCCTTTAAAATAGAAACCAAAGCCTTGGCAGGGTGTCTGCAAGAGATCACATGTTATTAGCCAGCCTCCTATCCTAGAGTCCTACGAAGGCATTTCTGATGGATCTGCTTTGTTCTCCTGTACCCTACTCCTTAGTGAGCTCTGTTTGGTTTCTGCCTCTCCTGAGTGGTCATCTAGAAAATTGTTTTGTTTAAGTGTTCAAATGAACAAGTGTGTTGGTTGTTAAAATTCTCATAGGAACACAGTGCTTTAAGGGACCTTCTGGGTCACTGACTCTGCCTGACTGCTTCGGTAGCTGCCATGCTGAACATTCCCTTTTGAAAACAAAGCATGTCATGGTTAATATTCCCTCCTCTCGCTGAAAGGCTGATTGCTCAAATTACTGTGCCTCTCTTACAATTTGTGCTTATTTAAAACCTCTGTATTCATATTTGTTATTGTGCCAGCATTGTCCTTTTGCTTAAGTAGTTTCCTGCCCTCCTTGGTGTCCCTTGCTTCCACAAAGTGTTCTGTAGAGAGAAAGATTATGTTGCTTTTTGCCTGTGGTTCCCCAGAGCGAGCAACCACTCTCCTTTTGTGACATCTGCTTTGGTCCCAGCACCATCTTAAAAGGTGTGAGCTTAGATCTCATCTGGGGACCTGAGGATTTAAGAACGTGTTAAATCAAAGAAAATCTCCGTGTTTTCCAGCAGTGTAGACAGTATCCAAATGTGTAGTTGCAAAGGATTAAACCAAACAGCTTTCACCTAACATTTGTAGTGGAGCAAGGATGGCTTCTCAGGGTTGAGGGAGCACTGTCAGAGGGTAGTTTATCAGGAACTGGAGAGATAGGGCAGAGGGGAATAGTTTCAAACTGAAAGAGAGTAGGCTTAGATTAAATATTAGGAGGAAGCTCTTCCAGTGCCTCACCCTCACAGGGCACAGGTTGCCCAGAGAAGCTGTGGCTGCCCCATCCCTGCAAGTGTCCAAGGTTAGGTTGGACTGGGCTTGGAGCAACCTGGGATAGTGGGAGGTGTCCCTGCTGATGGCAGGGGTGGGACTGGGTGATCTTCAAGGTCCCTTCCAACCCAAATCATTCTATGATTCTATAGTGCTGCTTAGGGAGATGCTAGGAAGAGTTGATATCCTCTCTTCCCTCTCTCTCCAAACAGCTTACACCGTACAGGCACTTCATGGAATATCTGATCAGCTCTCCTGTCCCCAACCAACCCAATCTCTCTTTTCCTTCTTGGACAAAAGAGGCAGAACTA
This sequence comes from Chiroxiphia lanceolata, assembly GCF_009829145.1. Classification (NCBI taxonomy): domain Eukaryota; kingdom Metazoa; phylum Chordata; class Aves; order Passeriformes; family Pipridae; genus Chiroxiphia; species Chiroxiphia lanceolata. The sequence goes on from NC_045644.1 coordinate 35,317,308, forward strand.
GTTGTTGGTGGTGTCACCTGTGCATCCAGTCCAGCTGAGTGCTTCTATCTCATCATCACACTGAGTCAGTAAAAATCTGTGGGATTTGCTGCTGTGGGCGTAGATCCCTCTCTGTTGGGCTGCTGTGAGAGTCTCCAGGGTGTGTCTGGCTCTGAGCAGACTTGTCACCTTGGCTGTAGTGTCACATGAATGCCTCTGATGGTGTCTGACATGTGGGCAGGAAGCCTTCACGTTATTTGTGGTACTGTGCAATATGATTTAGAAATTGTCTGCTGAGTCTTCAGAAAACCAATCTGAGTCCCTTATGGTCAGGGCTGGGCTGGAGCTGAAGTCTGGACATATCTTAATTGGCCTTTACAGAGGAAGCACTTGGTGTTGTGCCTTTTTTTCCTGGTACTCTCTAAGCCCTTCAGGATTCTGTTAGCTTTGCTTGAGTACACGGAGCCAACTTGAGTTGTGTGTCTGCAGCCGAGTAATGAGCTTTTCTAAAACCTGAAACACCTCGAGGCAGGCACATCTTGGAAGCTCCAGAGGAACAAGCTCAGGTATGACTTGCTTTCTTGGGTGGGTGACTGCTCACTATCTGCTTTACACTCCCTAAGGTGTTTATGCAGGCTTTCACCCTTGGCCAGAGGAGCTATGCTGGATCCCTCCTCCAGGCTTATTCCTTCACAATTCTATTCCCTTTTTCCCTTCACACCAGTTCTTCTAGTTCTGGTTTCTCTGGAATATGTTCTCCTGTGGTGTTGTACCACATATACCACTATAATTCCAGTGAGGAGAGCAGTGTCACATCTGATTTGTTTATTGATGCAGGAGTATTTTGAAAAACTGTTGTATTTGCTGGATGCCTGTGGGTCTTGGGAAGGGAACTCATGTTTGCCAGTTCTTCATTGACCTGTGTATCTTTTAGCGTTGTCTTCCCTTCCCAAGCTCTGTGTGCGTGGGATACAGACTTAACAAGCTTAGTTTCTTAGATCTTTTTGCACCCTTTCTTCTTAATTAAAACCCTGTGTTTCCTATTCTGTAGCCAGTTCTTGTCCTGAACAGCAGGATATGCCCTTGATATGGTGGAGCCTTTTGAAGTGTCTGTCTGGCTCTGCTGTTTTGAATGCCCCGAGCTGCTTCTGTTTGTCTTTTACTGAGTGGTTGTGCCAATGACCACCTCGATTTCTGGCTTAACTGTGCATCCTTCATAAGAAATGCTCCCTTCTGCTTTTTGGGGAACTCTGTTTTTATTACCTGGATTTTCTCTCTTCTTTCTTCTCTGGTTCCATTTCTTTTCTGGTTGTAATTTATGGCAGAATATGGAAAAGATACCTCAACTCTATCTGCTGTTCTTTTGACCTCAGGTTTAACGAATCATTTTCTTCCAACTTCAGAATTTTGCCACGTGACATGGTGACATGTTTCCCTTCAAACAGAGGAGAAGGGAATGGAAACAAATGTCTAAAAGTGGAAACACCACAGAAGTGTGGGAGTATTTTGGTAAATGTTCATCCCCTAGACTATTATATGGCTATTATGACTAATTTTAATTTTGCTTTAGAAGATTGCACCAAATAAAGGAAGAGGTAATTGAAATTTTAAAAGCATTGTACATGAAAATAGCATTTGTTTCCCCGGTTGTACTGGAAACCATATATGGAGAACAATGCTAGTAGCCCAACAAATCTGGGGGTAATCTGAATTTAAAAAGCTCTTCCTTGACAGCTGTATCCAGATGCATGCTTTCCTCTGGCTTATTACTGCTCCAGGATGGCAATTACAGCCTGGCAAGTAGGGCAGAGTGAGGAATACAGGACCCACAGAACCTTCCTCTTTAAATTATATTACCACTTAGCAGCAGGGTTACCTCAGCACTTCTCAGCTTTTCCTCAGTTATTGCTTCGCGGAGCCAAGCATTTTTACAGCCTTTTAATTTTCTACATATTTTTAAAACCCCTCAAGAAGCAACAATCAGAAGGACCATTAACACCTCAGCTATGGACTAATGAGAAACACAACTTCTGTGCTGGAGATATCGATTTGCTCAGCTCCAGTTGTATTTCTCCCCTTTAATTCTTTGTGCTCTCCCCTTGACTGTGGCGGTTGTTTACTCACAGTACACCCGAGTGAGGAGAAGATAAACTACTGAAATACTGCTGCTCAGGCATTGATACATAGAGGCCTTTCCCTTTGTGTTCTTTGAATGCCAGAAATCCCCTTCTTTATTCGGAACATCTTTTTAATCTCTTCTTTCATCCATGAAGAAAAAGAAGAGCTAAGTTCAACAGTTAACTTTTATCTCCTTTATTCTTTTTCCCTGCAGCACCCAGAAGGTGCTTCTTTCCCTTCAGTTGCACCTTTCTAGCGTGTTCCACCTCTGAGAAGAGAAAGCAGACAGAATTTATCCCATATATGTGTGGGGGGGTCAATGCCCTTATTTTTTTTTTGATCAAGCAGTTTCATGTGGGTTCCTCATCTGGATTTCTGGGTTTTAAAACAGTGACAAATTTGTCTTGACCTTCATTTTATCTGTATGACATTAAGAAAACAGAAGGATCTGAATTAACAATAATGGTTTATAATGCTGTCTAAATTGAAGAATCAAATGGAAGAGGATAAACCATCAGTTAACACATTGGTAAAATGCCCTGAAATATGCTGCTTACCTTTTTTTTTTGTTGTTGTTTGTTTGTTTTTTGATATTTTGCCTTTTCTGACCTCAGATAAATATTCATTGCAAGCAGTTTCAGATTCATTTATCCTTGCAGGATATAACTTTACCCTGTAAAGTCTCTTGTGACTAAAATATTGTTTTGGAGGAGAAAATATATATAAAAAATAACCCAAAGCTTAAACTTTTCGCTGCTGCATTGTGAGTTTTTTGAGGTAGGAGCAGAATGATTTTATGATGTCTGTGCCCAAGAATGATCAGATGCTCCTTCTGTCTCTGCTTCCCAGTTTCATCACTGGGTTGTTTTTCACATCGTATGTGAAATCCAACTGATGTTAAAGCCTCTCTTTCCACATTAGCCTGTTTCCAAAGCACATCATTGTCTTAGAACAGATCTATTAGTTTATCAGACCACTGATTTTGGAGAAACTATCTGCAAAATATAGAATGTGAATCTAGCAAGGCACACTTTGTTCTGTTTTGTCAGCCACCATTTCCACATCACTTATTTAAATACAGGCTCAATTTTCTTTTAATAAGCGAATTCTTATGGATGTATTTATTTTTCCCATGTCCTGCTGGTGTAGTTTATGTAAAACTGTGGGTGCTGGCAGATTGCAGTGTTTTGTAAACTTCTGAGGAGGCTGCGTGTCTCATCTGGAACTTTAAAAAAAAATTTCCTGGTCTTTGAGTATGAAATAATTGCAAATTATCCCAAGTTGCTCAAGCCCAGGCTGGACAGGGCTTGGAGCAACCTTGTCCAGTGGAAGGTGTCCCTGCCCATGGCAGGGGGTTGGAGCTAGGTGGTCTTTCATGTCCCTACCGACTCAAAACATTCTAGGGTTCTATGAAAAGTAGGGTTTTTTTAAAGCAGTGAGTTTTCTCTGTACCTGTGTCTATATTTTAGTATGTTCCTTTCCGAAAGAATTGTAAAGAGTTGTTTCTCCATTAGTGGCTTGCTAGATGTGGAACACTTCCACCTTCTTATGTGGTTTAGAGAAAGAAGAAAATTATGCTTACAATAAGAAATGTGAGGAGGGACTCCAGCTCAGGGAAAGGCTATATAGCGACAAAGAAATTAAGTACAGCTTCAGAAAGTCAAATATCTTGTTAAGTCTGGGCAGGAATCAATAAGTGCTTTTGAGAATGGTGGTATTGAGTATTCTATTTTGAGAAATACTTGTGTCTGTGGAAAACTGGAGTAAACGACTACAGCAGAGATGCAGATGAATTCTGCAGCAACTTTTCTAGGTGTGCACACTGGGAAGTCGTGGACGTCTCTGCTGTACTTCTCTAGCTGTGCCTGGATTTCCAGGCAGCCTATTGGCACCTTGGGACAGGTGGGAAGTTTCTGTGGACGTTGCTGGTGTTCTTTACAACTGCCTGAAAGGAAGTTGTAGTGAGGTGGGGGTTGGTCTCTTCTGCCATGTCTCAAGTGAAAGGATGAGAGGAAACGACCTTAAGTTGCACCGGGGAGGGTTCAGATTAGATACTAGAAAAAAAACAAACAAACAACTAAAAGAGTGGTCAGGCATTGGAATAAGTTGCCCAGGGAGGTGGTGGAGTCACTGTCTCTGGAAGTGTTCAAGAGGCAACTGGATGTGGCTTTTGGGAGGGTGATTTAGGGGTGATTATGATGGTGCTGGGTTGAAGGTGGGACTTGATGATCTTAAAGGTCTCTTCCAACCCTGATGATTCTGGACAAGCACCCTCCCTCTCTCCCCTGGCTGCTCTGGCTCAGCACAAATGGCAGCAGCTGCCCAGGGAGTCCCCCCTGTGCTTCGGGGGGATTTGTCACCAGGTACCAGAGGAGATAACCACGGGCTTCCAGGACTGCAGGGCAAGCTTTCAAATGCTTCTCAGCTAACAGGGTCACCAATGCTTCCCCTGCCCTCCCCCTCCCCATTAGCAGTGCTCTTCTGTTACACAGAAGTCAATGATAGTGTTTTTCCATTTTCATTAAGGCTCAGCAGTGACGTCTGTTTTTACGTTTCCCTGGATGAGAAACATTCAGTTTGAACCATTGAAAATGCTGATTCTGAGCTGTTCCACAGCTTTCTCCTCTCTGTTGTAGCTGCTTGTAGTGAAACTGCTCTGTCAGAGGGGTTTGGCCAGTGCTGCTGTATGTGGAAGATGGGAAAATCCTGGAAAGCAGCTGTGTTTTCCCACTGCTCTGGTTGGCCATAGCTGCTTGGTTCTGCTGTTGGATGCTAATGCAGTTGCAGCTTCTCTCTGCATGAAGGCCTGTTCTTGGAAAAAAGTGCTTCAGGCTCCAGGAGGGCAAGTAGGTGATTTTAATTTTTGGACCTCAGGGCTGCTCTGTGTCCTTTGTGAGAGGAGTATCTACACGTCTGCAGAAATGAAACTTGACTCGTACTGGAAAGTAAGACTGTGTGAGTGGAACAAATTGTGCTGAAGTCAGCTGAAATAGGAGTGGGATTATGTGCCAAATCACATCCTGTGGGTCTCTAAATCATTATTCTGTAGAGAGCAGCCTATAACAAAGCTCACTCTGCTGCGAGACTCACAGAAAAATATATGTTCTCCAACACTTATATCAGTTAATGATACAAATCTGCTGATGGCTGGAAGTATTTATTTGCTGTGAGAAGAACCTGCTTATGTTGCACTGAGTGTCATGGTTGAATGGGAAGTACCAGGATTGTCTATTGTAGAGGTAAATGGTACTGGGACGTGCACTATTGACACGCTCCTATTCGAGGGAGCACGTCAGCATTTCCCATGTGCTTTACTGGGAGGTGAGTTGGGAGGATTTTGATCCTTTGTGGTTTTATATTGCCAGACTGGGTAAGATGTTGAAGGGTATTGGAAGAGTATGAGATGCTGTGGTGGGAGAACAATCTTAACTCCAGGGCAGAAACTTCAGACTCGTGGGTGTTTCCAGGTGTGGTTTCACTCAGCTTTTACCCAGCTGTGGCAGCAGTCCCTGTACTTGGCTGCCTTTTCCAGTGTGGAGGACAGAATTGCTGGATTGGTTTCACTTTTTTTTGTTGTTTTCTCCCATTGTGGGGTAAAGACACGCTCTCAAATGAGCAGGTGCATATTTTCATAAGCCTCAAGCATTCCTTTGTGGATGAAAGTGTTGTAAAATATCTGAAAGCTATTTTCTTTGACACAAGCTTCTCTGTTTAAAGAATATGTGCAATCATTTCTTATTTGGGCTGAAGTAGGTGAAATTGTTGCAATGTTCTGATGTAATGGACTGTATGAAACGGATATTTGGGCCTTTTTAAATAAGATGCCTTTGGAACATATTTTGAGCTGTGAAGCATCTCAGATTGAAGTGTAGGGAAACAAATAAAGAGAAATACCTCCCAAAATAAAGAGAATTTTCAACAATATGCTGGCAAATGCATGCTAGTGTTAAGCAGTGTATTTAGAGGGAGTTAACCCTTTGATTTTGGGTTAAGGAATCTGTTGTTTGGTGATGTGATGTGAGAAGTGGCATTGTGGAGTCACCATCCCTGGAAGTGTTCAAAAAATGCATGGCTATGGCACTTGGGAACGTGGTGGTGGAGCTGGGCTGATGGTTGTACTTGATGATTTTAAGGGTCTTTTCCAACCTTAAAGATTCTATGACTGTGCAATGCTGCTCTTAAGAATTATGTAAATCATTAATGCTAGAAAATGGTTTAGCTGTTTACTGTGGGAATAGTACTTACCTTCACAGGAAAATGGTTCTTTAAATTAGATTGATTTGAATCTGTGCAACGTTGTGGTGGAGTGAGGCGGAATACATAATGCATTCTCGGTTGATTCAGTTTTGCAAATAAATCCTGGATACAACTGCTGCTAAATGATGGATCCAGTAGGTGTAATGGTTGCCATGCTGGCGGCTGATACCATGTTTTATCTGTTTTTTCCCTTGCTGTTGCTCCCTGCTGTCCATGCAGTTTGCATCCCCGAGGGGTGTTGCTGCTAGGGTAGGAGTGCGAGAGAGATCAGATGTTCCATGGAAATTTTGGGAAGACTAGTAGCCTTAATTAGCATGAAGACCATATGCTTCTAGTCTGAGGGTCCTGTCCAGAGAATTGGAAGTGGCTGATCTTGAGCAGAAGAGGGGAACAGTCTGAGGAGCTGACAGGGGTGCTGGATTTCACAGTTTGCAAATCATCCTGGCCTGACCTGCTGTGTGTTGAATGGGTTTCTTATCAGCCCAGATGCTCTGCATGGAGCATCGAGACTTGAATCCAGAGGGAGTGTGTTATCAGCAGGCCTGACAGCCTTTGTACTTTAGTCCAAGGCACGGTGTTGCCTCTTGCCAGCAGTGGGACTTCCAGCAGGAAGCTGAGCTGGGCTGCACGGCCAGACAGCTGCTGAGCAGAGAGCAAAGGTGTGTTTGAGCAGTTCTGTGTTCCCCAAGGTCAGTCCTTGATTTTGGGGTTGGGATAAATTACAGCTGTGTTAATCAAGAGACCAGAGCCTATTGCAGTCAGGAAGACCCAATTGCATCATCAAAAGAAATGTGACCGACAGTTCAAGGTAGAAGATTCTGCCCCCTGCTCTGCTCTCGAGACCCCATTTTTTCTGTTTAAATTACCCTTCACTCTCAATCTGTGCTTTAAGCAGCAACAGTTAGTTCCACTGCTATTTTGACAAAACCATCTAAACCTGATGTACAAGTTCCCTATTTCAAACATTGCCCCCATTCCCCTTCTCCTTATATCATTTTTCAACCACTGCTTTTCACTTCTCTGGTCCTGTGCACAGCACATGCAGCATTTCAGAGAATGTTACTAACAGAGGTCCCAATCCCACACTGTTGAGGCCCCTCCTCAACAGTCCAGGTCCTAAATCACCAATACCCCTGTGAACCGTGACCACTGGCTCATTCCCAGTCCAAGAGTCTGTCCACACATCCAGTGAGAGATAAAATTTTTTCCACTTGCTGGTCAAGTTACCTTGTGATTTCCAAAGATGCAAGTAGTCCTAAAGATGACAATCAGGCTCTTCCTCTTGGGAAGAGACAGGGGATCCCTGTCACTGAAAGGGTAATTTGTGATGCACATGCACACGCAGCCGTGTCTTGATGGGAAGGGCCTTTTGGCAGCACTGTTTCTGCCTTGGTTGCATTTAGGCCCTCCTGATGAGGGCTTTTCCCCTCCTGATGAGGGCTTTTCCCCTCCTGAGCAGGTGTATGGCTGCCAGCCTGGAGATGAGGTTGTCTAATACAGGAGCTGCAGAGCAAAGTTAACGGTGCATGGCAGCAGAAGATTGAAGTTCTGAATCAATTTGCTCCATGTCAAGTTGGTCAGTTATTTTAACTGCAGTTTGCAATTACCAAATCAACACTAGAAAGCTATAAAGGGAACGGACTTAAGACCTTTCTACTCTTAATTTCTGTGTCTATCAAACTATAATTTACAATCAGCAGCTGTGTCACAGAGGTGCTGCTGCAGCCATTATTTATCAGTGAGAACCAAGAGGGGAGAGGGATCATCTCTTCGATGATCCCTCTTCAAACCACCAAACCCCAGGCTGGGCTCAGCACACCCCCCCCTCGGTTTTCTTGCTACAAAGAGCCCCATGCACAGGTTGTGCTCATATCTGGACACTGCTAAAGCAGATAAATCAACTTCTCTGCACTGGCTAATCCTATAAAAACTGAAAGTGCTCCCCATAGCAAAGAGGGGATTGTTTTGCAGCACAATCTAAATCTTGAATTCCATAAGGTGCAACAGTTTCCCTAACAATATTTTGAAATTAATGTTACCTTTGTTCTTAAAGACACTGAAAGAAAAGAAGCAGCTGCAAGAATGAGAAACACAAAGAAAAGGGGGTTTAAAGTGTAGTTCTCACTGCCATTTGTAGAAAGAAAAAAAAATTACATGCACACACATATAAGAAATGTTTGCCTCATGAATATTAACATGGATGTAAAATATTATGCTGGTGGCAAAAATCTCCTCTCAAATTAAGAAGGATATCCTAAATACCAAAGTCACGTAAAGTTGAAAGTTATTAGCTCTGGAATGATGTTATTCCACAACTGTTCATTGCCTGAAGCAAATGAGCCCCAGACCTAACACAGTTGGTACTGGTGGTGCAAAAAGCCGCAGTTGTGAAGTTCCTGTTCACCACTTTGCCAGATTAAGGTGCCAAAACTGAAAGTTGGCTCACTTCAGCATCAGCAAAGTTACTGGATAACTGAAAAAATCTCCACAGAAAACGAAAGGTAGAACAAAAAAGTTTTCAAGTTGCAAGGTTGTATATTATCCAGTTGCAACGTAACACTGTATGTATCTATATATAGACATATAATATATATATATATTTATAAAATAATTGCAGGAGTTGATAGCAGCTTTTTGATTCATAAAGCTTGAGACAAAGGGAATAAAACTAAGCAAGAACAGAAGAGATGCTTATCCTTGGAGGAAAGCACATATTAGGGGGGGGGGTGTGTGTGGGGAGAACAATGGAACGGCCGTGCAGAATTATGATATGGGATGTCCCCAGACCCTCTGGCTTGGTGGAGTTTAGTTTGTTTTCTCTGCCAGTTCATTCCCTCACATGCACAATACAGCAGGGCTTTCAGCTCAGCAAACTACTAAACAGTGCAGGCAGGTGATCCTCCTTCCAGTACAGTGATGTGTTCAAGACACACGGACTGAAGAGGGTCAGTTTGTGGTAGGGTTTTGTTTGTTTTAACACTGTGCTGCCTCTGGAGAGGATTCTAAATAATATTGTCATGGAGCATATTTCACCAACTTAAAGCATTGTAGATATAAACCAAGGGCAGGTTACTCTTGCTGCAACCGAGTTCCCACAGAGCATCCAAGCTACTGCACCACACACTGACAGATGCAACATCACTTCTTGTCTTCTGCAAATCAGCACATGTTGGCAACCAAACCACTCAGTACCTTAACACCCAGATAGGTTCCAGGAAGACTTTGCAACCCTCTCAAACCTGTAAGATCAAATTTTCCAGGCTGGATGGGACTCTGAGCAACAAGGTTTAGTGGAAGGTGTCCCTGCCCAAGCCAGGGGTGTTGGAACTGGGTGATCTTTAAGGTCCTTTCCAACCCAAGCCATTCTGAGATTCTACGAAATTAGTGTCCCTGTCACAACATCATAGCCCTAATGAAGCAAAAAAAGTGCTGAGCCTTTACAGAAAGAAGCACAATCCAGCACCCTCATGTTGCACAGGGAGAATCTGTGTAATACATAAGGCTACCTCAAAACTGGATAACAAATCGGGCAAGAATTTAGACAAAATCTGAGGTCCAAAATTTGGTGGCCAGCCAGTACCTCTGGTTCCTGTACCACATACCTGAATAAGGGAGGTACCATCACAACTCTCTACTTAAGTTCAAGCTCTGTTTTGCTCTTCCAACAGTGATTCAACACTTTGCCTAAACCTACCCTCCTTTAGGACACTCCATCATCTCCAGGGCATTCATGAATATACCATTAACTAGTTGAGTTACATACACCTTTAAATTTATTTCTGAAGTCATCCCATCTTGTGTTACAGTTGTGTTACAAAACAACACAGCAAGAGCACTGCACCTTGGACTTCAATAGCAAAGCTGCACATCTAAAATCACATTGTCACTCCAACAAGGCACCAAAGCCCAGGTTCTGTTCAGGTGTGCTGATGTACATATTACCTTTAAAGGATTTTTATGGTAAATTTAACTATTGCTATCCTGTCTTTATCCCGAGTTTACTAGTTGCTGAACTGATGCAGTTGGGGTTGTTAGCAGGCTCACCTATTTTAACAGGGCTTCCCCATTCCCCCTCAAGTAATAATAAGGTATGAAGAAAGTGTAGTGCTGCACAGTGGCTTCACCTACAGCTGTATTGTGCTGCTTCCTTGCCCTAATTTATACAAAACATGCAAATTTGGGCACAAAGTGAAACGACAACAAGGCGTTTCGAAACACGTCCAGAACTACTTGTCAGACAGACTGTTCATCTCACAGAAAGGGAAATTACCTGCAGGGGAAGCACAGCTCAGGTTCTGCTGGGCTGCACAAAGGGTGCACCCACCCCGCTTGGCAATACAGACACAGCAAGGTCTCGGGCAGCTCTTCCCTCCAAACACTGCAGAGCAGACCCTGCACAGATGGCTGTACTCACTTTTCCTCTATCCCTTGATAACAGGCAATGTTAGTGCAGCTGGTTAAACCTGCCTGTACACACCGTTTCCCCCAAAGCACAGGCACTTTGATATGTCTCACAGGTCTCAGGCCGTCAGCACTATGGGAAATACAGCGTATGAGGCGAAAGGAATAGAACCATAGAACAGGAAGGGTTGGAAGAGACCTTAAAGATCACCTCGTTCCAACCCCCCTGCCATGGGCAGGGACACCTTCCACTAGCCCAGGTTGCTCCAAGCCCCGTCCAACCTGGCCTTGGACACTTCCAGGGATCCAGGGGCAGCCACAGCTTCTCTGGGCAACCTGTGCCAGGGTCTCCCTGCCCTCACAGGGAGGAATTCCTTCCCAATATCCCATCTAACCCTGCTCTCTGTCAGTCTGAAGCCATTCCCCCTTGTTCTGCTATTCCAGGCCCTTGCCTGAAGTTCTTCACCAGCTGTCTTGGAGCCTCTTTAGGCCCTGGAAGGGGCTCTCAGGTCTCCCTGGAACCTTCCCTTCTCCAGGTGAACACCCCCAGCTCTCCCAGCCTGGCTCCAGAGGGGCTCCAGCACTCCAGCAACTTAGTGACCTCCTCAGCACTTCCTCCAGCAGATCCATGTCCTGCCTTTGCTGGGAACCCCAGAACTGGAGGTAGCACTGTGTGTGTGCAAAAAGCTAATGTGTCTGGAACTACATGTGGTTTGGAATCACAGAATCATCAAGGCTGGGAAGAGACCTTCAAGATCATCAACCATGAATCCAGCACCATAATCACCCCTAAGCCCTGTTCCCACGTGCCACATCCAGGTACCTCTCGAACACTCCCAGAGATGGTGACAAGAATGGGGTGTGTTTAAAACTTTATACAGCAGAAGAAAATATGGCAGATGTTGTGAAACTCACGGAGGAAACAGTGAGGTTTGAGCAGAATACTCGCTTGTTTGAACAGGGTATGGGGAAAGGGCATGGGGACAGATGTATTTTAAGCCTGATAGAGTGAGGAACCTAAAATGCTACAGCTGCAGCAAGGAGTAGCTCCTTGGGGAACCCCCCAAGAGAAACAGCTCTTTAGCTGCCCCTGAGAGGGGCAGGAGGTGTAATTCCTAATGTTGTTCCCAGAGCCCTTCTTGCACTGGCCATACTATACTTACTTGTAGGAGTTAGAGCCAAGAATTCATGGCAGCTGGGCTTGGTATCAACAAGGGGAACAGGACCATAAGGAAGAGACAACTGAGGAATGAAAAATGGCTCCTGAAAAGTAGTTCAGGGGTACTGAATGAAACCACAGATGCACAAGCCTTGTGTCAATAGTAGGCAAGCTGGTTGAAAGTAATGAGGATTAGAACCAGTTGATGGTTGAAACATAGCGAAGTGAAGAAGAATCAATGCAACATTTGTAGTGGGAAGTTGATCCTACTGCAATTACTGGAGCCTTTGAAGGGATCAGCTAGGGCTGTTAGGGGACCAAGGGGAATAAGAACAAAGGTGGTTGCGCTGACAAAAAGTGATTTAAAAACGTAAGAAATGAATGTTAGAGAGTCAACTTTCACGGTGCAGGGAAGTTAAGAGCAGAAGTGTGTTGTCTTACTGTTCCTTGGAAGAAAGTAGCACTGGTATGCTGATGATCCACAGTCAAGAAAGAAAGATGAGGGTGAACTGTGAAAAGCTACAAAAGGGCCTTGGAGTATTGAGTGGCTTGATAATAAAAAGGCAGATGAGATTCAGTCTCATAAATGTTGGAATGATGTACATAGGAATCCTAATTTTAATATGAAACCTGGGCTCTGATTGTTGTTATAATTCAGGAGTGTGATCTTTGTGTTAAAACAGGGAGTTCTATTAACACATCAGCTAGGGTGCTTGGCAGCTGTCAAAAAGGGGGCTCAATGGTTAGGAATTATTAGAAAAGGAATAGAAAACAGAAGGGAACATTCTATGACCATATAAATCCATGTGATCTTTGCACAGCTATCATCCTTCCAGCCTCGACAGTAGCAATGGAAGCAATTCAGAGACTGATGAAAGGCATCATCTGTACACAGAATGGTGTCTGTGCAGCCCAGTTCAATAGGCTGTGCTTGTCAGTCTGGAAGGGGAATACAGGGGAGAGGAGGGAAAGAGGCCTGTGATGTTTTGAGTGGAGAAGGTGAGTAGAGAATTGGTTTCTTTTCAGTGAGGACCTGGAGAGTGTCTGATGAAATGCAAAGGTTCACAAGAGCAGCAGGAGTTAATTGTTCACACCCCACGTGGGTGTGCTGTGGGGCTGTGCCAGGAGGGGCAGGTGTGTGGGAGCAAAGAAGTCACACCTTCAGGTACATGGGCACACTCTGGCTCCTGTTCAGCTTCTTGTCAATCCAAACTCCCAGCTCCCTTCCTGCCTGGCTGCTCTCTACCCACTCTGTCCCCAGCCCGGGGGGCTGCTGGGGGTTGTGGCCAAAGTGCAGGAGCCAGCCCTTTGCCTTGTTGAACCTCATCCCCTTGGAATCAGCCCAACTCTCCAGCCTGTCCAGGTCCCTCTGCAGAGCCCTCCTGCTTTCCAGCACATCAACACTCACCCCCAACTTGGTGTCATCTGCAAATTTGCTGATGGTGGACTCAATCCCCTCATCCAGATCATCCATAAAGATATTAAACAGAACTGGGCCCAACGCTGATCCCTGGGGACACCACTGGTGATGGATCCCAACTGGATGCAGCTCCATTCCCACTATGCCCTGGGCCCAGCCATCAGCCAGTTCCCAACCCAGCACAGAGTGCCTCTGGCCAAGCCATGGCTGCAGCTTTTCCAGGAGAATGCTGTGGGACACGGTGTCGGTACAGAGCAGACTGGAAATTATTCATGGTTTGTGAAAGTAAAAAGTACTTTTCGAGCATGGGAGGAACACTGTGCTAAACCCATGTAAGTTAATAAAATAATCATGGAGATGAATTATGTATTTTCACTTGGAAGATGTCTTACAGATTTCAGCAAGACAGGATACAGCAGAGGTGAATGAGAACCTCTCCTGGGGAGTGGGAACTTGCTCAGATTTCGTTCAGGCCAGGGAGGGAGAAATGATTTTCACTGGAATGTACTCCAGGACCAAAAGCAGAGACTTCCGTTGTGAGTCTGCTGTGTTGGGCCTCAGCAGGATGCAGCAGAGAGGTCTCTTTTTGCACTATAATTTATAAAATTACACCACTTGGTTAGGAAAGCAAAACAAAAGACACTCCCAAAGGAAACAAAAAAAGTGGAAATGCGTATTAATGGTGTGAAGGGTTGATAATAAGACACAGTCTCTTAAAATTTTTCTTGAGTGTTGTAGCTGTTACATGAAGGCAGTAGAATAAAGTGTTAGGTGTGTTTCTCAACTTTGTTGCAGGGTGTTGAAGGGTGGCTTTGCGTTGGTGGAAATAAAAGCTTGGCAATGAGGTTTCTACTGGAGATTCTGGCTGTAGATTCTGTTATTGTTTAAGGATTTTTATGGGTTCAGTGTGTCCCATTGACCATGGCTTTTGTTTGGCTCAGAAGTACTCCTGGTATGGAGATATGACTTGGCAGGTCTAAAATGTTGAAGGTTTATTAAAAAGAAGTTCTGCTTAGGTAACTGTTAGATAAACAGTGCTTGAATGCAAATGGCAATAAGGTTTGAAAACATGAGAAGAATTGAGGATGTAACTCAAATAATTAGCAGTAATATTTCAGAATGTCTTCCTGAGGAATGCCATCCCTTTGGGTGGGTTTCCTAGGATTCTTGTTTGGCACAGTTAACCTCCAGAAGCTGAGGTAAGGGAAAGATGGCTGAAACAGGTAGCAAATGGTAGTTTTGCTTCCCAAACCCCCTTGGAATGTTATAGTACTACTAGCTTGGCTAATTTAACAAAATGTCTGTGGGAAGTCCTCCAGGGACAGTTCACTCCATAGTAACAGTATCAAGTTTTGTATTTTTTTTCCAGACTCTCCTAATTAAACCATCAGGGGATCTCATGAAAAATTCTTTAAAACTTTGTTCTTGTAAATAACCTTCTATATTTGGAATGTCGTAAAAAAGGAAAAAAAAAAAGCAGGATGCTTAAATTAATATTTTATTCCTGTTGGAAAGGAAGAGTACAATTATGCCACGCTTTCTGTGCCCAAATCAGGTTGCTCTGCAGTGCTGCTCACTCCCCCTCTAGCAAGGCACACTGCTGTGGGATTAAAAGTTTTAATATAAAAATCCCTGTCTGCTGCTGGTGAAACATCAACTGTGTGATAACATTTGTCATCAGAGGAGAGCAAAGGCCACCTTCACCGTTTTTTATTCCAGCCAAATCAGTGCAGTGCTGCCCAGCTGAGGACCAGCTGTGCAGGAGGAGCTCAGATGCTCTCAGCCAGTTGAAGTTTCTGTCATGAATCTTTCATTGATAAAATACATGGGGGAAAAAAACCCCTTGGATATGGCCAAGAGGGTCAGGATGTGGCCAGGAAGCACACGAGGAATGTGAAGTTCTCTACAGAGAAAGGTGGAGCAGTTCTGAAGGAGCTTTGTAGCCAGGGCACTCACCTGGGCAAAGGAGCTTCAAAGGGCTTGGAAGCACTTATTTTCAAAGGCAGGGAGGTAAAAGATGAGATGGGAGAGAGGGTAGGTTCCTTTATGAATCAGATTCTCCACTATCTTTACTCCTGATAGTGAAATCCCAGTAAGATGTTCAGAACAGAGGGAAAGGATTTTCTAAACATTTTTTTCCTGCCCTCGTTCATGTTATTGTGCCTGTCCTGGAAAATGAAGCTGAAGGGTGAACTGGAACCTCTGTCCCTAAAATGTGGAAGTATTTCATTTTTGGGATGTCAGGTAAAATCTCTTGCATTCTTCAACTGAAACTGTTTATCGTATACTGACTTGGTCTTGGAGAAGGGTTTCAGCTGCCTACAGCCTGGGTGAATAAAATAAACTGTTAAAACCAAACAAAAAAATCCCTCTCCTGTTACAACTCCGACTTGGGACCTTTTTAATACAGTGGTTACAGGCTGAATCAACAAGATGTAACAAAAATCTGTCACAAACCAATTTACCAGCATGTGATGGGCACAGAGTATATGTGAACTGATAATTATATAATCACTCCACAAACTTCTTTTCTAGACACAAGTAAAAATAATGAGCTTGTCAGGAAACAAGATAGATGAAGCTGAACAGGAAGGCTGTTTTTATTTTGACACTGTATAATTAGGGAGTTTCCCCAGCCCCTTCAAATTGAGAAATTGATATATATGTGTGTGTTTGGAGTTAGCTTGATCCTTGAAAATTTGGGTGAGAGTGAACAAAATAGAATTCAAGGTTCCTGTTTTTCTGTCTGAATTCCTGTTTTGTTCTGGCTGTCTGGAAATTGCTCCCATTTAGTTATCTGCTTCTCTGTCCCAAACTGGGACATTGTCCTAAGCTGTTCACTGGGGTAGAACAGCATTTGAGCCACAACAAGGATATTTAAGTAAGATAAACTAATAGATATGTGGAATGGGAAACAGGCTACAGCTGGGGAGGGTAACAAACCAACAAAACCTAACAAAACAGAACAACTACCTTTTTTATCCTATTTTCAGGTTATGAGTTTCATTTTTTTCTTTTGTACATGTAGGACAAAGATCAGTAAAAAGTAATTTTTGCGTAGAAATTTTAAAGTAATTTAGAGCAACATGGTAACCTCCTTCTTGGACTCTGGGCAGCTTTCTGAGACAATTGGTTGATCCAAAATTTAGGCTCAGCCTTGGAGCATGTGTGGAAGATCAGCATTACCATTAAGTTCATTTGACCTGGGATAAAGGAAGGAGGAAACGACTGCTGTTGCCATAGAT
The DNA here is from genome assembly GCF_009829145.1 of Chiroxiphia lanceolata. Lineage (NCBI taxonomy): Eukaryota > Metazoa > Chordata > Aves > Passeriformes > Pipridae > Chiroxiphia > Chiroxiphia lanceolata. Next base: position 35,333,887 of record NC_045644.1, read on the forward strand.
GCAGATTTTGGCAGAGGGTAACAAAATTGTTGATGCTAGTCTCAATAGAGTGATTTTGAGGTTTAAATTTTGACTCGAGGTTTTGGCTTTCACTCTTTAAGTAGGTGAGTTTGGGTAATCAAGGCCAACACAGTTTTTTGTCCTTTTATTTCTTTTTTTATTTTATTTGTTTTTACTTCAGACCTTAGTAACTATTCACTCAATATAGCAGTGCACTGCAGTACAGTTCCCTCTCTTTTAGCTACCTGCTGCTGCCCATTAAACCTTTGATGGGAATGTAGCTTTAGCTGTTACACATGTTGATAAGAAAGCTATGTGCATTTTATAAATGTCTGTATGGAGTGAAGCCTTGTTTTATTCTGCTCCCCCTCAACCGCTTTGCAGGTCTTGGCAGAGAAGCACTTGCACATATTTCAGTTCCTTCAGGGTCAGAGGAAATGAATTTCTTCTCCAGTCCATGCTCCAGAAAATGCTGTTTTCACTGAACCCTTATGCAGATATTTAAAGTTCTGAAAAAGAAACAAAAAATACTGTTTGCATGAATTAATTCAGATATTTATGGAGATCTCCCATGTGGAGTTACTATCTATAGATGAAAGCAAAGGCCAGTTATCTGGGCTCCTGTGACATCAGTCAGTTTTTAAAAGAAGTAATTTTTTATTGAACTCACGCACAAACTGGAAAGGCCAAAATAATTTTCCACAGGTTTAAAAGCTTCCACAGTGTCTTGTATTTTTTATCACCTCTCTGTTAGAAAACCACTGTGCACGGGAACCAAATTGGATGAGGCAGGTGAAATAATGGAGAACAGGATAGATAAGGGACCTTGAGCTTTCCTCCCTCCTGCTGTGAAGAGACAGAGAATTAACCTCCCTCCTCCTGTGCTTTCACACACATGCACTTTTAGGATCATTTGGTTTGGGTTTTTCCCCCTTTTCTCTCTAATCCTGTATTTCTTTTAGAGGAGATTTCTCAAAGCTCCTTGCTCAGCCAGCACGTTTTCTCCCCCGCTGATGTTGGTGTAGGGACAGTGCTGGAGGCATTTTACCACCATGGAGTCTGAAAACTGTAAAATCACACACAGTCAGATGTGTGTAAAAATGGTTCCCAAGTTCTGGCTGGCTGAAGTCGCCCCAGGCTGAATCAGTGAGATCAGATGGGAAGTTACTCTCATGGCCTTTATACCTTAGTATTGTCACCTTCCTGGTGAAGGCAGGTTCTGCTGAGGTGTAGAAGGAATTCAGACATTTGCTGTCTCAATATGATGGATTTTCATATGTTCTTTGCATGGGAGAAAGGTATCATGAAACATGTATTGTTTTTCTGGAGGCAAAATTCTGGTTTGCATGTAAGTGGTCTGCTGTGTCCAACAAATATGTTGTACTAATCTGGATTAAAGCAGCTGGCAATTTTTCTGGAGGGCCTATAAGGAATTGGGATTTTTATAGAGGAAAAAATTCGGCGACTACCTTGATGCTTTCATTGGGACCAGATGCTGTCTGCCTTGTACAGGATGAAGGAGTCAGGAGAGACTGGTGTGGGAGGCACACAGAGAACAAATCCATGCTCTACATGTGTGGGGTGTTTTGTGGTGTGGTGCTTTTTGTCTTAATTCTGGGTCTGTCTGAGCAGCTCAGAGTGGGGATTTGGGCACAGTAAACATTTTTTGTGATCTGAAGCTTTCTGAAGTCACCAGATACCAGCTGGTAAACCCTGTTTTCTACTTTGTGCCTCTACAAGAGGATATGAAGTCTTAAAAAAACCCAAGCCAGTAGTCCTCTGCCTTCACAATATCATTTCTGAAGAAGTAAAAATTTGTCTGTTGGAGTGATGGAAACTGGTGGCTGGGTACTACATGAACCATTTCTGTGGTTTCAGTTCTTCCCATTGAACTCGTTTCTTCTGTAAACATATTTCAAGACGTGAAAGCTTTATTTGCCTTATTTAATGTAATTCCTTGAACAGCATTTCTCAAGCTCATTGCTGAGTGAATGTTCCTGTATCCCCATCCTGTTGCACATACAGGAGCCTGGAAAGGGCAGTTTTGCAGGGAGGTTTTGTGTGACCACTCAGCCAAAAGCAGACATTTCAAAGGCCAGCAGTTAAAGCAGAGCCATGGGAGCAGTGAGCGTCTGAAAAACTCAACTCCAGGTGTTGCAGCATTTGTTACATGTTTATAAAACCATGTAATAACTAGAAGAAGCATTTGCTCTGATACCTGTCTTGTTGGTACTTCTGTAAGTGCCTGTAAGCAAATTCTAATAATTTTTGGGGTGTCAGGTAAAATCTCTTGCATTCTTTGATTGAAAGTGCCGGTGTTACCTTCTTACCTTCAGGGAGGTGTCTGTGGTTTTTACTGATGGTGGATAAATCTTGATTTTTTTTTAAAGCCTCCTCTAAAGGTTCCAGTTATGAAGAACTTAAATTCTCCCTGTATTCCTGTGGTGGTTTGATACCTGCTAAAGAATTCAGTTGAAATCACTGATTTGAGTGGGTTGCTTTTGCTACAAGGAAGTATTTGTTTCCTTGAGTGAAACTGCATCATATATATATATATATATATATATATATATATATATATATATAGCCTGTATGATGTGTTTCTTATATAATGAACCAAAAACTGGATAAAACTCCAGTGACTGAGGCCATGTTATAATTAAATGCTGAAATAACTCAAAGCAGGAAAATGAAGTGTTACTATTCTTCAGTTATCTGTGCAGGAGGAATTCACTTTCTGGTTTTACTCATTCTTAGACTTTGCAGCTACAGTTCACAGATGCAACAGAAATAGAGATTGGGACATTATATGGATGGTTAGGATGAAAAGTAATAGAAATGAAGGATTAGTGGATTTTATAATGACTTAAGAAATACTTAATTTTTTGGGGTGCATTTGTCAGCACTGAAGGGTTTAGGTTTCAAATGGTGAATTACTTGGAAAAAAAATTAAACATCTCCCATGGAAATAAATGCATGTATTTTCAGTTTGAAGTCCAAGCAAATCTGTAATTTTCACAGCAAAGAGCCAGAACAAAGCTGTGTATATGAAAAGAAAAACATAATTAAAGACACGTAAGCTCAATAGTAATCTTCTTGTCCAAAATGCATTTATAATCATACTGCAGTCAGAATAAGGATGAAGTTATGAAAAGTTAAGTAATGAAACCAGAATTGTTCTCTTTTGTCCTCAAACCAGTATCATTTGCCTTAGCAGACAGAATAATGCTTGAAGTTTTTAATGCATATTTAAAAAAAAACAAACCCCAAACTTGATTTAACACATATAAAAGAGGATCAGTGATTGAGAAGCAGCTCCTTGAAAGTGGTATCTGAATTGAAGCTTGACTCTGCCATTGCTGGGGAATAGACATGAAATGATGTACAGGAGAAGATGGAATGATCAGTGATCAGAACACTTCCCAGAGGGTGGGATGCAGGAGTGTTTATCTCATCCTTGTGTTGATGAGGCTCTGAAATGAAAATACCTGTGTGATAAGTTGAACAAGGCTGGTAAAACAAATTAGTGTAAGACTTTGTTTGAGCCAAAATACGGGATGAATGGGAGTAACACTGCTGATTGAAAGGAAACAGGAACCTCCTGAAATATTATTATTTGTGTGTCTGAATTATGCTAGAATCTGACTGTGTTTTCCTTGCATGCTAAAAAAATTAGACTTCATAGAAATTTTGACTGTCTGGTGAATTTAAGCTGACAAATGTTTTCACAGGTTAAAACTGTGATTATGAAACCACAAAACAAATCAGAATTTGGAATATGAAAAAAGTGAATGAGATGAAACTTGAACTTTGTGTACATCCTCTGTCTCGAGGTAACTCTTCTTGGCTCGAGGGTACCCAGCAGTAAATGTGACTTGAGTTTGTTTCTCGAGCCTTGAAAAAAGAAAAAGGGGTATGTGGGAAGGGCAATAAGGTCCCAGGAGGTGATGCAGAATGGCTGCTGTTGTCTGTCTGCATCCTGGCCTGTTTGTGTTGCATTAAAGGTATGGGAATTGAGCACAAAATAAACCCGCTTGTGTTCCAGCTGGTCCTCGGAGATCAGAGGGGCTGGGCTTAATTTCTGGGTAAAGCTAATTCAGCACTAGAAGTCTGGTTGAGTTGAGGAGAACTTGCCTGAGCACAGATGCACAAATCATGCAGTTACCAAGCCCGTGCTATAGGTCTGGTCACGTTTGATAAGGGCTTGGCACGATCCAGGTTCAGGAATGGTGTGGTTTATTTAAGGGACAGGAAAGCAGGTTTGGGATTGAACTTACTAACTAACTACAGAGTGTTAATATGTGTTGTGACAGAAAGTACAGTAAGAGAGCTGTAACAGCACTATATATGTACAACTAAATATTCCTGGGTGTGCTCCAAGGCAGTGGGAGGTGCCCCTTCAGGAGAGGACAGACACTGTCCCGTGACCAGTCCCGAGCAGGCAGAGGTGTTTTCCTTCTCCAGAGGTGTTTTCCTTCTCCAGAGGTGTTTTCCTCCTCCAGCCCCTTCTGCCCCGAAGACTCCCTTCATACTATAAATTTTGGCCTGTCCAAATGGGATGGAACAACTGGAGAGTTTACAGCACTAAATAGAGAAGCTAAAAGAAACGCTCCTTTCAGTGTCTCCTTTAAGAAAATCTAAGATTTAATTGGATATCAGCCCTTCCTGCCTGCACAGGAACTTGATTTAATTTGGCAGCACGGGCATAGCTGTGTTACCCCAACAGGCCCAGCATCTCTCTTGATTCAGAACTGTACTTTTGTTTGTTTCTTTTCTCCCCTCATTGTTCCTGTTGTGAAAGCTTTAAAGCTAGTTTGGGCTGTTTCTTTGCCAGCTGAATGCAAAGTATTGCCCTTTGCCAGGGCCCATCCACTGTCCCCCTCTGATAAGGCTCTTGTTTCTGTCTCATCAGGGGCAGAGGCAGGACTTGCTGGGAACAGCCATTAACACTGGAGATACCCACATGTTCCTGGACATGTTATACTGTGAAGCACTGAAGGAATTTCAAAGCCAGCTAATTTTCTCCCTCAATGCTTTGTGGGTTTCAGCATGCAGAAGAGAACTGGCAATTACTGGAATTTCTTAACAAAGAATAATTATTTTCATTGAGCTTTTAAATCTGAATTTAAAGGGAGCTTTCCCCAAAATAAGGCGCAAATTAGCCTTCATTAACGAAGGTAAATTTAGTAACTTTACAACATCTAAATTTAGGCTTCCAAATAAGTCCTCATGCTGAAGGATATGCCTTCTAGACACATGGGGGCTTGTGAACTGCTGACTGGGGTTTATTTTGCTGAAATTATGAGTCTGATTAAACTGTTGCTGTCACATTTTCTCAGTAGATCAAAGTTCAATTAAAAATACAAATACAAAAATACCTCGAGGTTTGTAACCTCAGACATTGACATAGTTTCTCTCTTCTTTTTTTTTTTTTAATATCTGCCAAATTTAGCACATGCGTGGAACATGCTCTTTTAACCAGTTGTATTCTATCAGAAACACTGTTGGTAAGAATAAGCCACCCCTGTGAGGGTGGGGAGGTCCTGGCCCAGGTTGCCCAGAGAAGCTGTGGCTGCCCCTGGATCCCTGGAAGTGTCCAAGGCCAGGTTGGACGGGGCTTGGAGCAACCTGGGCTAGTGGAAGGTGTCCCTGCCCATGGCAGGGGGTGGAATGAGATGGGCTTTATGATCCTAGTGAGCTCAGAGAGGGTTTCCCTCTTCTGTTCTTCTTCCACATGTCAGCTTTTCTCCACTTTTGCTCTGTATCATATCTAGAATTTTACAGGCTTGGAGTCTGAAGGTACTGTAGAAATCAGCACTTGGTGGCAGGCCCAAGCAGCTTAAAGATTTATAAATTAAGATTACTTCTGATCTGTTGTAGATTTGGGAACACTGCTTTAAGAAATATAAATTATTTTTTATGGTTATACTTCCAGTTAATGCAAATGAATCCATTAAAGTAACAGCTGAAACTTGTAATTGTATCCAAACTAGAATTGAGCAATGCAATCCTTACAGTATGGCTACAGCTGTAATGAGTAAGTGAAAAAATTAGCAGTATGAAACTAAGTAACAGACCATTCCCACAAGTGCTGAGTTCTGGAAGTGCTCAGGGCAAAACCTGCCTCGCAGCCACAGCTTTGTCCTTTGGTTTTGTAGCTGGAATACATTTCAGAGTTAACACTCTCCCTGAATGTTCAGTTCTAATGTGGAATGGCTTGGGGTTTTTTTTGTTTGTTGTTGTTTTTATTGTAATTGCTAATTTTTTTTGTGTATGGTGATATGAGACCATTTTGGTTCGGTGTATGGATGTCTGCATGCTGCAACTTAACACGCCCATGAAAAACAAGGAAACCTTAATAAAATTTACAGGAAGAAAGAAGTTTAACTATTAAAATTGTGAAGTGCTGGCAGCGGCAGGCTGAGACTTTGGTTCAGAATGGGTTGGTGGTGCCTTTGTTGATTTGCATCTTGTGCTGGTAGACTCAAGCGTAGTCAAACCAACATAGAGTTGTTGTTCCCTCCCAGCCTGGTGTCTGGATTGGGGTCAGTGCCACTAATCTTCCTTAGCTGCATGACACAAGACCTTCTCACATAACTATTTTGCTTATTAACCATGTTTCTAGATGATATTCTCTGCCTGGCTTTTGGAAGCAGACAGTAAGTCAGAAATTAGCTGATTATTCCTACACTGCAAGCTTGACTGGAGGTGCTTTGGCACATCCTACCAAGATACTCCTTTGAATAGAGCAAATTCAGAAGGATGCCTGCCATTGATTTGGTATATGAAAAGTGCCCCAAATAGCTTACTTTTCCACCCCTGGGTGAAATTTTTTTCCCTTTCTTTGGTAGTCTGAATAGCAGCTGAGAAACCCAGTTCTAGCACTTTGGTGGATACTGAGAGCTCTTCACTGCTCTGTGCTCTGCTCAAGTTGAGTAAATGACACGTTATTCTCTGAAGTGTTTTAAGACCTATTGATGTAAGAGGTAGCATTGAGAGTTTAATGAAATTGCTACTGTACCTCGTGGGGTGCACAGGTAAGTTCTATTCTAGAATAGGCAAGTGGAACTTGGGAGTCTGAGTGGAAATTTGCAATACTTTGCACAGAAATTGAAGAGGAGAAAATCGTGGTGACTGTTCTCAAGAAATGGTCAACTAACCTATTACATTAGGAAAAATATAAACATTATATTTGGGTACTCAGGAGAGTGTGTTTACAGTCATACCACTTGATATGCTAAATAGTTAAGAACAAACTCATTTTAAGCTTTGTCCCTGAGCCGAGGTTACTTAAGTTTGGTGGGAGGCTGGGGCCAGAGCTGGGGACTTGTGATTCTCAAAGTCCTTTCAGCAGGTTGGTGCCTGTGTTAAGCTTCTGATAGATTTATTTAGGGGCCCTGAGGGGTAGAGAGTGTTTTTAAGCAAATTAAAATTGGCTAATCACTTGTCATTGCTGTTCAGCAGCTGAAATCCTCACATATGCTGTGTATGCTGTCGGTCTGCCTGGGGATCACACGATGTCTCCCAGGTGAGGGGGATCTGTCCAGGTGAAGAATTACTGTTGGGATGTAATTAAAGACTAACTCAGTGCCCTGCATTGTCTCTGAAGGAAATAAAACAGCAGAGAACTGAACACCTTCAAGGTGATGGTGTGAAGTTCTCTGTGTCTATAAACTTACCTAAACATCAGTGTGTCTTTCTTACTCGTCCTGATCTAAATGATCTCTTAGGTCCCTTCTAACCCAAACCATTCTATGGTTCAAGTATTTCTTGCTTTTTTCCAAGACCCAAAGCTGTACTGCAATTTAGAAAATGTTTCTCAACACAGGGCTTGTTGACATACATAGTGAATTGTCTTGAAATATTGAATCTTTAAAATAAATTTTGCTTGAGTGCTTGTAAGTAATAACATACCAGGGATAATTCTGCCTTGGTGATACTGAGATGTGGATTATTCCACATTAATAGTTTGAATTTCCTGAGGAGGATGCTTATTTATAAAGAGTTGAGAGTATTTGAAGGGCTTCAGACTAAAAATGAACTTTCTGTTAATTTAGTTGCAACCATTGATCTTATCAAAGCTGAGCATATGAAAGATGTTGGTGGTTGGAGGGAAGAAATTGGCTTCCTCTGAGGGACCGAGCAGTCTGTCGCTTGTTTTATCACGGAATTCAAACACCATAAATTCTGACTAATGTCGGACTGTTCCTACCTCTGTGTCTTTCAAAAGGCTGTTTATGCTGGAATTCCAAAAATATATGAGAAATAGAATACAAACTTTCTGTTGAGCTGGAGAAAGGACGTAATGCGCCTGCACGGATTTGGGGTGTAATGAAGATCTGAGGAACTCTCCTGTTGTCCTTTGCTGTCCTCTTTTGCTGTTACAAATAATGACTATTGTTAGGTTTTGGAGGGTTTTTTTGCTGCTGTTTGTTTTGTTTTGTTTTGTTTTTATCGTGTATGTGATCAACAACAACCTGGTCCTTTGTGGGACATCTGGAGACTTATGTTCTAAGGACCGGGCTTTTTAAACTCATCCATTGTCAATAACTTGCATTTGGAAATTACATATTTTAACTGGTAATATATCAGTTAGACCTGTTACGTCTTGAAGAAAATAAACCAAGGGTTCTTCAGAGGTCCTTTACATCCTGCAGATAATCCCTTGTGCTGTAAAGGGCGGTTGCCTCTCGGTGGTTTCTGGAGCTTGGTCTTCATCCCCTGGGAAAGGTCTTTCTGCCCCACAGTCTTTGGAAAACTCTCCCCATAAATATCCATGGAAGGTCTCTTAGTTTAGATTTCTTCTTTTAAGCATTCTCCTTTGGTTTGTCACCTGCAGGAAGACCAGGCTAAAAATAGTACAGGTGGTAACTCATTTGTTCCCACTTGGCTTACAAAATGCTGATTTGCTTGCACTTGCATTTTTATGTTATTCTTTACCTTCCAAATGAGTGGCTTTCACCCAAATTTTCAATTAATGCTCTTTGTTCTGTCCATTCCTCTCACTTCTAAAAATATGACTTCTTTCATTTGACACTTTACTTGTTGCTGTATGAATTTCACATAATTACAAGCTGTGTTTCATTGCATTTGTGTTACTTTAGTGGGGGAAAGTGAATCTTAAACTAGGATTTGAGAAGTACTTTTAGATTTCATGTGGGTCCAATAGAAAACTGTTAAACTTTTTCTGTCTTGAAAATACAACTTATGGTGGAACCTATTCTCACCTGCAGTAGCTGGAAACAGAAGTTTAAAGAAAAAATTAGGTCTGAAACTTCACTGATCTGACAATTAAATATTTTTCTCTTGAACTCAGTACAATTGCAGTGATCTGCATACTTGGCCTCCTCTTACAGAAAAGAAAAGGTTCTTTTCCGTCACTCTCCATGTAGAATATATTATTGTCCTTCCAATTGTAACTGAATTCCAAGGCTTGTGATTAACTACTGGCAGAAATACCAAAAATAAACCCATTTTTTGGACTTCTTGTTCTAAACTTGGCAGTGACTGTTAATAAGATGTTATAGCTTTTAACTCTATTTTGAAAAATTGTATGAAAAAACTTGGGAATTATACCATTGGGATTGACAAGTGAATTATCAAATTACTCCTTTCCTCAGCTGATGGTAGATCTGTTGCCTATAATCATGGTTCTGTGAAGTAGCTCAAGAGATGCTTTATGCTCCTCTCCTAAATATTTTTTTTTTAATTTTATAAAAAGTTATTAGTTAATAAAATCTTGATGAAAGACTGACAAATGTCATTAGAATAGTATGTAGAATGTAAAAACGCCCATCCCTTTCTGTTCTTTGGAAATAAAAAGTATTTTTCTTGCACAAGGTTTGTCTTCTTTTCTCCTTTAATACAAATTATTATTATTCCAGTAATTCATTGCAGAGGACAGTGTAGGACTCCCCTAACTGTGTGAGTTCTTAATCTTAACAAATTCAGCAAGCAAATCAATGAAATTACAATATGAAAGAGGACAGGGAAATAAAGCAAATGCTTTTTTCCTGTGTGTTAGTGTGACTTCTGTCCTGTGCTTCTTCGGTTACACGAGCTGTGTTGCCAAAATAAAAGCACTCTCTCCATCTGAAGACCAAGACTGTTAATGATGCACAACCCTTTTTGGTTTAAAATGCTAGTAGAGGAAGGAAATGAGAGAAAAAAATGAAGTGCTTTACATTCTGCTATTTCATTTAAGTACCATTTTCTTCCATGTAATTGCCTTGGCCAGCCATACGAAAATGACCATATTGTGTTTATGCTCTCCTTAAAAATGTCATTCCCTTCTTTTTCTCTTTTCGTTTTTAAAAAAGAACATTTGGCCTCTTCAAAGCTTGAGTATTTGATATTCATTATTTCTTCCATTTACTCCTGGAACAAATTAGACAAATTGCAGGAGTTCAAGAGAGATTGAAAGTGTCTGTAATTAGGACAAACAAACATAAAAATGTGTAGTGAAGGAGCATTGCCGGCTATAGCTTCTTATAATATCTTCTATCTCCTACTCTATTTTTAATGTATTTATTTTGTTTTCTTTCTAATGGCAATGGCCTGGGTTTCTTTTCTTCTTTAATACCATTTGAGTGATGGTATATTTCTTGATGGGGACTCTGAGCCAAGGTCACAGGCAAAAGGAGATCCTACAGGATTTTCCGCAGCTAACTTCCCAAAGAAAAACAACAAAAAGGAATTCCCCCAAACTTTGATTTTCACTGGAAATTTAACTAGCTGTATTTTGGGCAATTTTTTTTTGTGCCTAAACAACTAACTGTGCCCAAAGGCACAGAATTAGCTAATGAGCTTTTCCCATTAAGCTGAACCTCAGTAAATGTATGTACCAGACCAGATCACAGGTCCTTATCCAGGGTTTTGAGAGGTTCTGTTATTTTCCCCCCTTGTGTTGCTTTGATCATGCACTTTCCCTTTTCCATATGTAATGGTGGTCTCTGCTCTTGAGCTTTAGGCCCTGGTGGAATTCTTTCACTGACATGACAGGACTGGATCTTTTGTCTTTGTCTGTGTTTTCTCTTGCACTTGGCATTCAGGAGTTTGTTGTTCAGGCCATTTCATTTGTCATTTATGCGATCTCTGTTCTTGGCCGTAGGGAATTAAAAATAAATATAAATCGTAAGCCTGTTTGAACCTCAGAATCAGTTACCAGAGCACCAGACTTATTACTGCAATGAGAGAAGTTATTTTATTAGCTTTTATATGGAATAAAGATTTGGGGTTTTTTTGTAGTGCTCAGGGTTGTCTCATACCCTCTTAGAGCAGGCAGGATGGCATACAGACTAATCTGGATGGCTTGCTAGTTTTTTGTGTGGTTGCTGGTGTTTGATTTTTGTGGGTTTGGGTCTTTTTTGTTTTGTTTTTAAGGAGGGGCTGTTGTTTTGAGCCCCCCCTTCTTTAAATAGCAGACATAATATTAGTGTTTGAGGGGTTTTTTTATTTTCTAATTCTTAAGCGAAGATGAAATCACATATCCCATCTGTTTCCTGTGGTGTTATTCTGCAAGGATAATAGAAAGGAACAGGTAATAATTTCCTTTTCTAAGCTGGCAGGTACCACCTGCAGTCTTCCAGCAGATGTCCTTTTGGGACCCTCGATTCTGCGTGCACTTCATAGTCCTGAGCTTACATCACGTTTTAGGACTGACACTGCATTACAGCTGTCAGCTTCTCTTTGGCATTGAAAACTCGGAAGGACAGGGAGCAGGAACCCTGAAGTGATGACAGGGCAAGAACACACAGCTGTAATGTTGTGCTGTAGAGATGTGATCGTCCCTTTCTGACGGATGGAGGCTGCTGAGAGATTGACAGATGCTCTCAGCCGAGTCCAAGGTGATAAACAAATAATCCTTGACAGGATGCTCCTTTGGTGGTCCTTTCTTTAGCTGTCTCTGGAGACTTGCAGACTTTCCTTTCCCTAAATATTTTCCCCTGGAGTTCTTCTGGAGAAAATTTGAAGAGTTGGCTTGGGTTTGGCCTCTTTTTGGGAGGTGCCTTTGTTGTGTTGTCTGTGTTTTCAGAAGCCCCAAGTCCTTCCCTGCCTCTCTCCTCATCCTTGTGAGCAGAGAGGGGAGAGTTTGCTCTCTTGTGTAGGGTGTGTTCACTTTTGATGTGCTTTTTTTGTGTGTGGGACTGGGGGAGAATGTTCTGCTGCTTTCAGTCTCCTCTAAAAGACTCTCAACCTTCTGGGGAGAGGAACTGGAAGAGTGAAGAATAATCTCAATTTTGTTATTTGTGCCCTTGGGCTCTCTACTTTCTTACCCACGTCTGTGATGTTTGACTAATTTCTTTTGGAAGATTGGAGGGTGAACTGCATTGTTTCTTGGAAGAACTGGAAAATGGCTCGTGCTTGTAGTGGTGTTTGTAGCAGAAATTTCAAGTTTCACAAAGAGCAGCTCATTTCGATGGATTATAGTCAAACGATCCTAATGTATTGGGTTTTCTGTTTGGTCAATGGTTTTCAGTTTTTAGCATTAGAGTGTGAAAGTTTCAGGAGAGAATTGTAATTGTGGGTGATCCCCAGTGCAGTCAGTAAAAAGGAGTGACTTTCTGAAGCCTTTAATCCAAATTACTTGTTCCCTCCTGGAAATCTCAATAAATAAATATTTGTGGCTGTTGGGAGTTTGTTTCCTAGCGACTTCCTGAGTGCTTCCCATTTTCTTTGTGGGATCTGGTCTTTCTGTACATTTAACCTCCTGGAGCAAAGGTGAGATGGTATTTCTTGAGATGCAAAATGGTTACTTCAAAATTTTTTTCAGGACATTTTGGTATTTCTTATGAGCACTTTGATTGTTGTGGGTGGTGCTGGTGTTTTAAGGATGCTCGAGCTGATAATAGCTCAGATTTTGTTCTAAATGTTTTTTTAATGTAAAGATCTATATCATGCATCCAAAAGATGATCAGCAGTAGTTTTGCTTAGAGAAAAATACTAGATCAGAGTTTATTACAGCTGAAAGTTCAGATACCTATATGACCGTGTGAGGACAATAGAGTTTAGCCCTGCTACTTATATTTAGATTATTGAAGACATTACTCTATTGCTTAACCTCTTTGGGTGCTGAATGTTTATTCATTTATTGAATCAATTCTTTCAGAACAAGCATCTCCTGCTATCAGAGCGGGCACTGAGGAGTTGGGCTGAAGGGAAGGATTGTTACAGGCAATCGAGTTCCTGGCGTGTGCCTCGGGACCTCCCTTCATGACAAGTCTGATGCTGTGTAATGATTTTGTGGGACTTAAGTTCCTTCCTATGCAGGGTAGTTGTACAAAGGTGGAAAACCAAAGGATTGTAGTACTAAACCCAAAACAACCTTCCTCCTCCAACAAATCACTGAAATCCAAAAAAACCCAACCCCAACCCCACCACAAAGCCCCAACAAACACACAAAACCCCTCAACCATACCCAAAAAATACACTCCATTTACATGTAAATCAGTTACCAAAGCAGTGTGGAATATGCTAGCAGTAGGAAATCTAACTGGCAAAGCAGAGTGAATGCCATGTGTTGGTGAAAACCAAGTGGAGGATACTTTAGATTTATGAATTCTAATTTCTCGTGTATGTGTAAATTTTTATACTCCTGATTTGCCAAACCATTTTAGTGAAGTTGTCAGCAGCATGTGATGGAGAGAACAAGTTTGTCTGTGAGTAGTTATGAAGAAGGACTACTTCATCCCTTTAGCTTGGGGGTGAGATGATGAAACAAGTTTTTGTCATACTGAGTGAGAAGTATTGTTTTGTCCTTGAATGGTTTTGAAGTTGCTTGGTTTTGTTGGAGGTTTGGGGTTTGTTTGTTTGTTTGTTGCCTAAAAAAGAAAAAAGAAGAAAAAATGGTGCTGTGGTGTTTGTTCTTCTTCCCTGTTGTCCTTGTGACCCACTACTTATACTGTAGCATTACCCTTTGTTTAGCCAAGAAAAGAAGGGAAAGAACTCTGGAAAATCTACATGGATTCAATTGACACGATGTGTATCTGTATGTGTACAAATCTGGGCAGATCAGCTCAACAAGAGGCAGAGAAAATTCTAAAACCAGGATGTGAGATGCTTTCCCTGGAATGACACCTCCCTTTATTAGGGTGAAGCTTGATCTCATTGCAAAGTAAAAATCTAAGCCTGGGGGAACTGTAAGGACAGTAATTCTCACCTGAAGAGGCTGCTCAGCCTTGGGAGTTCTGAGCTGCTCCTACCTGGGGCTTTGCCTGTCTCTAAGAGCCCAGAGGCAAATCCAGATGCGAGCTTGTACGGTGTATTTTTACCTACTGGCTCCTACAAGAGCAGAAAGGAAAAGGACGGGGAGGAGAGCAGCAATCTTGCTTTGTGAGGAATATACAGAATTTCTGCTTCCAAGTCATCCCTGGTCTTAGATCCGCTCACACTGTTCTCCGAGTACACAAATGTGTGGTCTCTCAAGAGGCTTTCTGGAAATCTCTTAAAAATTAAGAATCCTGAAGTAATGCCTTTCAAGGTTCTGGGTGCCTATGAATCTTTCAGACAGACTGAAATCTGGTTTTGTACTTAGGCAAAGTTAAGTGGGACTAAAACAAATATCCAAATTACATCACAACATTTTGGCTCTGCGTTCCCCAGGTCCTTTTCAGTTCAGCTTTTCTGCTGAGTGTCATTAAATCCTTAGGATGGTGATAAATACCACCCCATTTAATCCTCCTCTCAGAGATCAAATGGCAATAAATAAGCACTGATATAACGGCAGAGCTCGAGCTGCAGCAGTGCAGGTGATGGCATGTGTGCTTTAAAAAAGGCTTCTTGGTCCTGTGCCCTCTCCAGCTAAGGCTTCCATGGCTTCCTAGGGGTAGCCCATGGAGGGGCAGGTGCTGGAGCTGGCAACAGGCTCAAGGCAAAATTGAGAAGATGCTGCACTTACTCTTTATCTGTTTCTCAACGGGCACAATTTGCTTGCACAGCAGAATTCCTTACAGCTGCATCTACACCTTGCTGCACTCAGAATTCCTATCAAATCTGGATATCAACTCAATACCTGAGGAAGGAAACGGTTCTCTGTGCATCAGTGCCATCTCTTCATCCTCTCGATGTATCAAAACACAGAGGACAATCAAAGTGAACCCTTTGCTTATCTGCAGAAACATCATATTGGCCTGATTTCTGTTTGCTGAGTCTGCTTGCAGAGCTTATAAAAATATCGAATGTAGTATTTTTTAAGTTACTATAAATCAGAGATTGCTTTATAACAGTTGATCAGTATGTTTAAAAAAAGAAAATAACCAAACTCCAAAACATGGCATCTGCTATGCTGTTATCCTTGTGACTTTAGTTCTCAGATTTTATGAAGCAACCCTCCATGCACATCAAAATAAAATTATTGAATCCATCACCACAGCAGCAGTTGTTGTATAGGCAAAAGGAAAATAAAAGGAACAACTGGAAGCAGCTCCTCCCAGTGCCTGTGGTGCACCTGACTTACAAGGTGTGTGGAAATAAATAACCTGTGGAAATAAATAACAGATACCATAAAGTCATGGAATGGTTTGGGTTGGAAGGGACGTAAATCCCATCTTGTTCCACCCCGTGCCATGGGCAGGGACACCTCCCACTAGCCCAGGTTGCTCCAAGCCCCGTCCAACCTGGCCTTGGACACTTCCAGGGATCCAGGGGCAGCCACAGCTTCTCTGGGCAACCTGTGCCAGGGCCTCCCCACCCTCACAGGGAACAATTTCTTTCTAATGTATGAAATTTATACAGCAACAACTGTAGTTTCCCAGCTTCCAAAGCCTTCCTGTTCCCCCACCTGTGAGGAGTAGCTGTAGTTTGGCGGCCAACATGTTCTGCCACGTGTTGTGCTGTGCTTGAGCGGGAAGGTGCCTGAGAACCCTCTGCCAGGGTTAATGTGCTGGGTGAGTTTGTGCCTGCCACAGTTTGTTACTGTTCTGATTTTCCACCTAAATAGCAGCTGTGCCAGGAGATGGCCTTTATCATATTCGTGCTGCTGCTTTCCTGCATTGAATTTCCAAAATCTGTGCATCTAGGCACTTAAAGCAGCGTTAGCATTGGAGCCACTTGGATGCCCTGTATGTGAACAGCTACAGTCAGACAGCAAATGTGCTTCAAAACTCCTAAAGCAGGAGCTGAGTGACCCAGAAGTGGTTTTCACCAGCTTATGCCGATCAATTTGCAGCTAAGTGGTTTCCTTCAGCAGCTTAGTTGTTCTTGCACTGAATTATAAAGCTGTTTTTTCCTTTATTGTCATTTAAGTGCTTCAGCTTTTGACTTGATTTAATCAGACCCATCCTCTTGCTTCCAAAGCTATGCAGGAGTCCCAGTGGAGCACCATGTAGAGTCATGTTAAATCCATTTTTCATTTAACTCTATAATGCATAATCGTAGGTATGAGAATGTTTGTGTTATCATCCTGTATTAATGTCACTCCTGTTTATCCTACTACATTCCTTTTTCTTAATTTCTTTTCCTGCTGGTTCTGTTTCACGTGAAGTACGTGAAGGAAAGAAATCCAATTTTCTCTGCAATATTAAAGGTCTGCACTAAAAAGTTGTCTGTTCACAGAAATTTAAGCGATCTTATTATAATCGAGAGTAATTTAAATTTGGTCCTTGATGGCTGCTTGTTGGCATAATGGTCCCGTTCACCTCTCCATAGTTGTTGCATCCCTTGGCACAGAAAATGGCACATAAATATAACAATACTGGCCACTTGTCCATGGGTATTGCTATAAAAGATGCTTAAAAATTAACTTGGAAGTAACACTGAATAAAAAAGCAATAAATCCATGTTTGACAACTCGGATGTTGTTTTGTGCAAGTCTGTAAGTTCAGTCTCAAATTAGTTATTTAAAAGACTCCTATGGCATAGGGATTCATGTCCCTGTTTTGCACAGTGAGAATTAGCTGTGTAGGAATGCATAACATGGCCCTGCTGACCCCAGTGGTGGTGCCTTGCACCATTTTAATTGAGAGAAAAGAGAATAGAAATTGTAGTCTTGGTAATAGATTTCAGAGGTCTTTGCTAAAAGGTGTGATTGCAATCTGTGTTCTACTTTCAGTTTCTCAGTTTCACTTTTATTTTCCTTTGGGCATCATTTGAGGACTTAATTTATCTCCAGGACTCTGCTGGAATATTTCTGTAGCAGACCAATTATTTGTCAGATAGCTTTTTACAGGAGCCTTTCTCTTATTGCTCTCAAACGACTTTGCTATAGGCTTTTCCCTGTTCTTTTTAGACAGTCCCAGGGACCAAAAGAGCACTCTGGAGTTGAGACTGACTTCCTTACTGCTGTCTTTGCCTGCGGAGAGGCTCTCTAGGAGAAGCCACATCTTCTGAAGAAACATTCCAATTGATTGGGGGTGTGGTTCCCTCCCCTGCCTCCGGTAATTAAATTTGTAACTTCACAGCAGCCAAAAAGATACAGAATGCAGAGTCCTTGAACTGGGTACCAATTTGTTATTTGTGATTTGAGTCCCTAGGTCTTATGCTTTTTGGGCACGCTCATCACAGCAAATCAAAGGGCTTGTGGAATGCATGAACAGCGAGGGGAGCCTCAGAGAAAGACAAAATTCTGCTCCCTTGCTGGGAGAATCGGGGAGGGCAGAGCTGAGAGCTGTGTGGCTGCCACCAGCAGGGACACCTGTGTGCTCGCTGCATTTAAATCAGTGTGTTTATATTTAATCTGGAGCTAGTTGGTTGTGAGACAACCCCCACTTCAAAAGGTTTTCTGCTCTGTCGGCATCAGAACCGACTGCACAGTGTTGTGGGCCCTGGGAGGAGCTGTCTGGGCTCACATTCAAGAACCCACAGCATCCAGCAGGAGCGTGGGTGCTGCTCACCTGGAATGCAGCTTCTGCTTCACATCCCCAGGTGAGCTATTGCCAGAATGATGGAATGCTTTGGATTGGAAGGAACTTTAAAGCTCATCCCATTCCACCCCCTGCCATGGGCAGGGACACCTTCCACTAGCCCCAGGTTGCTCCAAGCCCCGTCCAACCTGGCCTTGGACACTTCCAGGGATCCAGGGGCAGCCACAGCTTCTCTGGGTAACCTGGGCCAGGGCCTCCCCACCCTCCCAGGGAACAATTCCTTCCCAATATCCCATGTATCCCTGCCCTCTGGCAGTGGGAAGCCATTCCCTGTGTCCTGTCCCTCCATCCCTTGTCCCCAGTCCCTCTCCTGGAGCCCCTTTAGGCCCTGGAAGGGGCTCTCAGGTCTCCCTGGAGCCTTCTCTTCTCCAGGTGAACCCCCCCAGCTCTCCCAGCCTGGCTCCAGAGCAGAGGGGCTCCAGCCCTGGGATCAACTGTAGTGGTCTCCTCTGGACTCACTGCAGCAGGTCCACATCCTTCTTGTGTTGGGGGCCCAGGGTTTTGGTCATTTTCTAGATCTGAGACATCGCCAAATACTGTCAGATCAGTAAAGAACAGCAAAGTGGTAACTAACAATTTTCATGGTGGATATTAGAAGAGAGAGGGGTGTTTTGTTAGAAAATGAACTTCTTAGAGGCCTTGGGGATAGCAAAGGGCTTTTGTTTTTTGCACTTCCAAACTGCACAGGCCCAAGGCTGATGGATTTCTGAGGAAGAGGGAAAACCTGTGGTTCAGAGATTATAAATGTGGAGAAGTCCTTTTCCTGCTATACTGTCAGGATTGCTCTGAATTCTTCCTTGGAGGATTTTGCTGTGCTGTCTGAGAGATGATCCACAAATTCTGGTTCTCTTTGCAAGGCAGAAAAAGTCAGTTCTGTGTTGGCAGTGAAGCAGACCTGTGCACAGTGATGGAGATCCAGGGGAGGAAGAGTCATGGATGGAGACATGGATTTGCTGCTGCTTCCTTCCCCTTTGATTTTTCTCTCCCTCAGGCCAAGCAAGACCTTGCTTCACCAATTGCCCTGTGTTGAAGCCACTGCTGGCTGCTCTCTGTGCTGCCCCATTTATACCCCTCCATCCCTGTTTCTTCCAAATTCTTTTTTGCCCTCTGGTTCCTATGTCTGTAGGGGTTTCAGGATTGAGTTAAATTTGGGAACCTGGCTGCCGTTCCAGGTGAGGCCAGAGCCCTCCTTTCCTTTTGAAGTCTGTTATGTGCATGTGTGTTTGTGCATTCTTGTCTGTTTTATTTGTTATCTTTGATAATTTTGACTTTTCTCCGCTGCCTTGGTAGAGTTGGGAGCAGAGGAGAGAAGTTAGGACAAGGTGGGAATCTGGTTCCCTGAAGCAACTTGTGCTTCTTTGTCTTCTTTCACAGCTGCCTTTTGAGGCCCACCACAGGTTTTAGTCCATTTATTATGTTGTGGCAGTGCTTTTGTTTTCTCATCAAGATGGCCTGAGGCGCTAAGTACCCAAGTCTGAGATTCCCACTGAAAAACTGCATAATGATTTATTTTGACAAGATCTATTTACCATGAAATCGTGACCAGTGATGCTAATTTTACTGTCATTTTCAATTCATTATTAGATGAACCCTTATTAGCTTTTCTAGCACTTTTTACTAGGAATGCTCTGACAAGCCTAAAATTGCATGGCTTTCAGATTTTGGCACTTTGTGGTCTGTTTTTCTTTCCTCTCATCCCCTGGGATCATTCCCACTCAGAATTGTCATATGCAATGACACTTAGAGCAAATGAGCAAAACAGACTGTTGCTCAACACGGAAGGTTGTTTAGGCACAGATGTATTCAAAGTCATTACATTATAAAAACAACTTATTGAAGCAGTTTAGGATATTTTGAACTCAAATTATGGTTTCTGAACAGTATTCCAGCAGTATCCTTCCCTCATGCATTTGAGCTTTCCCTGCCATAACCTGACATTGATACTGACTGACAAGTCTGAGTAGCGAGGCTCCGTCTTTTCTGAAGATAAGTGCTAATATTTTGTAAACCAAATTATTTGGAAAGGCTTGTTCAGCGTTTTCACCGGAGGAAAAGTTCTCTCTACTTGACTTAAAGTGAAACTTTGATTACCAGTGCTCTTTCTGATGGTATAATTCATTTATCCCCAGTCTTCTGTGCTCGTTCCTACCACAGGCATTAGCATAAAACTGGTGTTACCACTAGATGGGTCTGTTTCTTTAATAAGCCATTGACTACCACTTGGAGTAGTTTCACAAGAGAGAAATATTTGAAGACTTCTCTGGTTGATATCACGTACATGTTATCTAACTTCTCTTTGACTACAGTTACTTGTGGGTTCATTAAAAAATTATATTTTTTTTTAATCCATCAGCCTATCCTATTCTACTGTTCTCCATGGTATGGAGTTAGTCAGATCTCTAGGATTCTGGGGGGAAAAAAAGTTTATTTTAATTCATTATTTTAATTAGGAGATAAGAACTAATAACACCTTACTGCAATTTCCACATGTACATTTGAAAAATTTATCAGAATGTTTCCTTTGTATGACCTGTGATAAATGGAAATGTTCATCTTCAGTAAGTTCATTGAAAGCACATGAACATTACTTTGTTTTATTCAAAAACATCTGAAACAATCACAGACCCATTACCAAAGTGGTTGCAACAACAGCAGACCTTAAATATGAGATGCGAAGGTTATTTTTGGGAGCAAGCATTTCATCAGTTCAAAGATGTGATGGCAGCAGATGATTGAAATCTTCCATACACTACAGTGAGAAAAGCAAATCTGTGTTTGATGCTTTGCTCTTTCTCTCTCTCTGTGCCAGGAGACAAAAACCAAGAGATTCTCCCAGTCCAAGGCTGACTTGTTCTGGCAGAGCCAAGGGAAAGGGACTTGTGTAGAAAAAGGCAACAAACGGCCTGGTTTGGTGTTGCTGTGGTGGAGGTTGGCTTAGAGATGTTCCTTCCGACCAATACTTTTACAGCTGTATAAAACCAAATAATTAAAGTGTTCATAAACACCTTTAATTCCACAAAAAAACCCCAACCCCCCCCCCCAAAAACCCAACCAAAACCCAACCCTCCAAATGTTTTCTGAAAGCTTTCTTTGTACATAGCACAGGAGAACTGTCAGATCTTCTGTGCTTATGGTTTTTTTTTCAGACTATTACATTCCATGCAGTTATAACTTTTTTAATTGATTTAGGATTTGATTTAAGTACGTCTTCAGTTTTATTTTTTTAAACCCCAGCCTTGACAGAGCATCCCTGCTCTCCCTGGCACTTCAGATTTCAGGTCAGCCTGTCTGTAAGACATGTCTGTCGCCCGTTCCAAGTTTGTTTTATGATATTAGAGGTTTCACCATCACAATATACCAAATTTGCAGTTCTAAACAACTGCAACTAGAAACCTTATTTGCTGGTTTCTTTGAACTTACCATTCATTTCTCCACAGGTGTTTCTCTAGAGCTTATTTGCCACAGCAGTTATACAGTTGTGCCACAGATGATTCCGCAGATGTTCCAGCTGGTGCCCGAGGCAGCTCTCTGTCTCCTAAGGTCATACTACAAGTATTTAATTTTATTGGGCTGCTTTGTTTCTTGTTTGCTTCCTCACCCACAGCAGTAACTGCCTAATTCTTCCAATAGTCTTAATGAATGTTGGTGCATTTTAAGAAGCCTATTTCGCACTGCGGTAACAAATAATAACAACATTTTTGTATTCTCAGTGGCTGTTTTTAACATCTGCTTGGGTGTAGCAGTTGGCAGGTATGAGAGACAGAACTCGTGGGTCTGAATTCTTAGAAGACACAGTGACATGGGGTATTACAAGAGCAGTTGGATGTCAGTGTATGATACAGTGTGAACTGACCTTGAAGTATCAATATCTTGGTTGAGTAAATCCTATGTAATAGAGAAGTTGTGCATGTGTGTTCAACCTGACAGTTCTGTGCTGGAATTAAATGCAGTTGCAAACCACAGGCCTTTCACATGCTTTTACCGTTCTTGATGTTTTAAGCTGTCAAACAGATTAAAAAGAACAATTGTACTAGCTGCTCTCTTAATTTTTCAAACAAGCCCCCAAGTATTAGGGTTCAAGGCACTGCTTTCTTTTAACTGCTGATTTGAAAACAACTGTTGTAACCCAACTGCAACGCTGCAGAAGGGCTGTTAAATTTGACTTTTTGGTAGGAAATTCATTGCAAATTAGTACAGCACAGGCAGGGCCATTGCTGGGGTTCATTTTGCAGCTTCTTCAGTCCAACTGCATCAGCCTAATACGGTTACACAGGTGTGTAAGGTGGGTTTGGTGTATGTGGTAATCTGCAGGTGCTTTTTGGCCACCTTGGCTGCCTGTGGCAATATTGTGTGGATCAGCTCCTAGGACAAACCACCAGAGCATCTGTATCTGCTCTAGGCAGTGTTCTTGCTTGTAAATATTAAAATAGATTTCATAAGGCTTCTGATTTAAATCTTCCTTGTGGTACTTAATTGGTAATTTATATTTGAGAGAGGGATTTGGGTGAGGGTTTATTAGCTTGAATTATTGAATTACCGTTTTATTGTGAAGCTTTTTGTTAAAATTACCAGACACTGTAATTATTGATATCTGAAATCGCTTCAGTTCATTAATGAATAAAATCATAAAATAGAACAGTATAATGATACCTAATTGCAACAAACTAGATTACAATCTTTTATTTACAGGTAGGCATAAATGAACTCTAGTAGTACAACTTGAATAATAGATTTTCTGGAAGAAATAAGAAGATTTTCTGGAAACTTTTTTGGTTGTGGTTTATTTTTTTTTTCAATTAAGTCATTCTTCAGCAGCAAGCACATTGGTAGATGTTTAAATGGACGACATACCCTGCTTTGTATTCTTGGGTTTGCATGTGCATAGGTATTTTAGACAAGGCTATATAAAGAGGTTTCACTGTTTGCCTGTCAAAGGTGTGGT
Organism: Chiroxiphia lanceolata; assembly: GCF_009829145.1. Lineage (NCBI taxonomy): Eukaryota > Metazoa > Chordata > Aves > Passeriformes > Pipridae > Chiroxiphia > Chiroxiphia lanceolata. The sequence continues at coordinate 35,356,687 of NC_045644.1, forward strand.
ATTTGCAAGTTGTTCTAGATGTGGGGAAATTTTCTCGCCATTAAATTATTTAATGTAGAAGAATGCTTTTACTTTGCATTTAAGTGATAAAACAGTAATTTTAGTTACTTTTGCAGCAGACAGTCTGAAGTTTCAGGGTAGCAAGCAAGGGGGCTGCTACATTTTATGGCACATAGGGCATTTCCCTTGTGTTTGTGGAACAACAGCTTAAAGAGGATGCACAGGAGAGCTGTCATTAAAAATGTAAGCACAGTGGTTGAATAAAATGCAGGTTACTGTTCAGACTGCAGACTCAGTTCTGGAATGGATTTTACATAAAGTAAAAGCCAGAGGTTTCTTCTAAACAACCACACAGTGGTTGAAGTGGCACGTAACCGCTAATTTTCACCTCACAAGTGCTGAGTAAGAATAATAATTTTCTGTCTGCAAAAACTACTTTTGGTTTCCAAAAGCTTCCGTGATTTAGCTGAAAATACTGGTCTGTCTGTAGCCGTGTAGTTTGTTTCTATGCAGCCACGAGCTGAGGATAAGATTCCTAATGGGCTGTTTCTTGGGATGCCCGTCTCCTGCTGAGTGTAATTTTGTTTGCTGGTGATCAAGTAGACTCTGACACAACCCAGTTTCTCACTCCACTAGCGTTTGTGCTGCCCTTTGGCCCTGGGAGAATCATAGAAGCATTTAGGAAAGAAGAAACCTTTAAGATCATGAAGTCCAGCTGTTAAGACAACATTGCTGAGCCCACCACTAAACGAGGTCCCCAGGTGCCACATCTACATTTCTTTTAAAATCCTCCAGGAATGGTGCCTCCACCACTGCCCTGGGCAGCCTGTTCCAATGCTTTACAGCCCTTCCAGTGAAGGAACTTTTCCTACTATCTAATTTAAACCTCCTCTGGCACAACATGAGGCTGTTTCTTGTTGTCTTATCACTTGTTGTCTGGGAGCAGAGCCTGACCCCCCCCTCCCGGCTCCCCCCTCCTGTCAGGGACTTGCAGAGCCAGAAGGTCCCCCCTGAACCTCCTTTGCTCCAGGCTGAGCCCCCCCAGCTCCCTCAGCTGCTCCTGCTGCTTCAGCCCCTTCCCCAGCTCTGTTGCCCTTCTCTGAACTCACTCCAGCACCTCAATGTCCTTCTTGTAGTGAGGGGCCCAAAACTGAACCGCTTTTGTGTAAAACCAAGCCATGATCAAAGAAGCCAAAAATCTGCCAGTGACACCAGGCTCAGAGCCAGGTATTGATCTGCTCCTCCTGTTTCTTTCCTCGTCTTTCCCAGAAACTGGAAGGATAGAGAAGAGCACTACTTCTGCTCCTGATCCTTTAACCAGTTGTTCCAAGGCCCCAAAGTCTCTCTTGATTGCTCTCAGACAACTTCATTATCCCATGGAGAATAATCTGAGGGCTGTACCAGAGTAGGAAGCTTTCTCTTCAGATCTTTAACCCAAGCCCAAGGGAGCCAGGAGACTTCTTCCCTAAGGAATGCTCTGGTCTGAATATGAAGCCTTATGTTCCCTTCAGAAGGGACTCTCTGATGCCTTTTTTACTTTATCACCTCAACCGCTGTGACCAGTGCCAGATGAGCAGTCATCCTTGTCATTGTGGGGTTCTGCTTGCACAGCCTCATACCTGTGATGCCAGGGCCCCTGGAGCAGTGAGACAGTCACAGAGGAGCACACCTGCTGCTCTCTTGAGGTTCCCTGCCTCAGGAATCCCACCTGTGCACTGCACTGGAGCACTCAGCTGTGGGTCGTGCTCACCTTCACTGTGGAATGATATTGTGTCAAGCACTGACTGAACCTGCTGTTCCTACGAAGTGTAAACACTGAACACTGGGTTTGATAGTGCTATTGAAAGCGTTTTCAAAATCCTTCTAAATTTTTACTTTAAAACAGGTTAATGGTAGTATGGTCAAGGCCATCATAGGGGCCTGGCAGAGGACAGGCTTTGCCTCAGTGTGTCAGCTGTTGATCATCATGTTGACTTCTGCAGGGAAAAAATAGGGCAGCTCTATATTTCAGTACTATTTAAAATCTGTGTGACACTTTTAGGGTAATAGCTCACGTGTCTCTAAAGGAGGTAATGAAGTTGCAAATTGCCTAATCATTCTAATGCATGCATATTGCCATTCTGTTTGGCAAATCTGCAATCAAGCCATTGATTTGCTTTCGCTAATGCCAGCTAATCATGCAGAGGTGGAATTTGAGCTGTGAGTGATAGGCTCTGCAAGCAGCTTTCTGGGGCTGACAGATTGGGCAAAGCAAGAAGCTGTGAGAGCGGTGCTGTGCTTTCCTACTTTGCACTGTGGTGTTATCCTTAAAGTTGATTTAAATGATCCCAGCTGGCTGCTACCGGAGACACCCTCTGTGACTCTGCCATAGAATTCCACGTTACCTGGGGCTGCTGCTTGTTCTGGGGGAATGAAAGTCTGCCAGGTGACATTCCTTGGAGATTCCTTGTCAATCCCTCGACCTCATAAGTGTTTGTTCAGCTGGACTATAACTAATGTAAGGACCCGAGCCCAATTTCAGTTGATGCATTCCCGAGGCTGTTGCGTTACTTTAAGTAGCTCCTGGTGGGCAACCAGCTGTCCCTGCCCAGCCGTGTGTCCTGGGGACAGGGAGGGCAGTGGGATCCTGGGGGCACCAGGAAGAGCGTTGGCAGCAGGGCAGGGAGGGGATCCTGCCCCTCTGCCCAGCCCTGGGCAGGCACATCTGCAGGGCTGGGCCCAGCTCGGGCTCCTCAGCACAGCAGGGCCAGGGAGCTCCTGGAGCGGGGCCAGCGCAGGCTGCGGAGATGCCCAAGGGATGGAGCAGCTCTGGGAGCAGCAAAGGCTGAGGGAGCTGGGGCTGTTCAGCCTCCAGAGCAGAGCCTGAGAGGGGCCCTCAGCCATGTCTGGAGGGGCTGCAGGGAGGGGGCAGAGGATGGAGCAGGCTCTGCTCGGGGGGCCCAGCAATGGCACAGGAGGAACGGGCAGGAACTGATGCCCAGGAAGTTCCAGCTGGACAGGAGGAAGAACTTGTTGGCTGGGCAGTGACCCAGCCCTGAACAGAGACCAAGAAGGGGTGTGGAGTCTCCTCCCCGGGGATATTCTAGAGCTGTCTGGACACACTCCTGTGCCGTGTGCTCTGGGCTGGCCCTGCTGAAGCAGGGAGGTGGGACCAAATGTTCACTGTGGTCCCTTCCAGTCTGGCCCAGTCTGGGATTCTGTGAGTCTGTTACTGTGCTTTTCTTACAGAACACCAATGATTCATGGTGCTGTATATCCAACTGCAAATCTACAGGAGAGTGAATTTACTCTGACCTTTGATGACATCTCTCCGTGCTGTATTTCTTCAGCTGTTTGGTTTAGCATTGCTTTAAATTGTTGCTTAATGTGTTCATCAGGCTTGTGTCTGTGATTGTGTACTGACCTAAATTTCTATGGAAAGCACTGAGTTTTACAGTTGAGAGAGAATATCAACATCCTGGAATCCTCTGTGATTCTCAGTATGAAGTTACTAACATTGAATTAGCATCATACTGGACACATGGATGCAAGTACAGCTTTCAGTTTTATCACGCTCCTCTTGGCTCCTCTACTGCCAAAGTTTTCCCCCAGATTTTCCACAAAACCCAAACTCTTATCCCCTTTCTTGTAGTTTGACTTATCTTTTGAGTCTACAGCGGCTACAATCTCCATTTGGGCATGATGACTTTCCTCTGTTCTCTAGTTTCTTTCAGGAAAGCAGGAGGTCTCAGAGGTCTTAGACTATACATGTAATGTACCAAGAAGAAGGGAAATCCTAATTTTAATGCATTCTTCAAAATGTGTGACTAATATACTGTGTCTGGTTGATGTTTTAGTGCCCTTACTGATCCCAGCCACATCGCTACACCCTAAGGAAGAGAACTTTCTATCAAATTAATATATCTAGAGCTGACTTGGCCAGCATCTAATGCCTTTATGAACATTTCTAGCAGTCAGGGAAAGCAGATCCAGCACAGTTTAGTTTTGGACATGGTTTTTTTTAGGAGGGTACTGCCCTTAGCAAATAGGTCAGTAGCCTTTGTCAGCCTTCATCTGTGGCCAGCTTTAAGGCTTTGTGGCTATCAGCAGCCCATGATTTCTATCCCTGATTACTAATGAGAAATGATAGATGCTTGAAAAAAAATCAAAAAACCTTAAAGGCTAGTTTAGGCCATGTTATTTGGGTTTCTTTTTAGCTGAGGATATTTGGTGGCAGAATTCTGTGCCACGAAAAAATGACAGATAAAATGTGTGTTGTCCCAATGAGTCAAAGAAATCAGGCACCTAATAATAGTAATTACACTGTGCATCTGTGATGTTCTGCATGCTTAGGACTGTGGAGATATTAGCTAATTAATCCTTTCAACACTGCTGTGCAGTTGGTATAGCTGGTACTATTCTCTTCTTTTTGTAAATGAAGGAACAAATAGAAAAGTTTGACGGATGCGCTTTGCAGCAGCGAGCAACCTCACATTTCAGGAGTTTATTCCACTGCGGTGCCTTGAAGGCACAAGGTGGGTGGAGGTCCACCTCAGAGCATTACTGCAGAGGCAGGCAGTTCAAAATGCTGGCTGCTGTTGCCCTTTACCTTATTCTGTTTTTTAGGACTACATTATCTACCAGAATAGTTGTTAGAGTGGTGGTAGAGAGGAGAGTTCTTGTGGCACAAGAGCTGTACCAACAGCTACTGCTGAACACAAATTCAGCTTTCAACCTTCAGCAGTGCTGGTGGCTTGTAATGTGGAGGTGAGTTATGACAGGGTATCCTTTGTCTGCCAACTGCTTAGGGAAGAAGAGCAGCTGTTGGTAAGTGCTAGCTGTGGAGCTCATTTAATCTAGAATTAATTCACAGAGTGAATGAACAATCAGTGTTGATGCAGCACCTTCTGTGAAAACAGGTGAGCTGCGGTTCTCGTGTGAAGCGTGCCGGCCACGAAAGTTGATGGCAGCTGAACTCAAGGTGGTGTTGCACAGTGTCCTAAGCAAATGAATTTCTTTCAGCACTTCAGGTAGTAGATGTTTCACATCGATCTACCATTTGGACAGTATAAAAAGTGTAGATTAATGTTGGTGCTGATGATGCACCTTAATAATCTGGTGGTAAATGTGCTGCATCATGTATGGAGGTTTAATTCCTACAGCTAGATTGGCTTTGGAAAGTGTCAGCTGTCTGTAAACCCCCAAGGATGAGTAAGTGCTCATTGCCTTCATGAACTGTGTTTTTGTAAGCAGCCATGCTGACCCAGCTCAGGAACATGGTGTGCCCAAAAAGCTCTCGTGCAGAAGGCTGATTTCCTCCAACACAGCCCTTCTCTGCCCTTCTAGTTCAAATGCCTTACAAAGCCACCTGTCTGTTCATGTCATGCCACGGTGAGGGGGAACAAGGGAAAACACATCTGAAAGCTTGTTATGTTTGTGGAAACGCCCTCCTTAGTCCCTGAGAAAAAAAAAATCTTCTCTTTAAACCCATCTGCATGGCCTGCTGATAGTTCCAAAGTTATGAATACTCTAAATGATGTTCTTGGATCTTTTTTAGGGTAGCAAATAAAGACATCACTGGCATCTTTCAGTGTCTAATTTTTGCTCCTTGGCAGCCAGCACAGAACATGCTGATGTTGGGCAGTACTGTGCAATGCCTCCCTCCCTTACACTCAGAGAATACTCAGTGGATGGTGTGAAAGAGAACAGAAAAATGTAGATAGTGGAGATCATCAGCCTTTGAAACCTCAGCTGATCCTTTCCTGCTCTGCTGTATCATGGACAAAGTTGTTTGTCATGGCACTGACAACATTTTTAGTCTTGGTTCTCACTACAGTCTTAAGTGCTGAGGGTTTTTTCCCCCTTCTCAATTGTCAACAACTCTCCCGTGATTTTTGACCCCCTCATGCATTTCTGATGAGTTTTAACACGGGAGTAGAGATCTCAAATCTCATTTACTTAATTTGAAGGAAAATCGTGTCTGGCTGTAGAAATCATACTCAAATTGGTATCAGTGACAGAGAAACTGTGGTGTGGGTTCAGCAGTTCCTGACTGTATCTAACTTTTCTGACCATTCAGCATGTGTGTCTCTGAATCAGTCACACTTTATGCCACCTCTGAACTAGTGGTAATTTCTGGGTATCAGAGGGAGCTGAGAATAGTGGTTACATTGAGGGAGTTTAGGAGACACATAGGGGGAAGTTAGAATAGATAAATTCATGGGGATTGCAAGGGTAGTTAGTGATTGATACTGCAGGGAACAGTTGGAGCAGGTCTCTAAGTCTGGCATCCTAATTTTTCATCACTGGGAAAACATTAAACTTCTTTTTCTAGTTAATGAGTGCGAAGGGAAATTGCCTCTTGATCGAGCTGCCTGTCCTGTGTTCAGAGCTGTTAACTCTGTGCTGGAGCACGTACAGCGACCTCCGCAGGCAGCACGACCCAAAGGACGCCACCTTTAAACTGAAGCAATAAATGCTGTTTACCTTTAAAACGGCTCTTTTCCTTTTTCCTCATTTTGGGAATTATATTTTTGATGAATGGCCCTTCAGCAGCCTCCTTGGCTCATGAATGCCAGTGGATGTGGGTTAATAACAGCATAAAGGAGAGTGCTTTTAATAGTCCTTTCCGCGTGCACTGAACAGGCTGGCCCTGCTCTGATGCTCTGCTTTTGGATGCTGATGTGAACAGAGATGCTTTTAAAGAACTGTTGAATGGGTTTGTATTGGTAATATTTTCTCCCTCTCCCCCCCACTTGAAATATTTTATTGAATTTCTCTTCAGCTTTTTTGGCAGTTTGAGGGTTGGGAGTTTATCTGCTGGTAGGCACTGGGTCTGTTAAAGCCCAGCTGCCTTTGTTTCTGTATGTTTTCCTGGATTATACTCCTTTTGACGGGGTATTTTTTCTTGTAATTTGAATAGTCACTGCATTTGTGTCTTCTTTAGGGCTGATACCCCTACTCTTATCTGTCCTCTCTAAGCAGAGCATCACTTCTGAAGCAGTTTGCTGGATCCGACCACAAGATAGAGGCTTCTTTCCTTTTTCCCCTGCCAGACCAGCCTTCTGCTTACTGCTGCAGAGCAGCCAAGGCCAGGGCAGAGCCAGCACTCCCAAACTGCTGGGACTTTGAAAGTTAATTGAAAATATTAGTTAACATGTGTTCTACTAATGAATAGCCAGCTTGTTAGAAAGCCCACCCCCAATAAAAGAGAGTATTCGCAGCACTGCACCACTTGTGGTTGTAGAATTTTGGGGGAAAAAAGAAGTATATAGAATTTCATAGTGAGTGTGAATGGTTTGGAGGGTGATAATGGTCACCAACAGCACAGCTGTGGAGATCTGGCTCTAATCAGCTGCCTGTGAGTCTGCAGTGGGGGAAGATGTGCCAGAGGGCAAACTCAGGAGAAATACCTTCCCAAAAGAAGCTGCTGAGCCTCCCACGCTGCTCTGACTCTGTATTTTCTTATTTACCTTTCCAAAAGTGCCTGTGATTATAAAAGTTTCTGGATTCTGAAGAGAAATTTTGCTAAGATTTTTTTTTTTAATTTTAACTGTGCTACTCGTACTGTTTGGCAGGTCTGATAGAACACTCCTTTTCATGTTTCATTGAAGTACAAGATTCAAGGAGATGTGTTAATTAATAATTAGGCTTTTCTCTTGGTCTTTATCTGCATAGATAGCACTTTTTCTTGTAATTAGGCAAATCATTTGATTTTGCAAGGCAATACTAACCAATACACCTTTTTCACATGTGGTGAGAGGATGGACTCGGTCAAAGGTTGGACTCGATGATCTTTGATGTCTTTTTAAACCTTTGTGATTTCATGAAATTTGCCTCCACTCAGAATTTAAAGTAATTTTTCTAATCTTTCTAAAGGTTTCCCCCCCCCCTTTTTCCCCCTTTCAGTTATGTTGCCCATCCAGTTTACATTGTGTAACATAAAAAGAGGATCTGTGTTAAAATAGCTGGGTTTTTTGTTGTTGCTAATTAGCGTGAAACAGATAATGGGATATGTTACTGCTGGGTGGAAAGTGGGAGTAAAAGGAGAAAATGAAAAATTATTATTCTGAGCACCTGACATTATCTAGCACAGAGTAAGAATTCCCTCTATACCAGTAACAATAAACCAGTATATGTTTTAAAGATGTATTCAAACTGAGTGATTATTTTAGGATCGTGCCATTTATTATTGCATGAAAACCTTTCTCCCTTCATCCAATATAATTTTATGTTCTAAACTGTCAAACAAAATACTGCTCTGATTGCATTAAGATGATGTACCCAACGTGTATTGTACTACTCCCACAAAGTGGTTTTTTTTTCAAAAAAATAAAGATATTTTTTGTATGAAACCCATGAGGATAGATAACAATGGCTTATATCACCTAAAGCTTGTGCTGGGGGATGGAAACACAACTTTCAGTCACTGCTGCTTAACTGAGTGTGGGAGAGGAGGAATGAGCGATGTTCATTGATCCCGTGTTTTAACAACACGAATCTCTCAGTGCCTGAGTGCCAGAGCTATTCCTAAGCGAGGAAGCCAAAAGCAGTAATTGTAACATCATTTAAGAAAGCTTTTTGTTCCTTCCTTAAGGCAATCCTTCTGTTTTACCTAGCCAGTGTTGTTAAAGCCAGAGCACTGCTTTCCTTTGCTTTGTAGCCTTGAATTTGAGTGAAGAGGCACGAGCAGGGCTGCAACTCTTCTGGCAACTGATTCATGTTGGATGGGAATTAAAAAGTCCCGTGGCTCGTTTATAAATGTAGGCACATTCTTTATAAATGCTTCTTAATTGCTTTCTGCATTTCCACGTAGGGGACAAAGGAAAGGCCTGTGTCTCTGCAGGTCAGGTGAGGCAGCCTCTCACCTGGCCAAAAGCACAGCTCCCAGCAAGGATGCTTCCTCCTGAAATCTTCAAATATGCTTAACCCAGGGGAGATGAGGCTTTTGGTCACAGTGAAGTCATCTGAAATGTTGACAGGGTTCTTAAGTTGTTGACTTTGACGTTTGCCAGGTTAATAATTAGGCAAATGCTGTTGGAGCAGCTCTGCTGCTGGAGTGGAGGGACAGCCAGCCTGGGGAATGTGCTGTCTGCAGCGGCCTGAGAATCCTCTGACTTGATGAAGTACCAGCTGGGGTACTTCAGTGGTGCCTCCAGAGTGAGGGGAAGGCAAGGTGTGCTTTCCCTGTCCAGGAAAGCAGTGAAGTGATTACCTTCTCTATAGGGTGTGTACTAGACTGTTATGAGACACGTTTTAATATTCATGTGTAAATACGGTGTTCTCATTCCTCTGAGGTCACTCAGCTGCCTGAGGAGGTTCTAATAGGCTGCTGGACCAAACCTGTTTAATTTCCATTATCTTTCCAAGCCATCCAAAGCCAGTTTTCGCCTTTAATTTAATTAGACAAAAGACAAGTGTCCTGTAAATAAAACCGGTGTACCATTAACGTATTTCTGCATTGTTCTCCCATGCTAATCACACATGGAGGCCTGAAGTGTGTAATGGTAAGAGAAATGCAAACCTGTACTTCAGAGCTGTTGTTCTGTCTTTAGATCTTCCCGTATCAGAACTCTGTGTTAGGTCAGAACTCAGTTATCTGTGGAGCTGGGGCTGTGATGGTCCTGTGCTTTGGAGAGGTTTTCTTGCCAATTTTGTCTAATAGCACGTTCCATGAGGCCAAATGTTGTCTGCTAAGGGATGAGATGTACTGATGTATTTCATTGATCTGCTGCTGAAAGTTGAGAGAAATTTTTTTTCTTTGTCACTTCTGTTTTTCCCTGCAGGATCTTGTTGACAGGAGCTACAGAGCTTTGGCGGCTTCTTGAGGGTCTTTTTGATGAGCTGCTGCTTTGAATGATTGCCTTTGCTAGCCCAAAACATGGGTTCTGTATAATAATATCTGTACTGCTGTGCTTTTGGACTCCACAGCTAATATCTTCCTAAATTTGAGAGGTGCCCTTTGGCAGAACTACCTAATGGTGTGCACACTGAAAGCTCAGGAATTTGTGTGTGTCACGGTATTCCTCCTGGTGCCATCATATTTTATATCTACCCAGTATGAGTTAAAATACTGATTTAAGTAACATGTTTTCCAAACAGCAAGAAAAGAAAGGGACAAGATTTTTGTTGGCATAGAGAACTGGGAAGCAGGAACAGGCAGAGAGGACAAGATGGAAAGTCCCTCTGTTGTCAGCCAAGCTGGGGAGGATAGTGAGATACACCATGAACCTATGCCATGGGAAAAGAAGAGGGGTTTTGGATGAGCAGAGCATGCTTTGTTGTTGCTATCAAGGAAGGCATGTTGAGCCTCTCTGGGCTCTCTGATCATAGCTTTTGCTTCTTGCTCTGCTTGCCCAGGCTCTTGCCCTTCTCAGCAAAAAAGCTGAGGAAATCTACAAAAATAATCCAAGAATATGGTTTTGAGCAGAAGAGTGGAACGGTTTAGATTGCTGAAGAGAACTATTATGTGTTATAAAAAGAATGCAGTTTGGTTCTTTGTTTCTTAGTTGTGATGCTTCAATGACAAACTGCTGTTAGCACTGCGGAGCTGGAATGCAGGTGAGCTGACACAGCGTGATGCTGTGAGGTGTTACCTAGTTACTGATTTGGCCTGATTATCTCAAAAACCCAAGGAATTCTTTGACTGTGTAATCTTGGACTGAGGTACACTTGCTTGCTTTGTCAGCCTGCACAGTGTGACAGAAACCCAGAGCTGCGGTTTGGAATTCTTTCCGGTGGGTGATATTCCTCATCCCCTCACAGCCACTGGGGATTTGAGCTGCAGTGTGAATGGTGCTTCCCTAGTTTAATAAAAGATAGGGGACTGTACCTGCCTCTGCTTGTGTTTAATACCACCAGTGTGCCTTTCCCACCATCAGACACGGACAGGCACATTTTTATGCAAAAAAAGGGAGTTGATATACGCTACTTTATGTAATCTTTTTGAGTTCTGTGTCTCTGAGGTCTGCCAGCAAAGCTGTTAAGCAAATCCTAGATTTTTCAGTACTTGAAAATACATCAGAAAACTGTTCTTTTGTGATAAAGACCTTCAGTTCTTTCTTGGGCTGTCAGTTTTTATCTTTCTGGGAAGACAACTGTCCTTACTTTCTCACTTTGAGCAGAACTGGATTTCCTGGATTACACTGGTTTCCATTATCTGTGTCATGTACTTACCAGAGAATCTTTCCATATTTCTTGCAAGCTCTTGATTTGTGATATAATTTCAAGGAATTTGAAAGCCTGAGCTTTTGGCAAAGCTGTGTTAGGGGAGGATTTTTTTTTTTTTAATGGATCTTCAATGGAAAAATTTAGAAATTGCACCTGGCAAAGTTAAGCCACTCTGTCACTAAGTGAGTTTAGGATTTTTGTGTTTGAATTCCAAATGCCTTTTACTGAAATGTTTACGAGGTTTTTAGAAACACCTGTTACCTGGAGCACAGCTCTTTTGACTGCTTTGAAAAGCAAACAATGATGAAAACAGTGTGCCTGTGTCTCTAATGCTGTTTTAGAGTAGCACTAGAAACTCTGCTCTTTTAAGACAGGTGGTGGAGACGTCTGCTACCACCAATGTGCAATAAAGGAATTAATGCTCAATAAAAACACTTTTTCCTCTCCCTATAGTGAAGCGCATAAAGTTCTATTAAACACCCTATGAAATCAAAATAATGAGGGGACAAAAGCATGCATGAGATTCTTGAAGTTGTTAAAATCAGTATTTAGGTTCCCATTAAAATATGATTATTCCTGGTGTTTGTCTTTCGTTATGTCAGGCGATTCAAGTAATTTTTTCCATTTTCTTTCTCTGTCTGTAAATCCTTGTTGGCTTTTTGGAAGGGGAGCTGTTTTTGAGGGTGTTTTTTGTAGTCAGTAGAGTTGCATTTGTATGGCTTTTTTGGCATATAAAAGTGTTTGTATTCTTTGTAACTGGCTCTGTCTGCATTGGAGATCTGCAAAATCTGCATTTTTAGCTGAGGTGGGAAACCTCACCCCGCCTACTACCTCAGGTAGGATTTTTTATGATTCCTTTGTTCTAAAAGGAGTTTACAAACCCTATGGACAATTCTGCAGTGAAAGCCACTCTGAGGAGAGAGCAGTGGATTCTGTGGAGAGATGTGGAGGCAGAGAGTTGGCACTGGAGCTGGGACCACCTTAGGGCATCACTAACAGTGTTGGTCTCAAAATGTGCCTGCAGGCAACAAGTGTTCCAGGAATTGTTGTGGATGCCCCCACCAAGTGTCCAAGGCCAGGTTGGACAGGGCTTGGAGCAACCTGGTCTAGTAGAAGGTGTCCCTGCCCGTGGCAGGGGGATGGAACTGGATGATCTTTAAGGTCCCTTCCAACCCAAACCATTTTCTTAGTCTATGATTCCATGAAATTGGTACCAGATCTTTGAAAGGAGCACAGGCTCTGAGTATGCTCCCGTTTTTAAAAAGAAGTGTGTTGTGAAACACTTTGTCCTTGCTACTGTGTCCTTGAGCCATGCCGCTTTAGGGCTCATGGCTTTTTTCCTCGCTCTTCCAGTTAGCAGCTTTTTCCCTGCTCCCATGTTAATGTGACAGCTTAAATGAATAAATTTACATAGTGTCCCAGCTGCATGTGGATGTTCCCACTGCTTACAACAGAACTGAAGTGGGCTTTAGCTAGCCTTCCTACATGGCTGCTCTGGGTAGGATTTAACCAGAACCCAGTCCCTCTTCCTGAGTGTTTTGACTGCTGGAGTCTCCTCTTTATGTGAGGAAGGCTCATACTGCTGCTCCAAGTTCTTTTAGTGCATCTGTTGGCAGGGAATTTTCTGTGAGATTCTCACTTTGTCTTTCAGCAGTGATTGAGGACGTTTACTTTCCTCTAGAAGATCATTGCTTTGAGCTTTGAACGTGCTGGTGGTCTCATGGGGAGGTCCCAATGTGTCCTCTATACAAATCATAGGTGGAATCATGAAATGGTTTGGGCTGGAAGGGACCTTACAGCTCATCTCATTCTACACCCTGCCATGGGCAGGGACACCTTCCATTAGCCCAGGTTGCTCCAAGCTCCATCCAACCTGGCCTTGGACACAAATCGAGCCAGGCTGTGCATTTAACAGATGCCCCAAGCTTGAATAAGTGCAAAGGAGACTGTCTAAATAGCCTTCCTTTTTTTTATGATTTTGTTTTAATCTACTTTTTATTATTATCCATATTATTCAGTCGTGCTTTCAACGTGGAGGGTCTTTTCCCTAATTCAGATAATCCCTTCGCCTGCCAGCCAACATCAGGTGTTGAAGGGAATGAGGGTACCTGTTCAACACCCCACACCCACAGAAAATGGAGCTCTTCTCCATCTGTAAGGGGCCCTGTAACTCCAACATCCCCGGAGCCTGGTGGGCCAGCACTGCTGTGTCTGGTAGTGGCTAATTCAGGTCATCAGTGGGAAAAAACAAACAACAGCAATTTGTCAGTGTCTCACAGTGATAAAGAGGCAAACATATGGAAGGAGATCGGAATTTCACCATTTTGTGTGGGGAAAGTCATCTCAAAAATAAGACAAAAGAGAGGGGAAAGCCAGAGGCAGCTTACAGATGGGTGTAATCAAACAGTCTAGACAAGGTGTCCACATTGAAAAGGATAAATAATATAAGTAATTAAATATATATGTTAGCCAAGTGAACATGTCCCCACCATCACATCTGTGAGTTGATGGATCTCTTCAGTAATTTAGTGAGCACACCAGTGTCTCCCCTCTATTTATTCTCTTATTACCTCCATCCATTTTGTTTCTCCTCTTGCTATCTGCTGCTGCACGTTTATTCTTCCATCTCTAGCACTTTGCTGCTGAAATAGATACCAGCCTTTGCCGTGACCAGCCGAGTTTTCCTTGCCTAGACAGCTGTGACCTAAGCCCTGAGATTTACTGCTGGGCTGTGCAGGTCTTTCTGCAGAAGTAACCCTGGGAGGATGCACAGGGTGGCCCACAGCCCACAGAGAGCTCTACCTGCTGAGAGCTCCTATTGTGTCTCCGTGCCTGCAGTGCAGCTCAGGTGTCAAAGGAGCGCTGTATTACCCGTGGGGATGTGAAAGGGAAGTCCAGTAAGGCCTTCCACTCACCTCCTAATGCCATAGGATGGAAAACGACGCCTTTGGGGCTTCCTGATTTCATTTTGTTTGCTCAAAAATATAATTAGTATCTTGACTGAACTATTGTCCCGACTATAGGAATAAATTGTGAAATAAATACAACTTGTGGTTATTATGTTGTTGTTCTGTCTATGTTCCTTGTTTACCAATTATATCTTACCTCTAGGGTAATCAACTTTAAATATCCACCAATAATTTGAACATCAAATGGTACTTATCCTGGAAGTACACCCCAGTAATCTATGCACATACATTAGGAGGGTGCCAAAGTGTTTGCTTAGATTTTAATGTGATGTTCTGTATAATTTTCCCATAGATTAGCTTTCAGCAGGAAGTTTGCATGTATTTTTTCCCCCTAAAAGCTGCATTCAGTAATAACGGGTGGTATTTATAGCAGTTGTGGTGAATTAGAAAACTGATTGGGTGAACGACTTGATTGCTGCTCATTTAGCAGTTACACTCCTGCCAAACCTCTGTGCATGGAAGTTTGGGTGATGAAACACGGCTGCCATGGCGGGAGCATCCGAGGACAGCAGGAGTTGCCCAGGCAGAGCAGAAGTCAAAGCAGTGTTTGCAGCATGTGCAGCTTTAGCCAGCAGGAAACGTTAGTTGTTTGTCCAAATGAAATCCTGGTGTGCTGGTTTTCAGCGTGTAAAAAATGTCTGGTTTGCTACTGCACCAAGAGCAGGCATTTCAGGGACAGAGATGCAGCCCCATGAGTACCTTCCTAATCACAGAACTTGGAATCTTTTAAGGTGCTGGTGTGGCTACAGATGCTCCTCTTCTGCTCTCCTCACACCGGCAGCAAGTTGAGTTATATCTGTTGTGCCAAGGTGTGGCACAGGTTTTGTGTGAGGGAGTGTTTCTCGGTATGAATTTTTGACATGCTATTTGATACCTGCTTGCTTTATGTAGCATATGTGTTGGATAGAGGGTGCCTTGAATGAAACAAGCAGCCAGATCTCCCATCTTTCTTCCAAGATTAGGTACTTTGGCCCATTTCAGAGACTGGTTTTGAAGGTTTTCTTCGCAAGGTTTTCTTCACATTACCATGACATCTGACATTGTTTTGGACTCTTCCTGTCCTACAAGTGTTACATGATGTGCATGGGATATTGTTGAGCACCATAAAATTGGCAATGCAAAAAATTTCCCAAGAAAACAAAAGTTTGCGTGTCTTGGAAGGAGTATGGTGCTTACAAGGTGTCACACAGTAGTATTTCTATTATTTAAAACTGATCAGAACTGCATTAATTCTGACATGCCTCACACAGTTCAGTGGAGTTGCTCTTACACACTGGAATATGTTATGTGTTCTTGTATATTATCTGCTGAAGAAGATCCCTTTTTGAATATTAAGGAGTGTTGTTTCATAGGAAGAAATCCTTCCCTGTGAGTGTGGGGAGGCCCTGGACCAGGTTGCCCAGGGAAGCTGTGGCTGCCCCTGGATCCCTGGAAGTGTCCAAGGCCAGGTTGGTCAGGAATTGGAGCAACCTGGGCTAGTGGAAGGTGTCTGGCACAGTTGCACTGTTATGATTTCTCATGCTCTAACTGTGGCAATGGAATCTGGGTGTAGGGTCACCCTGAGGGTGAGGTGCAATTAATCTCAGTTCCTTACGTAGGTTATTAGTAATGCTGTCTGCCACAGCTGTGCTGCTACTGGTGCTGCCCACCACATGTGCAGAGTGTGCTGGTGCCACAGGGCTCATCACAGGTGCTCATCACCTGGAAAGTGTGGGAGGTGGCCAGGTGAAGATAGATGTGGTTTATATATTTCCCATGAGAAGGGAGTGAGTGCTTGTGTGGCTGTGTGAGCTAATCCCAGTGCCAGGGTGCCTGTGTCTGTCCCCAGGAGAAGTCTGATGTGAAGAGACAACCTGATGCCGCGTGCCATTCTTCACTTCACTGGCACAAGTTGCTACTTTTTCATGTTTTGCCACACTGGCACTGGGTCAGAGGATTTTTGGATTTGAGGTAGTTTGTTGGGCATGGGGGAAGTGTTATTATTTAACAAAACTTTCATGCAAAAGAGTATTTATTAATCTGCAGAAATACGGGACTGTGAGGAAGAAGAGGATGAGAAGTGTGGCTTGTTCAGCCTGGAGAAAAGGAGGCTCAGGAGGGACCTTCTCACTCTCTGCAACTCCCTGATGACAGGAGGGTGGAGCTGGGGTGGGGTGGGGTGAGGCTCTGCTCCCGGGGAACAAGAGACAGGAGGAGAGGGAACGGCCTCCAGCTGTGCCAGGGGAGGCTCAAGTTGGCTATTGAGTTGTCCTCCTTCCCCTCATCTGTCTCAGCAGCAACAGCAGTTGATCCTGTTATTTCCCTTGGCTCTGATGTTGATCAGGAGCACTGCAAAACATGGAGGTTTTTGGTTGCCAGCAGTGCCTGTAGCTCAACGTTGCAAGGAGCTGGATGCTCGGTGGGTAATGATTTATTGGGAAAGGCTGTCTGAAGCCGGTGTGCAGTTTTAGGATCTGGTTCTTGATAGAGTAATGAGCAATTTGTAATTCCTGCATATTTTTAATGTCCAAAGAAAAGGCTGCATTTAAAAATGATCCTGTTATTTCTTCGCTTTTTAATGAAAAGCGAAGAAAGGTGTAAAAGTTTCTTTTGGCAGTTATTTTTAGGATACTGTTCAATTGGCGTGATTCTGTTGTAATGGAAAACCAGTTAATAGCAAGTGTGTAGTTTTGGAAAAAAATGTAGAATGAAAGATGTGACAATTCACTTTTTGCACATTTGCCAAATAGCACTGATATCATATAAAGTAACAGATAAAGTGGATACAAGAGGAAAGTTATACTCTTGTCCAGAAGGCTGCAGAAATAGCAGCTGCCAGCTCATATTATTAAGCCCTGGGTTAGAGAAAAGGCCACACAATAAAAATTGCAGGAAGGACACCAAATGTTAAGTTACACTGAGAAAAGAGTGTGCTAATGGGTATTATTTGGGAATTGAATGGTCGTGGTTGCAGTTGGAGGAGTGAAGGGTTATAATAGTGGCACAGACTGTCAGTTGGGGGAGAAAAATAAACAAAATTAGCATTTAAAATACTTTCATAGCTATCACCAGAACAATGTGGCTCAATGGTTAATGGATTTTTAAATATGATGAAGCTATAGCAGATGATTTATGTCAATTCCTGTATCTAACTGTTTGCAGGAACCACAATAAAACTGAAAAAACAGGGCTGCATTGTACTTACTGTTGCGTATATTTATGATACTTATCTCACAGCGTTCTTACATAGTTTGGTTTCTGGCAAAAAAAAAAAATCTTAATTTTTCTTAAATTCATAAATTTGTGCAGGACAGCTGAGGGATGTAGCGCTGCCTGTGTTAATCTGACTTAGTGCTTCTGTTTACTATTGGTTAACGAGGAGATAATGTGATTAAAATATCCTTTCTCAGCAAGTGGAGCCATGGATAAGCTCTGTTGCCCCGTGCTGGCACTATAACAGGGGGCTGCTCAGCGGGGTCTCCTATCCCGAGTGAAGCTGTGGATGTCCCAGGGGGGCCTGTGGCCGCGTGTGCACGTGCGTGTCCGTGGGCCCAGCTGTGACATTTAGTGCATTAAACACCCAGGAACGTCATCCTGCTGAGCTCAGGGCGCCTGGCTCTGGGTACAAAAGCAGTAATTTTATGTACCGATAAATTGTGACGCAGAGCAGGATTTTTGGTGCTGTGGGTGCTTTGGGAAGTGGCTGGTTTCTCCAATTAGTGGAGCCAGGCCTTTGTTGTGTTCTTACAGATCTCTGTCTGTCCAGTATCCAAACATTTTAATTTTATCTGGATGTGACACATTAAACAGGCTGTTTTACTGCATTTGAAGGTTCTGCCTGATGTTTTCCCTGTAACCCATCCCGTAAATAATCTCCAAATGCATCATCTTGCTGCTTGAGGGAGACACTTGGAGAGAGGGGGTTAACTGGCAATGTCGTGTGCAATAATTGCTGAGTGACAGGACCACTTAAAGGAAGAGTTTTTGAGGGCAAACATGGGAAATTTCCTGGGCTTACTGCACATGACAGAGATATTCCTCTGCAAACTCTGTGCCTATAAAACAGTAAATGAACTCCTGTAATCCGGATTTTCCAAGATGAAGTCTAGTGCTGCAATTTCAGAATTCTGTGGAGACTTTTTCTCTGTAAATATATTTTGGAAGGGAGAGTATAGTGAAAAGTAACTACATACATATATATATATATGTATGTATGCAGTGTAGGTAAGTTCTGAAAGCTACTCAGTATTGTTTATGTAAAGCACGAAACTAAAACTGTGCTTGCTTTATACTGTTGAATATTTTGGCTCTTGCCAACTCCATCATTTAAGCAGAAAAGCCTAATTTTACATGTGTGAGCTCCCCTCAGATCCTGTTACATCTGAGGTGCTGCACATGCTGAGATATTTGGCTGTGTTTGGGCCAACAAGTTTGGAGACTCAGGTCAATAGTACAGAATTCTCTGTTAGGGTGAGGAGGCCCTGGCCCAGGTTGCCCAGAGAAGCTGTGGCTGCCCCTGGATCCCTGGAAGTGTCCAAGGCCAGGTTGGAGAAACCTGGGCTAATGGGAGGTGTCCCTGCCCATGGCAAGGGGTGGGACTGGATGGTCTTTAAGGTCCCTCCCAACCCAAACAATTCAGTGACTCTGTGATATGGATTGGTCAACTTGTGATATGTTTGCTGAGCTGTTGTAAGGAGTTTAAACTAAGTACATTCTTAATATACATTTTCTAATCTGCTCCAAAGTGATTATGGTTTAATTTTCAGCTGCATTTCTATACTTGTTTTGAAAGAAACCCAATACCTGTACTTTTTAAGAGGCAGAGTCCGAGCTTTTACCAGAAGGGGACTGCATAAATTACATAAATAATTTTTGTGCCTTAAGCCCACATTGAGGGGACCTGCTACTGAATTTTAGAGGAGCAGTATCTCCATATAGGGCTTTCATGCCATCAAAACCTGAATGATGGCTAAAATAAGTGAATTTCCTTTCTATTATGCTGATCTGAAAAGATGTGTGTGTTAGGTCGATGAGTGGAACTAGAATTACCTGAGTGTCTTTCTGCTCACCAGTTCCTATACTGGGAGCAAATCTACATGCTTACTGTATAAAACAAAACAACAATAAAACAAACACCAAAAAAACCCCCTCTAAAATCCCCACACATGAGCAACAGTGCTGGAGTGGGCATAAGCAATATCTTTTGTCTGCCAGAATTCATCAGACTGCTTTTCCTGGCATGCCAGATGCCCATGATGGGGACAGTGTGTGAATGTCACTTTGAAGCATATAATCAAAATAAAACTTACTATTCTTTAAGCTTGGAACTGCCAAATAAATTTTTGTATTTGTTTCTCGAGAAGTCTGCCAAAAAAAAACCCCCAACGGCAGCTGTGTCCAGTAGCACTCAGCAGTAATCTATGGAAAGAGATTTATTTACTTCACATTTGCTTCAGAGTAAATTTAATGTGAGTTTTTACAAAATTGTGCCAATTTTTATGTAGGTTACTGCCCCTTTGGAAAGTATTTTTTCAGATGGGGTAGCTTCCCTTGTTACGCTGCCGGCAAAATGTCAATTTTGGGAAAAGGAAGGAGGCATTGGGTGGATTTTTAAGTAGAAGTGTTTTAAGATGGAGTCAGAAGTTCCCACGCTTTCTGATGGAGTTTAATCCTGATAGATGCAGGTGCAAGGACTTGAGGATGAAGGCTGAATGAGGAAATGTGTTTGTTTCATTACTGTTCTCCAAAAATGTTTGATTTCCTGCTCTCCACAAAGTCTTAAAAACACCACTGGTGGCCCCTCCAGACCTTGTTTGGCCTCAGCTTTGTTCTATTTCCAGAGGTGAGGAGTTTTGATTGCAGCCTGCTTTGTACCACCTTGCTGGAAAGTTATCCTAGAAGCTCTCCCAAGGAATGCAGAGGTTGAACTGAAGACTGACCACCCTGTGTTCCTGTTTCTAGATCCCTACTTTCTGTTAGCTCTCTCCCTGATAATCATGTTTCTTGTCCTGGGGTGGTCGGAGTCACCTGGTGCATGTCTGCTGAGGTCCTCTGATGAGAACTGAGATGAGGCACCGTGGCCTCCTCCCCTTCTGTTGCTGCCTCATTCAGTGGTTGGTGCTTAGTGCCCACAGGCATGTTGGGCACACAAGCCTCTGGGCTGTTTGGGGGGTAAAGGTGATAACCCTTGGAACAAGTGAGAACAGGTGAGCTGGAGGCTGCTTTGGGGACTCAGTGGTGCAGTTACAGGTGACGAGGCTTCTCTCCCAGCTTTTGAAAACGATTCTGAATCACTGAGCAGCAGTTGTTTCCTTGTGCTCTGCTGCGTTTTTGGCCCTTTCTCCAGCAGAGCTGCAGCTGTTGAGCATTTGTGGTCCTGCCATGTCCTGGCACTGCACCCACACTGTGCTGCTGGGGAAGGGCTGCCAGCACTCACCTGGGAGCTCATCCAGCCTCCACAGGAGAGAACTGCCTATTCACACTGTGTTAAAGAGGATTTGGGGAGGAGACGGTCAGCTTGAGGAGATTTTTGCATTCTCCTCTTCTAAAAGTTCAACCTGCAGCAAATCAACTTTGATTATGGCTTAAACTGTAAAGCCACTTGCCCAGAGTTTGGGTTTCCCTCTGAAGAACCAGATGACCACAGGATAACTTCTGGAGCTGAATGGAAATGCTGCATTCCTCTGATCCCTCATGTTCAGGTGGCTGGTTTTGGAAAAGGTTATTTAACCCTGCTGCTGCTATGTCATTCAAAATTTCCTGCTGTGTTTGTTCATTTTGCTTTTGTTGGAATACTACAGTCCAGTAGTCAGGTTTGGCCTGCAGATGAATTTACAGGATGTAAATGTTCAAGGAGCCTGCACTGAAGGGTAACTCTTAGTTGAAAATAAATACTTTATGCATTTAAAACTGCATAATAATTGAACAAACAAAAAAAAAGGGGTCTGTACCTAGACTGAAACATTACCTTAAGGAACACTCATGGGGAATTTACTTCCTGGGACAGAATATCTGGTGTATTTAAACTTGGACACTAACTTTCAGTGAAAGCTCTGGAACATTTTCACATGAGAATAGCTGCGCTTGTGTTGCAAGATCACCATTTTATTGCAGAATCCTGCTTTATTTCTAATATAAAATTAGCATGAGTGTGCCTCGCAGGACTGTACCAAATTAGATACCGTATTTAACAGTTACCTATTTTTTTCAAATACTTTATAATCTTGAATTTGTATGATGTAGCATAGAACTCAAATTACCTTGGTAAGATAAAAGTTGCATCTGTTACCTGGGTTGTAATGAAGGTGCTTCTTGAACCTTTTGCCAGCATAAGGCACTGACTCATTTCTGTCATGGAATCACAGAACAGTTTGGGTTGGAAGGGACCTTAGAGTTTATCCCATTCCATCCTCTTGACATGGGCAGGGACACCTCCCACTAGCCCAGGTTGCTCCAAGCCCCGACCAACCTGGCCTTGGACACTTCCAGGGATCCAGGGGCAGCCACAGCTTCTGTGGACAACCTGTGCCAGGGCCTCCCCACCCTCACAGGGAAGAATTCCTTCCCATTATCCCATCTAACCCTGCCCTCTGGCAGTGGGAAGCCATTCCCCCTTGTCCTGGCACTCCAGGCCCTTGGAAAGGGTCTCTCTTCATCTTTCTTGTTGGCCCCTTCAGGCCCTGGAAGGCCACAATTGGGTCACCCCAAAGCTTCTCCTCTCCAGGTTCAACAATCCCAACTCTCCCAGCCTTTCCTCCCAGCAGAGCTGCTCCAGCCCTCGGATCCTCTTGGGGCCTCCTCTGGACTGGCTCCAGCAGCTCCATGTCCTTGCTGTGCTGTTCCCAGGGCTGGAGCAGCTCTGCAGGGGGGTCTCCCCTGAGGGGCAGAGGGGCAGAATCCCCCCCTGCCCTGCTGCCCACGCTGGGGGATCAGCCCAGGGCACGGGGGGTTTCTGGGCTGGGGCAGGTCCAGCCTCTGCCCCACCAGCACCCCCAGGGCCTTCTGCCAGGGCTGCTCCATCTGGTCATCCCCAGCCTGGATTGATCCCAGGGGTTCTCCTGACCCAGGCACAGCACCAGCACTTGGTCTTTCATCAGAATGTCCCCTCTGGCATTTCCCCATCATCTCATTTCCTATTAGCTCAGCCAAACCTGTGTTGGACCTGTGCCACCTTCCATGGAGTCTAATGTTTGCTAACCCGAGGGTGATTGATGTCACTGTCACTCTCTGTCTCTAATGGTCACAGTATGCTATTTCCAGTTGTATCTTTTTGATAGATAGCACAGCCTACTTAAAGAGGCGAAAATTAAATGATTGAATTCCAGCAGTTGTATTTTTGTCTGAAAAACCCATACTGTGCCAGGTTCTGACATCCTTTAGTACTTTATAAGTCAATAGGACAGCTGTGGAATGAAATGATTTTTAATGAGAAGTGATGACAGAACCTGGCAAGGAAATAATGGTGAGTTAATCAGTAAAGTTCTGCATGTTTGTAGCAGTCTATTCTGTGGTGTCTCAGTCAAATGATTTGAAATAGTGTTCAGAACAGGGCAGTGATAGCTCTGCATGTAGACACTTCCTTAATCATAAGAAATAAGACCCTGAACAGCTCTTTGTTTTGCCTGTTCATGGTTGATCACGTGGCCTTATGTCTTACAGAGACATTAGTCATTTGGCAGTGGGGGGCCCACTCTTGCAGGCAGTGCCGTGACCATTCCCCAGAGCTGGGACTCCATTGGATGTGGCTCTTAGTGAGATGTTTTAGGGGTGATTATGGTGGTGCTGGGTTGATGGTTGGACTGGATGATCTTGAAGGTCTCTTAATGATTCTGTGATTGCCCAGAGTGGGACTTGCTGCCGGGGACTCCCACTCACCCTTAATTTGTGAGTGCATAACCAAGGTAATGGCAGTGAAGCTGCTGACTCTGTGCTCTGGACAGATAGCTGGAAGAAGGCAAGCCAGGAAAGATGGAAAATGCAAAATACGCATCCTCTTCCCCCCCCGTAACTTTGTCAAATAAACAACTGATTTAAAAGAAGAAATGTCAGACTCTTATTTTGATACAAGACCCATCATTAATATAAAATTATTTATTTTTTTCCAAATTTGCGTGGAAACTGGAAGAGAATAGGGACAGATGAGACACACAGATAGCAAACTATCAAATTCATGTGTACAATTATGGCATCATGCAGGAGGAAAAACTGCAGCTGTAAGCAAGATCTGGTCAGACTTCCTTGCTGAAAACAAGGAAAGGGTGAAAAAAAGAATTCTGACTTCCTGCTGAATCTTCTTGCACTTGAGTTACCAAAGTGAATTTTCCATCAGCTTTCTCTAGGTAAAGTGGTATAACAACTGGCACACTTCTTTCCCATGGCCACCATTGGAGGGCAAAATAAAACTGGTCAGTTGAGAAAACCTGGCATGGCCAGATAATTAATACATTAATTATATAGCTCAGTTAAGTGCATATTAGCTGAAGGGGAAAGGTAGAGCTCTTGTAGTCTTAAAGATTTCTTGGATGTCTCACTAGAACAAGATGAAGCTGAACCTGGAGGACGTCAGGGTGAGTGTTCTGCATTGAGGGGTTTTTGTAATAAGCAAGTTTTCCTGAATTAATTTGAGTATCACACTCAAAAAAGTAATTCCCATATTGCTGTTTATTTCTCTATTCTCTGTTTTCTCTACATTCTTTTTTCTGTATTCAATCATCTCTTGGGAATCAGGACTGAGAAGAAGGTATTTGTATTTCCAGTTTCTTCTTTATTCTCAATATTCAGGCGGATTTCTGCCAAATCATTTGGTAGTCTTCTGGATGGTGGAATACTATCAGGGTGTCAAGTCTATATGTTCTTTAATATCCATTATGCTCCTGTCCTTTGGAAGATTATTTGTGTCTGCTGATCTCCTGGACGTGTGTTACGTGCTTCTCCCCACCACCACTTATATTGCATAAGGAAGAAAATCTGCTTTTCAGCAACTCTTGTGTTGACTTTGCTTTCCAGGATCACTATTTGCATTGCCATCTTTACACAAATATGTTTAGTTTAACTGCTGATAGGACTTGGTGGATAGGCTTCAACACCTGTTCTGATTTTGGAGCTGGGGAGTGCTGATGGGCTCTAAGGTGCGTTTATCAATATTCAGCTTATTCCTAAGTGTGCTCACTTTTCTTGCTGGTGCTTTGCTGCTGTAAATCATAACCTATTTTGCCTCTGTCACTTGCCCAGAAAGGAAAAATTTACTTATATTTTATGTATGGGGCTTGAATTTTAATCTTAATTTAATTTTAATTGCCACAAACCAATTTATTTTTCTTGTCACTTGCCCAACACTTGAAGACAAGCTTCATATAAGATAAATGCAAAGTTCTGTTGCAGATAAAAACTCTCTGCATATATTTTCAAACTTTGTGTTAGGTCCTGAGCTTGCATTTATGGATCCTGTGTTCATAGCTGCTTTTAGAAAATCCTGCATGTGTTTTAAGAGTTTTATGCTTATACCTGTGGCATGTTTGATTTCCAGAATCTCCTCTGGTGCATGGACAGTGATCCTGCCAAGCCTGGGTGATGGGTGTGAGGTCACAAACATCATCTCCTCATTTCACAGTCCGTGTTGGGAGATGGAGGTTTGAGTTAGTTACGGTTGGGTTTTGGTTTTTTTCTTTTCTATTTGGTGCAGAACTGTAAGGTGACTATTCTTTTCCTCCCCTGGTGTCATCTTCTGGTTTGTTGTCCTTGTTGCTCTTCCTCTGTACAAATGCGTAAATATTCTCTTCTACCCACATGGTTGTCACCTGAGGTTGCACTCCAGGAGCAGATGAAATTATTAGTATGTGAGTTAGAGAGTTCAGATCTTTTTGAAGTGAAGGTGAAATCACAGTCTTGGTTTTTAGAGCTAACATTTCGTTAACTTCCTATGATTTTGGCTAATTGATGCTGTATTTATGGGATGCAGGTCCCAGAGCTAGACTGGAGCCAGGGGAGGGGAGAAATGAACCACAGAATCCCAGAATGGTTTGGGTTGGAGGGGAACTTAAAGATTGTCTTGTTCCACCCCCTTCCATGGGCAGGGACACCTTCCACTAGACCAGGACCTTGGACACTTCCAGGGATGGGGCAGCCACGGCTTCTCTGGGCAACCTGTGCCAGGGCCTCCCCACCCTCACAGGGAAGGATTTCTTCCCAATATCCCATCTATCCCTGACCTCTGGCAGTGGGAAGCCATTCCCTCTTGTCCTGTCTCTCCATCCTTTGTCCCAAGTCCCTCTCTTGGAGCCCTTTTAGGCACTGGAAGGGGCTCTAAGGTCTCCCTGGAGCCTTCTCTTCTCCAGGTGAACACCCCCAGCTCTCCCACCTCTGAATGTCTCTGAAGGCATCCAGAGCAGAGGGGTCCCAGCCCTCAGAGCATCTCCGTGGCCTCCTTTGGACTCGCTCCAACAGCTCCACGTGTTTCTGATGCTGGGGACCCCAGAACTGGAGGCAGTAAAGCACACTGTACTCCCTTATGTACTGAAAATACTAAGGCCAATCCAAAGTGTAGCTACAGGTATGGGTGGGAAAAACATCTAAATGATGTGTGTTCTGAGCCTCTGTTTATATGGCCATATATTGTTTCATTTTTTATTATAAAGAAAACTCTTTATAGTTCCCTGTTTCAAAAGACTGCTTTGTCTCTGCAGACCTCGTCTGTGCAAGAGAGGACAAACAGCTGTAAAAACTGTCAGAAAAATGAAGCTCTTGTCTTGAACTCCTTAATGTAACCAATATTCTAGGTAGTGGCATGGATTTCTGCCAGCGAGGACAGTGGGTTTGTTTAAAAGGGATCTAGTATGCTCTGGAGCCTGTACTTTCTTGCTCTTAAGAACTCCTGGCAGAAGTTTTTCAGTAAATTCAACCAAAAATGTAGGTTCAAATGTTCTGCATTGCAATCATCATACTGAAAGCTCAAATTTCAACTGTTTGAGGTGGAGGTGAAATGAAGCAGCAACGTACAGAGCTAACAAATTAGATATCACAAAGCAAACAAACTCAAACCATGACAAGGGGAGATGAAAATCAATGTATTAGCACCAGATTGGAACAAGTACTTTATCTTCTTTAAGTATAATCCCTAAATTTGTGTCTGCTCATAATTTGATAATTAGCAGGGTAAATTAAATGGAATACATGAATTTATTTTTTGTTATCTTTAAACTGGTGGTTTTGTTCTTTTTCTCTACAAACCGTATTAAATTCTAGTAAGCTCATGTATGGGAATCTCATTGTAAGGAGGGGATAATTTTAAAATAGCCTAATGTTAATAAAAACATAGAAATATGTTAGTGGGCAAGGCACAACTGGAGAATTGGAAACCTTTCTTTCTTCTGCTGTGCAATATATATGTTTTCCTTGAGAAATCCCTACATTGTAAAATTTGTGATCAGTGCAGAAAGAAAGAGTTTGGAGTGGCTTTTGATGTGAATTTACTTTTTCAAGTGAAAAGTTCAAGTGTCTTTTTATTATGTTGGAAAAAACCCCCATTTAGTACATGTCAGTGTAATTGTATTATTCCTGACACCAGTTTAACACTCCAATGAAAAAGAAAAGATCTGTTTCTAATTTGCCTGCCCCAGTAACACTTGGGTGACTGAAGTATTTTGTCTTGGCTTTCCCAGACTTATTTCACTAGTTTCTCCTCTGCCCAGCAAATCTGGTATTGAAAAGCACTGATATTTCGGTTTTTTGAATAACAGAGTGGACAAAGTCTTTTTGGACTGTGTGAACTGGTCTGGAAGTTCATCTGTCTCTCTCATCCGAAACGTTTCCTTCCAACTGGCAATTTTCTCAGTGTTCCCTGTATTTCCTTCTTCTCCTGCCTGTTTGCTTGGAGCAGTTGTGTGAGTCCAGCACTGAACCAAACCAGGTGTGTCTGGAGTCCTTGGTGTGTTTTAAGGAAACCCCTCAATTTTTGGTACCTCTGGGGGTGGGGGAAGCCTTCCAAGGAGTTCTGTTTTGAGACAGGGAGATTTTGTGTGGATGTGTTGTGTTAACCACTGTGCTGGAAACCAAACTTGGTCAGTGCTTATGTTGTAAAGACAATTTGTTCCTGGGATCAGGAAGAGCTCCTTACCTTTGTGGAAAAGGAGAACAAAGTTGTTGATGTAAGTCCACTATTTAAGTGGTGCATGTTAAGTTGAATTAGGGATGAGAATAAAATGACAATTTCCCTTAGTTGGAGGTGTCCAAACTGGAGAAGAGAAGGCTCCAGGGAGACCACAGAGCACCTTCCAGTGCCTAAAGGAGCTCCAGGAGAGCTGGGGAGAGGGACTTGGGACAAGAGCCTGGAGGGACAGGACAAGGGGCACAGCCTTAGGATGAAGGAGGGCAGGTTAGATTGGATGTTAGGAAGAAATTCTTCCCTGTGAGGGTGGGGAGCCCCTGGCCCAGGTTGCCCAGAGAAGCTGTGGCTGCCCCTGGATCCCTGGAAGTGTCCAAGGCCAGGTTGGAGCAACCTGGGCTAGTGGGAGGTGTCCCTCCCATGGCAGGGGGAGGGACAAGATGGGCTTTGAGGTGTCTTCCAGCCCAGCCCATTCTGGAATTAGTGCCATGGGTAATACCAATCTGTTTGCATAAATCTTAACACTCAACCCAATAGCTGCAACTGCTTTGAGTCACCAAGTGTTTTACAAATTAAAATTCAGTTTCTCTAAGATGTCCTTAAGAAGCAACTTTTGTATTGAAAGATTAAACATAAAACGGTAAGCAAAGAAACGCCAAGCCAAAAATAACTCAAAATGAAAAAACCCAGACCCTTAGTTTTACTTTATATTTAATATTCGCTCTGACATTTTAGATGACTCTAAAAGGAATTCATGCTGCATCTACAATTCTCCAGCATTTAAAAACCCCCAAAGATTAATGTGGAAACTATGAAAATGGCCTTCAGAAAGATTTACTTTGTAGGGCTACATTTGCATATAATGAAATTGATATTATGTCCTGTATTCTGAGCAGAAAGGAGTTCCTTAGTAAACACTCAGGAATAAAGAGTTTAAAGCTCCTGTTCTGATCCAAATCAAATTACACAACATCTGTGTTCTCATCAGAAGATAATAATAGCAGGCAACCAGACTGCACGTGGGTGCTAGCAAGGGCCCTAGAAATGAAATAAACTTGTTGAGGCTGGGGAAAGAGCTGGTTAATTAAGGTTTGAGTGGTTTTGTGGGGGTTTTTTGAGAGATGAGCTCCTCAAGGTTATGGTAATTATCAAAATGCAGTATTTTCAATCTTTATTTTGAGATGTCATTATTAAAAAAACCACAGTGCACCATGAGAATGTTATTGATTGTTGCCTTCCATCTCTTTCAGAGAAAAAGAGAGAACAAAATAATCTGTTTGAACAGCAACAAGCTCAGTGAGTTCTTACAACTATTTAAAATGACCTGAAAACTTGAACAGATTCTAACTGATAGTAGCAACTTCAAATCCTCTCTAGAGCTTGTGTTCTCAGCACAGTTACAGAATTAAGAAAGAAAAAAAGCTTGTACCTACCTCTGTTACATATCCTATGTCTTCAGTACATTTATATTGCCATGCACATTTATATTATCAAAACTTACAAGATGAAGTAAGGGTAGAAGTTTTAATCAAGACAGGCATTTCTAGTGATGGAGCTGATCCTGTTTCCTTGTGTTTTTACTTTACTCATGAATAGCTCTGCTTGGCAAACCGAGGCTTAACTGGTTTATCCCATAAAGCCAAGTGAGTCACCTGAAAATATTCCCCTGATGTGTTCTCTTTCTCGAAACCACGTACTCCTGTACCACAGGGAGTTACCTGGTTTAAAAGTGGAAGGCTCTTTGGGAGTTCATCATGGTTTGCCTCCCTATCCAGAGGCAGGAACAAGTACACTGACAGATGTGTGTCTAAATTTGCTCTTATGGAAGAGATTTGGGAATTCCCAGGTGCCTCGTGCTGGGGCTGTGCTGGCCCTTGTGCACAGAAAGTTTTGCCTGAACTCCACCCTCAATAATCTCTCCTGGCTTGTTTGGATATGATTTTTTAATTTCTCCTCCAGTTTCCCAAGATAGCTTCAAATTTTGATCTTGTTTTTCAGAGCTATTTTTACCCTTTTCATCATCATCTTCTGCATGTTTTTGTAAGTCTGGCCTGTAATTCATCTTCTAAATCATTAGTGAAGATATTAAAGAACACAGGATGTATCTCTTCAGAACTGTACTTGAAACGTCCTTCAGGTTGAAAGAGAATGTTTTAAAAATTACTCTTGTGCCTTTTTACCTAATTGCAAAACTTAGTTCACTTTTCCTAAAGTCTCTGATTGAAGCCTCAGTGAAGTAGTTTCATACTTGTGCACTACTCTAGTTACTCTGTCAGAGATGGAAATTAGGTTGGTTTGACATGATTTGTACTTGACAAATTCATGCTGGCTGTTTTCTACCAATTTACTGTCCCCTAGGTGTCTGTAAATTGATTAATAATATGTTCTGATTTCTTTCTGGGTAGCAAAGCTGAGCCTACTGATCTCTAATTCCTTGAGTCCTCCTTCCTCTGATTCTGAAGAGAGTCCTGTAGCCCTTAGGGACATCTTGGGTCCTCTGTCAGTTTGGGGTTTGCTTCTGATAGTTCCTAAGATAATTAAAAGTAATTTTCACCTAGTTCTGATGATTTAAATGTTTCTTGTAAACCTAAAATTTTGTGGCTGGGTTTTCCCCCCCCCCCACTTTTGGGTCTTGAGATTCTAAACCATGGTTAGCTGGGCTGGACACTTGGTCATGTCTAATATTTGTGTAGAATGACATTAAAAAGGTGTGAGCATTTCAGATTGGCATATGAGATTATTTATCTTCCCCATTAAGCAGTCATTTCTTCTTCATTCCTTGGCTTGTTTCCAGCATCCCCACGATTTTCTAATGTTCATAAATTCAGGAGTTTTCAACTACTGATACTATTATAATTGAGGTAAAAATTGTTTCCCCTCCCATACTCTTAAAAATGTAATAGGAGAATGAGGAGGACAGAGTGGATCTTGGCTGATGGCAAGGAAACATGGAGTGGGAAAACTATTGTCAGCTTTCTTTGCAGCCTGCAACTTTTGGAATGTGTTCAGAGCAGTTATCAGAAGTTCACAGCTGATGTACTTCCCAGATGAGATGAATAGTGCTTTTTTTTTTGGTCCAGTCCTAGTCAAGTTTTTAATTAATGTAATTCCTTGTGGAATGTGCTTTTTGAATATTGAGCATTGAGGAAGGAAGGAAGAGATGGAAGTGTTTTAAGAGTGTGGCTTTCACACCAGGAGGATTTTCCCTGGGTAAGAGTAGCCTGAAATAAATGGAATGTAATTAGAGAGGGATCTGGGCAGTGTACTGAACTTTGGCAAACACAATCCACATAAATGTACTTGGTGAGTGGCTGCCAGGCCTGCTTCAGATAAAAACCTTTGGAGATATAGTGAATGAGAACTAATGCAAGACAACTGCCAAGCAGTTGCCAAACCCAAATGTCAGCCAAGACTATTGGGAATCTAGAAAATCTGTAAGAATTGTGTGTGTAAACTAATGAGTGGGAAAAGATGAGAAGTTAAATATGTAAAGCTGTCCTGGAAGGTAGATCTCTGTATGGTTTTGGGAAAGAAAACTATAGCAGGGGGAGGAGCAGATGCTCAATTACAGCATGGAGGCAAGAAAAAGGGATCTGGGAGTAGGCAGAGTTGAGCATAGAAATAAATGATCACAACTCTCAGATCTCTGCTATTATAGGTGTTTTCAAATAGTCTGTTGGAAAAATATTTGTCAGGAGTGTTTGGGGTTTTTTTGGAGACACCTTATTCTGCTTTTAAGGAGCAAGAAATAGCTCTGCAGTTCTCATGTTTTTACTGTGTTCCCATTTATTCCCTCTCATATTTTGGCAAACCTCTATTGATTCTTAGGTTCTATTCTCTTAGGCTATGTTTTCTTCCATTCACCAATAGGCTTTCTCTGAAGGTATAAAATCCTAAAAAGTAAAATAAATATACTCTGTCCACTGTTATGCCTCTTTATACAGAAGTAAAACAAAATGAAATATTAAATTTCTTGGTCAATGTATTCTATGGGCAAAATTGCAAGGGAAGATGGGAAAGGAATGCACAGAAATGACAGCGTGGCAATCTGGTGTCTGGATGACTTCTAATGAGAAACATAACTGCTTCTTGAGGTTAATTATTATGTGATAATTGCTGAAGCAGGAATGAAATACACTGGATTTTTCTTTTCGTGCCTCCTGATTTTGTGAACAAAAGGGTTTTACACTCCTGATAGCATGTAATCCAGAATTAATTGAAGAAAGAAAGGGCAGACAGAGTTTTGCAAGTGAAATGAACTTTAACTGTAGCTCTTAATTTCATTTGTGCTGGAACGTGTTTCAGCTGCATAAAAATGTTTATTTTTCTCAATCAGCCCAGTCTAGAGAGTAGGAGCAGTGAATTTTAATATGTGCAAATATTGATTTATTAGGAAACCTGTTAGCAAATACATACTTCAAGAGAAGACACTAATAGATACCTTAACATAAACATACCTGAAGAATGTGAGGGGGCTGAGTGACCCAAAACAGCACCAGCATCATTTATAGAATCACAGAATATCCTGAGCTGGAAGGGACCCACAGGGACCATCCAGTCCAACCCCTGGCCATGCCCAGGACACCCCAACAATCCCACCCTGTCCCTCAGAGCGTTGTCCAAACCCTCCTTGAGTTCTGGCAGCCTTGGGGCTGTGCCCACTGCCCTGGGAGCCTGGTCAGCACTGACCACCCTCTGGGGGAAGAACTTTTTCCTGAGATCTGTGCACTTATCACAGAATATTCTGAATTGGAAGGGACCCACAAGGATCATCCAGTCCAGTCCTTAAGTGATGGCCCATATGGGGATCAGGCCCACGACCTTGGCGTTACCAGCACCGTGTCTAACCAACTATGTTTATATAAAAAATTTCTCTTGATCTACTGATTATTTGGGTTTGCTTTCAAACAGCTAAATTATGCATCTGAAGTTGAAAGACTCCGATAAACTGCAGTAGGTTTACATAAAACTCTGTCTGAGGTAAAGACTGATGTGAAAATACCACTGTTCGGTCTTTCCCAGTTTTGCAAGTGTGCAGCTTTTCCCTTCTCTGGCTTCTTTCTCAGTTAAACATTCCAGACACTAAATAACCTTGTCTTGGAACAAAATATTAGCAATGAAATCTCAGTGACAGATCTATGGACAGAAACTTTGAGTGAAGCATTTGAGGCGTCACATCTTGGTATGTTGGGTTTATACAGTTGGCTTGAACTTTTTTCTCCTACTCTTTAAGGTGTCTTCTAGTGATGGCATCCAGGGTTTGCCTGCTTACAGCAGGATCTAAATTGGCTAATACATAATATAATACATTATATAATATGTAATACATTATTTAGTTTTATACAAGTTGTGGCTTACTTATTTATTTCTTTTTTCGAACCAGCTTAGCTTACATGTTTATTTTACTCCAATTGCCATGAATCTGTGAACGTGGACTCAGGCACTTCACTGCTTGTGCAACCTGTTTCACTCTTGCTGGCGACAGGAATAAGAACAGATTTATGCCTTAAAAGCAAAGTTTCACAGTCAAAATGGAGGGGAAGGGCTGCAGGTCAGAAGGGAGTCTCTGCAGGTTGTATTGACTCTTGGTTTAGAGTGCTTTTGTTCTAGGGCGCAGTTTGACTCATCTTTAAGATACCAATGTTTAATTCTTGTGTATTCTGTGAGGTGAGGGTGTTTGGGCTGTCACAGGACAAAGCTGCCCATTTTAGGTGATATTGTGGTATCTTATTGCTTCTCTGTTAATGTGTTATCTCTGTGTTATCTTTATTCATTTAGCATAAATAAAAAATTTAATGCTCAGCTCATTTTGATGGAGTTTAGGTATTTGGTAAAGGTACAAATAAGGCTCAGCTTTTTTATTTTACAGGAGTATTTATATGTATTTTTAATATGCTGATATAAACCTGAACAGCTATAGCATCTTATACTGTGGCCACCATTGCATAGTGTTTTTATTTCCTGTTGCCTTTTAGGCTGGAAGGGCCTGGCATTAGGAAAGTTTGGGATGGGTTTCTTTAGGTGTTCTTTAGAACAGCCTATGTGGATACAGGTCAGGAATGTTCCTGGTCTTGCATGGCATGTTCACATTTGCTGTTCAGAGGGGCAAATCTAGCACAGTGTTGCTTACTAGCAACCTTTTTTTGGACTGTTTCAATAAAGGCTGTAGAATGTGAAACTGCAGAAGTGTACGTGGGTTTTATTCTGATGCCAGGTCTTGAATTTTGGCAGTTCCAGAGATGAGGTGGGTGGCCTTATCCTGAAGTAAAAATTTTGCTTTGAATTCATTACTAGGAAGTTGTAGATACCCCATCCCTGGAAGTGTTCAAGGTAGGGTTGGACAGGGCTTGGGGCAACCTGGGATAGTGGAAGGTGTCCCTGCCCATGGCAGTGGGTTTGGAACGAGATGATTCACAAGGTCCCTTCCAACCCAGGCCATTCTCTGATTCTGTGCATTAAAAAAATAATTTCTTTCAGTCTTTAAAAGGAATTTGGTCAGCCCACTGTTAGGTTAGAACCTAAACTGGAAAGTTGCACAACAGATGCTGTTGGATCTCAGGGACCTATTCCTCAGGCTGGCTTTCAGAGTGACAAACTAACTCCCTTGTAACTTCAAAATAAGGACAGGATGCTTGCATTTGAGAAATGGTAGAGCACACAAGATTTTTTTATTAATTTCATAGGGTTTTTTTTTTCTGTATCATGTTATGAAGTGAAATGTTCTCACTATTGAGATGCATTCAGTGAAAGTGCTTTTTGAGTTCTTCTTCAAATAGACTATTGAAGCCAGAAAAAGATAATCTATTTGGAGGCAGGTACTGACATTTTATTTGAAAAGAAGTAATTTTTTTTCAATCTTGTGGGGCTGAAAGTCATTAATGCTGTTCTCCATTACAAAATCCAAACTATTTTTCTGAGATCTTACTTAGTGTATGACGGCCTTGTTCAAGTCATTCCTGCTGCTGGAGATGGGTTCCGGGGTTTCAGGAGTCTCTGTCAGTGAGTAAAGCTGAAAGATTTGCTGAGAAAAACAGCTGAATCTTCTTCCACCAAGTGGGTGCTGCTCTCCCATTCCATTTTACCAGTGGCAGCCCTTCACAGCCACCCAGTATTATCCTTTTTACCATCTTTGAGGTACCCTTTTACCTTCTCACCATCCTCTTTCTGGGTTATCTTAGGAATGGATTTCATGGTGCAAACCTGAACACAGATCCTGGAATACTTCAGTGGCCAGGGGGACAAGCATGTGTTGAATGTTTGTAGAAGGAGGTTTTCAGTGTTCTTAAGTTTAGTATTAGATATTGTCTAGATGAACATTTTTGCTCTGGGTTCTCCAGAGGTGTGATCTCTAACCTTAATAGTCGAGCTAATAATACCAGGTCTGTGTAGCAGAGAGGCACAGTAACCTGCTATGCCAGTTTGCTCATGTTCTCATGTTTGACATCGACTTAAAAGAGTACATGGCAAGAGAATGAATTATTTAAACAGAGATGTTATCTGCAATCTGATCCCTTTGCTTTTTACGCTGTCACAGCGATGCTGAAATGCAGAGAATGCCTTTCACCATGAAATCTTCTTCTTTTCCTACCGTGTGCTTTATTTAGCAGTTTAAAAGTTATTTTCACAGTGCAAAAGTGAGGAACCGGAAAGTAACTGAGTATGGTGAAAATAATACTTTGATTATGTGTCTGTGGAACACACATCCAGTACTTGGATTGTGCTGCTGAGGAAGTTGCTTTGAGGAGATTGTTTTACTTTTTTTAATGTCAATGTAGTACGTGCTGTCATCTAGACCACAACTCACCAACACCTCTTGAGCTGGAGAATAAAGTCCACTGGCCTTCCTACTCTTTCTTATATTTTTTTTAAAAAAAACCAAAACATAAAAGATGTACTGCTGCACAAGAAGCACTTGTACCTCTGTTACGGCCAGGACAGAACTCTCCCAATACCGATTTATTTCTTTTCTCATCAGTATCACTACTAATTTGGAAAGTTTCCTCCATATTCTTGCAGTGTAAATAATTTTTCTCTCCCTTGTGGTTTCCAGGTGCTCCCCCACAGGCCTTTCCAGGACCAGGACTGCCTCGAAAGGGCTGTTTGTGCTCCTCCTCCCAAATTCCAGTCTGAAAGAGCCTCAGGTCAGAGTGGCAGACCAGGCTCCCCCCCAATTCTTTGTTCAGGCATTGGATAGGGCATGGAGTGGAGCTGAAGCCCTGGTGTTTTTGTTGGAGGGGTGTCATGAGGGAGCCTTCTGATCTGAGCACCTCAGGCTGTTCTATAGACAGAACAATACAGTCAGATAAAAAATTGTTATCTAGGAAAAGTGTCTTGCACAAAATCATTCTTAGACTTACCAAACGTTTTTATGTATTTCTTGTATCTTTTGTAGAAGGCCTGAATGGCAATATAGAGGAGAAGTACACTGTACTTTAGGAAATTAAAAAGTTCACAGAGCCAAAGAAAAGCCACATTCTTCCAGTGGGAGGAGGAGCACTGACACAGACCTGACAGCACAGTTGTCCCAAGGAATTAACTTGGATTAGCTTTCTGAAAACAGAGATCAAAATATAATTATGAACCAAGCAGGATGTTTTGGTTCCCTTGCAGAGAACACTGTAATAAAATAGAGGTGAGTTGTGTAGAAGACTAGCTGGCATCAGAGTCTCAGGAGAGCTGAGGAACGTGTTGGCACACTGGCATTTCTTTAATTAGGCTTAAAGGTTGTTTGGCAGTGCTCTGATTTGGATGAATGTGTGCATTTTAGAGAATTGCAACTTAAGCTGCTGAAGCACTCGGGCATCATTTTTTCCAAATAAATCTCAGTTTGCAGTATTCCGAATCTGCCTTTGTTTTGGAACAATGTGCGTTATTGTTCAGATTTTAGCAATATAACATGTCAAAAGCAGAGACCAGAAGGGCCCAGAGTGTTTACTTTGGAAAAGGTTGTAACACCTGATTAAATATTTATCATCAGCTCTCTAGAGGAAGCCAAAACAAGCCCTTTCCTTCTGGGTGCTGGTTACAGATCATTCTGTTGGGTTTGACTGGTCCATTGCTGCCATTTTCATACCTTCTACCAGGCCTTTAAATGACTTCAGCTCAATTTTGGCTGCTGTGGCCTTTAGAAAGATGGTCATCATTGCTCAGTCTTCAATCAGTGTTCGGGTTGACACCTACAGAAACTCCTGCATCATTTTGGGGGACTTTTATCACCCTAAAGATTGCAGCCTTTTTTGGGGAGGAAAACATAGGAGTCCTGCTTTTTGATTGCTTTTTATTAAATATGCTAATAGGGCATTTATATATAGGCACATACTAGCAATTGTTTATTGTTTCAGTGGAGTAATTTTTTAAAAGCGTGTTTCAGAAGCTGTTTGCTAAACTGATACCTTGTCTGTCAAAAGGAAACTGCTGGAAGGTTATATGGTCTGTTTTGCAACCTGGCTTGCTTATTCCTTCTCTGGAGTAGGGCTGATAGGCTTTCCTCATTATTTGTAGACAGACAGGTTTAAAGATTATTATTATAATATTTATTATTTATTAACCAGGTAGTATGAGCCACAGTGGTAACTCCTAGAGGCCTTTTTTATATAAATTGTGCCCCTTTTTATATGAAACATTGCAAAAAAACCCAGTAAGACTGATAGTATAAAAATCTCCTGGAAACTCAGCAGGTTTTATTGGTTGAGGTTTTTTCCTTTTTTTCTTTTTAGTAAAACACTGTGTGTGTATGTACTTAGTGAAGCATGAAGAAGGGGGAAAAGAAAGTAACACTAAAAAACTCTGTTACATTTCATGCTATCTCTCGTGAGATCTATGGATCCGTGATTAAAAATTCAATCTTTTTTTCTTTTGCTTCTTTTCCTTTTTTGTTTTTCCTTCAATCGGAGTATGTTGAGGGTTTTTTTTGTTGTTTGGGGGGCAAGGGAATCATTTATCTCAATTAAAAGAAAGGGAGCATTCATTAGTTTTAGGACTTAATAATACCTTTTTGATTTTTGTTTTATAATTTCCAATAGTTACTATTTCTTTTCACTCTCTGTAGCAGGAGGCTGCTTATGATAAGTTGATGAATTTTTTTGAAAGGTCCTCTAACTCCCAGCAGCCTGTGTGTCCTTCTTATGTAGCCCAGAGTCTCCCAGCTGTGATGTGGCATCTTTGAGTGATGAAGTTTGTATTTCTGCAAATAAATATGTATCTTTGTTCAATATATTGAGCAGGGAGTCCACAGTTCAGGGGATCAGTCCTTTTTGTGTGAAGTCTCCTCTCTGGGTTCCTTGGGCCCATTGCTAGGAAGTTGTAGCAGACTGAAGGCAACCCATTAATTTTTGTGTGTGGCAGCAACACATTTCTTTTCGCTTCTGAAAGAGGAGTTTGTCTTCCATTTGAAAGCTGAAAAAAGGAGATAATTTGTTTTGGCTGGAGGGAGAAAGTGTGACTCCTGATCATTGCTGCTGTGCTGATGTGCTTGGCATTATACTAAGTCGTGCAATTATTTTACCTTTTCCCTTGGACCCTCAGTTCCATGTCATTGGTTATTTGATGTGAAAATCTGGACAATAAAACTTCAGAAACACCTTCAGTTGAGCATTCAGATAAGGGAGACCTAAGGATTTGATCTAATTTTGTCAAACTTCTCACTTATTTTTTCCTATATAATTGATGTAACTTGACAGTTAATAATATAGGTTCATTGGGCTCTGAACCAAGAAAAAGGTAATTTTTTTTGGACTGGCAAAACACGACATTCAGATATACTCTTCAGGCTGTATAGGCTCAATTTCAATAAGTACATAGCATATGTCTCAGACTTCAACAGGACTTGTGCTCACTCTGTTCGTGACAAAATTGATTTAATACAATGGTTTCTGTCCAATTTCTTCCCCTGTGGTCTTTCTGTTTTTCTTGCCTCATGCTTTCCTAGTTTAGTGTATCTGTGAAAATACAGTTTATATGATCATGCAGCCCCTTGTGCCTCCTTATCTGTTTTTATCTCTCTTCCTCGCACTAATAGGTTTTGAACACGTTTAACAGTTCCAACCAGAACTGACAGAAAGGTAGAAATTTAAAAAATGGGTTTTTCTGGGTTTTATGAAAAAAGAGACGAGGGTAAAGGAGGATGCTATTAGAGTCCCAGCTGATTTTCACACTCAGTCCTTGACTGTTTTCACTCCTATACATGCAGCTGGTTTAGTGCCATGTAACTCAGTGTCGAGTTTCATCCTCAGTAATCTCTGAAAAAAACAATTTCTCAGTGTGAATATTACTCCCTTGTTTTGCCAAGTCCTGAAAACCTGCACTGGTGGTATGATGGTCAGATGCTGATGCTTACAGAACCACAGAATCAGCTAGGTTGGAAAAGACCTCTGAGATCATCGAGTCCATCCGATGTCACCCAGACCATGGCACTGATTCCACATCCAGTCTTTTCTTAAACACCTCCAGGGATGTTGACTCCACCACCTCCCTGAGCAGCCCATTCCTATGCTTAACTGCCCTTTCTGTGAAGAAGTTCTTCCTAATGTCCAACCTAAAACTCCCTGGCACAGGTTAAGACCGAGCCCTCCTGTCCTATTGCTGGTTCCTGGGAGAAGAGACCAACCCTCACCTGGCTACACCCTCCTGTCAGGGAGTTGCAGAGAGTGAGGAGGTCTCTCCTGAGCCGCCTCTTCTCCAGGCTCAACAACCTCAGCTCCCTCAGCCTCTCCTTACAGCTCTTGTGCCCCAGTGATGTCAAAACCATTATTAGGCCATGGCAGAGTTCTTACGGCTGGTGCTGTGGGGCCTGATGGAATTGCTCACAGGGAGAGAGGCAACCTCTGTTTTGAACGGGTCAGGATCTCTTTAAGAGCGTGACCCACGTGCAGCAGGAGGCTGAGGACACGCAGAGCCAGGTTAACTGGGGGATTTATGCAGCCAGAAGTACGTGGCTGGGAATTGGTTTGACGACCTCATAGCTGACACTCTTTGTTCAGGAAGAAGTTTTGAGGGGATCCCTCAGTGCAGAGGGATCCCTGCAGTGCAGGAATCTGTAGTGGTGCCACCCTGTTAGCTTGGCAAGCTGCTAGTTGTCTTTGTTTATAAATACTGACATTGAAATGTAATATTTACGCTCTCTTTTTCCCCTCTGCCTGTGCATCTCAAGCTTGTTTAACTTAGCACTGGATTACGGCTCTCTCTCCCTGCCTTGATTTGCTGCTGCAAGAACTGTTCTTCACTGGGGAAGAACCAGGCTCAGAATGTGTGTTTGATCTCAGGGATTCCAAAGGTGACGTTAACGAGTGTCATTTATCCTTTTACCAGTGTAAGTGCTGTATTTTAACTGCTGTGATGAACCAGGGAGGTCTGTAGAAATGTTTCCATAGGACATGGAGTTAATTCCAGCTTCTCAGGTCATAAGAGCAGAACCATGGATACCTTTAGTGCTCTGTAGCTGGACCTGCAGTAATGCCTCCAGGAGGTAATGTCATAGCTCTCCCTGACCGCTTGCCTGTGTCCCAGGCAGTGGGATTTTTTGGTTGCAATGAGAGAGATGGGCTTTTATTCTCCACCATTATCTAAACAGGCACTCCCTAAGCAAGGATCCTTCCTTGTGGAAGCATTACATCTTTGCAAGCATTGACGGTTTCAATGGTAATAAAGTGTGTCTGGGTTTTATGATCTGTTAGACATCTGTTAGTCCACAAAATTTTGTTTGCTGGTTGTTTGAAATGAGCAATTTTGGTAGGCAAAAGTCTCTTTCACACCTTTACACAGAGGAATTAACACTACAGCATTTCCATCATTGGATGTCTGTTTTTATTGGATGCTCTTGCTTTTTATTCTGAATGCATACTGCTGAAAATTTCCATTTACTGCATCTGGGGATGTTGCAGCAAAGATAGGAAAAATGGTTCTCACCTCTTTGAAAAATGAAGTTATTTTCTTGTAATGCTAAGTGACCAAAAAATCATATTGGATCATTTTCATAGGAATTTTCAGCCAGAAAAAATTCAGAGAGCTGGATGTAGCGAATGACAAGTCTGTTTCTGAAGCAGCCTTTAACTTTTTTTTTAATTTTTTTTTTTTTTTGAGGAATCACTTAGAGCACTTTGGGTCGTACTTTTCTGTATTAAATAATACATTTTATTTTCTGAATTTAAGAGTGGGGTAGTTTTACAGTAAATTGAGATGGCGTTGCTCTGTGTTCTTCTTTTCCTTGCTCCCAGTCTTGATAAAGTCAAAAAGTTACGGTGTCTTTTTTCTTACTTTTATTTTTAGTGCCCACAGCCAATCTCTGATTGGCTTCTTCCTGGAGCATGTTGTTGGAGATCCATGTTTAGGTGCTGGCTCTGTTGGCTTCCTCATTACCTTCCTACCTGACAGGAGGGGGGAGCTGGGGGGGGGGTCGGGCTCTGCTCCCAGGGAACAAGGGACAGGAGGAGAGGGAACGGCCTCCAGCTGTGCCAGGGGAGGCTCAGGTTGGCCAGGAGGAGGAATTTGTTGCTGGAAAGGGTGGTGAGGCCTTGGCAGGGGCTGCCCAGGGAGGTTTGGAGTGCCCATCCCTGGAGGTGTCCCAGGAAGGCCTGGCCGTGGCACTCAGTGCTCTGGGCTGGGGGACAAGGGGGGCATCGGGCACAGGGGGACTCCATGGGATTGGGAGGTCTTTTCCAGCCTAAGTGATTCTGTGATTCTGTCTTTTCTATTCTGGGTTCTCATTTATTTTAATGAAAATTTCCATTGTGGACAAACCCAGTGCTGAAATTCTCAGCACTTTTTCCCGTCAGCAGCTCGCTAGTCTGCAGGCAAGGAAAGCAAACAGCAGCTTTCTTTTCCTTCTGTTGTTACTACCTGGTGTTCTGTGGCACTGTATAGCACAACCTGTTGTTTCTCACCAGTGGAGTGCTTGATAATTCCTTTTAGGCTATTTGCAGAAAGAGAGGCAAGTTCAATATTTTCATGCTGTGTGCAGTGTTTCAGATCCTTCAGCAATGACTGGAGTTCCTGCCCAAGGGAGATTTTCCCCACAGGCTGCAATGAGTAACTGGCAGCATTGCTTGCTATTAATAAGCACACACAGAAATTAATCTTGGAGCTGCTGTAGTTTATTCATCCTGTTGTGTGCAGTGGCCAGATCATTTAGACCTGGCACAGTTTACCATGGTTCTTCATCCACATGCTGTCGATGGGGGCAGAAGAGAAGCAAAGGCTCCTACCTGTGAGTTTTTTGAGATGTTGGGAAAAGCTGCCTTTCATCAGTGTGGTGGGAATTAAGCACTCCAAAGACATTGTTTGAATCCCAACGGTGT
Organism: Chiroxiphia lanceolata; assembly: GCF_009829145.1. Lineage (NCBI taxonomy): Eukaryota > Metazoa > Chordata > Aves > Passeriformes > Pipridae > Chiroxiphia > Chiroxiphia lanceolata. The sequence goes on from NC_045644.1 coordinate 35,398,173, forward strand.
GTGCAGGGAGAGCTGCAGCAGCATCTGCAGGGGAGTCAAAGGTGGCCCGACTGGTACAGGATGCTGTTGCCTGGCTGGTGCCTGAGGAAGGTGGGTGGGAGCTGGGATCCCACCTCCACGGCAGAATTGTCTGCTGGTGATTACACCTTGCTGCTTGTCATTAGCTGTGACACCAAGAGGAATGTTGTATTTCAAGTCTTTAGTCTCAGATGTAGCATCGCTGTTGCTCGAAGTAACTTAAAAAATTAGAGCTAAATTTAAATGTGTTAATTATATCAAATTTTCCATTGTTATCAACATGTACAGCCATGAATACTCTCTCTAACAGTCACTGCTGAGACCATTTCAGTAAGTCTGAAGAGACCCCCAGCTAGAGAAATCTTATGTCCTAATAGTGAGAATATATTATAAAAATATATTATAAAAAAGTATTTTAATTTCCTGATTAGCAGGACATGGTAAAGAGCTTTCACAAACAGGAAGTCTTCAAACACTTGGTGAGGTGGGAATGAACACTTAACACGTGTTTTTGATGGTAGTCTTTGCATGTGTTGTTTGATTTTCAAACACGTGTCCGCTTTAGCAAAGGAGAAGAATATTAAATAATGAGATCTGTGTGTACATGGCATAATGAGACATGGGGCTGGTTTAGCTGGGAGCTTTTGCTCAAGGACAGGTCTCAAGGGCACTTGGAATTCCATTCTAAATAAAGTTTCTGTCATTGCTACCCTACCTAAATTCAGATCAATTTGTGAAAACTGTTCATTCCGAGGAGTTTCTAGTACCCTTAAAATTACAGAATCCATCGGGTGGACTCTTTATGCTCCAAAAGTGTGGATATTACTGTGCCCATTCTAAGTTTAAAAACGCCCAACCAACCAAAAAAACCCTGCAATAACATCAACCAACAGCAACAAACCAACCCTGTTGAAAACCCTGTCTCTGTCAACAAAATTATGGAGCAAGAGGTTGCTGAAAATATTTGGGAATTGCATGTGCAAGTTTAGAACATTATACTGAAGCAAATTCCTTGTGTACACATAATTTATTAATGGCTGAGGTTGTAAAGCATTGGGTGCAGATTAACATTTTGTTAATGATCTTCTGGGGAAGGTTTTTCCAGCAAACATTAAATACTTGAAATGACTTTTTGTTGGTTCATAGTATTCACGATGGAAGGTTATTATTATTATTATTACTATTATTATTGTTTAGTCATGCTGAGCCTCCAAAGGCAGTTTGAAGTCCCTGAAGAGCTGGAGAGGGACTTTGGACAGGGGCTGAAGTGACAGGACAAAGGGGGAATGGCTTCAGACTGCCAGAGGGAAGGGTTAGATGGGATTTTGGGAAGGAATCGTTCCCTGTGAGGGTGGGGAGGCCCTGGCACAGGTTGGCCAGAGAAACTGTGGCTGCCCCTGGATCCCTGGAAGTGTTCCAGGCCAGGTTGGATGGGGCTTGGAGCAACCTGGGCCAGTGGAACAAGATGGACTTGAAGGTCCCTTCCAACCCAAAGCATTCTGGGATTCTGTGAAGGCTTCGTTCTGAAATCTGGAAGTCAGTCCAGGTGTAGTGAGGCTTTATAGCTTAGCCAATAAACCTTATAACTGAAGCGAGGCAGATACTGTGATATTAACATATTTTAAAGTAGCCTTCAGTGGTTTCCAATAAAAACATTCTGTGGCAAGGTTGTCGCCTCCTGAACTGAAAGGAAGAAGATGCAGAACAGTCTCTTAAATTCCATGGCTTGTGACAGCTCCTGGGGGGCAGGGGCTGGATGGGGCAGCCAGGAAGGAAGGATGTACTGGCATGGCCTTCTCCTGGTACAGACCTGGGGTAACATGAGAGCATATCCTCAGCTGGTGTATTATACTTGCTGGGGACCTGTTTCTCAGGTATGAAAAGTAATATTACAGGAAAAAGTGACTCTGTTTTGGGTATGTAGCAGTGAGCTGTAGAAATGCAGGATTGTAGGTAATAAACAGTTTTTGAAGTAGGAGGTACAAGTAAATGTGGGTTTTGGTGCTTCCATATGTAGGAAGAAAGGGAAGTGTGCTTTGTTTTTTTCTTTCTTGGTGCTGAGTTTCTTGGTTTCTGTTAAATATTTTGATCACCTTTTCAGGCCTGTTAGGAATCTTGAATTTTTTTTGATTACTCTTATTACTTACATAGAGAACATCACTTTTCCACTTAATATGTATCTCTCAGATGTATGGGATCAAGATCAGTGCTGCCACTGGGATCCACATTTGATCTGGCAAATAGACCCCTGCTGTTCAGCTCAGCAGAATTTGCTGCAGCACTGACTGCTTGGATATTATAAATACTTGACTGGGATATACACACACAGAGACAGAAAAACACAGATATATATAAAACTCAAAATTATTAAATAATCATCAAATATTTAAAAAATAATTATTAAATATTTATTGAATATTTATAATAGCTATTATAATTACACATCTAATATATAATTATACATTAAATAATTATACTATGAATAATTACATTTATAAATAATATATAAGTTGATAATAGATGAGACGGTCAGAATATTTCAACAGCAGAATTTGATAGTGGACTATCAAACTTAGAATATTTATAAATACAAATATTTTTAATACAAACATCAGACAAGTAATTATTTATATATATATATATATATATATGTATCTTCCCTTGTCTTAGGGAAGATGACTGAGAAACATATCACTTCAGAAACTTTCCACTGCTGTAACTGGCCACAAAAGGGTAAGGGAGGGAAAATGAAGCAGATGACAGGACGTGGGGAACTGGATTCTGGGTCTGGATGCTGTTGCTCAGGCAGGGCCAGGGTACCACAGATTCTGTACATCCTTTTCCTTTTCTCCTTCTTGTGAGGGAAGAGAAGTGAAACTTTGTGTACTGCAAGCAATAGACTTTATAGAAATTTTGATTTGTTCCTTGCCCAAGCCTGCTTGGGGTGGGGAAGATATTGGTCTCTTCAGTGACTGAAAGCAAAAAAGAACAGTGAGGAGAGGCACCTTGTATCCAGAGCTCAAAGGCCACCTGTGTCACCCACCCAGTGTGGACAGTGTAAATAAAAGGCTGCTCCTGCCCCTGGAATTCATATTATGCCTGGTCAGGTGCAAACATGAAGAGCTTCATGCTCCTTTTCTTGCCTCCCAGTCTGTTTGTCAGAGATCAGCTGATGTGTCGATTTGGGATGCATGGGATTGATCCCAGAGTAGCCTTTTGCTGGAGCTGAAATGTGCCAGTCTGCTGTACCCATTATTCCTGTCTGTTATTCCTTCTCATTCTGTCTGACTCCACTGTTCTGGCCCTGTTGAATTACTCATGCTGGTAATGTTCCTACATAAATAAACAGAGTAAGAAGACAAATAAGCAAAGAAGAGTCTGATTACCACAAAATTCACAGGAAGGCTGCATTTCAAACTATGGAAATCACCCTTGGCTAAGGGTCACTGTGATTATTTCACATATTCCAGCAATAGCAGGAAACACACTGTTCACTTCTAGAAAGAATAGTTGCTGAAACATTTTTATCTTGGCCTCAGAGCTGGTCACTGAGAAGCATACATGCTTTTCAGTGCCAGGGAGGCTAACCCTGAACTGATGGATGTGTGTCCTTCCCCCCTGGCTGTCTCAAGGGCCCTGCCCATCAGTGCTTTGAGACCGTCTGGAAGGGTAAGACTGTCTGGAAGGGTAAGACCGTGCTCAGTTCTCAGTGCCTGGAGCAGTATTGTCCATCCCCTGTGCTGTTTGCTGTGCCAGAGGTGCCTCTCCTTCGTCTCTCTGGAAATAGTATCCTAGAAACAAAGTCAGGTTTGGGGTTTAAACTGCATGTTTGGCAAGATGGATGTTTTTGGTTGGCAGAGTGGTGCTTCTGGAGACCCGTGTCCTTTAATTCTCTCTTGTTAAATGTGTCCCCAAGGTGAAGGATTGTGCCGTGTGCTCCTCTGGCTGTGGATGGGATTAGCAGGTATTTCTCTCAAATTTCACACCGTCAGCCAAATTACTCATCTTTTCCTGAAGGCACGTGGGAGTCCAGAGCAGGAAAAGGTAGATAAAGTAAACACACAGGACGTTTTTGTCTGTGAACTTACCAGAAATGAGCCGGTTTGATTGTCCTTTGCCCTGATTTCTAGTCTGACTGAAGGTGAATGTCCCTTGTTGTGGATACTCTCCAGGTAGATCATGCAGATGTTGCTTAGTTTGATGGTTCATGAGCCTTTTCTTTCAAACACTACAGGGTAACCCAGCAAAACCAAATTTGCATCTCTTTTCTGCTTTAGGAATATTCGTGTGAGACCTTCAGGGCATTTAATGAGTGACTTAGTAATTCTCCCTGATATCTAATAATAAAAGGGGATATTTGTTAACAGTTTGGGATTTCAACCACTGTATTTCCTATGCCTTATGAAGGAATTGCATGGAGTTCATGTCCATGGCCTCGATGAACACAATACTTACTTGTTCCTGTATTGTGCTTTGCCAGCTGCATAATTCAGTGTGATGAAGAATCCTGATGACTATAAATACTTGTTCTGGTTCTGTGAGAAAACAAGTACTGTGATCCCTTGAAGTTAATGCCCTGTAGACCTCTTTGCAGAAGACAATTTGTTAGTAGAGCACTTTAAAACTAATTTTTAAAAATTTTTTTTTAATGCTTTCCATTGCTCTCTGGTCTTTGTACATTGATTATTCTCCTTATACACACAGAATGTTCTGTTACTGTTCCAATAGTGGTGTTTAATTATCTTTTTTTATTCTGTCAAGTGGATGGGAAAGATTACAAGAACAACGCAGGTGCTTGTAATGATCCTCTGCACTTTTCTTCACGTTAGGTGGCAAAGTAGCTGCAGAGGCACTGAAATGTGAAGTTCTCAGGCTCCCTTAGCCTTGAACAAATTCAAAATCTCAGCACTGAAGTTGAGCTGTACAGTTCACCACAGCTGGGAGGCTGCTTGCTTGTCTTCTTTCCTGCCACTTCCAGATTTCTTCCAAATCTGAATGCGAGTCATGAATTTTAACAACTCTGTTAAAATAGAATTGTGAATATCAGGATCTGGATGGAGAAGAGTAAGTGAGCATTTCTGCAGTGCAGGTCAGTGGAGTTTCTCGTGAGTGCCATAACTGGGCTCTTGAAATGGTGGTTCTTAACTATAAGTGTGATTAAACCGTGAAACAAAACAGTTTTTTAACTTCACCTTTTGTTTCCAGCTTTGGATCATCTTCTGTAACCTGTCTTTTCCCTTTCCTGCTCCCTAAAGGGAGCTTTTCCTCCATTTCTCAGATGCCTTGCAGCATTAGCTGCTTCAGTGCCCTTCCTTATGAAAAGTAAGAAACATAATAATCTGTTAATAGACTTATTACCCAAAATTTATCAGTCTAAAAAGCTGAAGCAAATTTGTCTGTATTTTCTTCAGTGGTCTTAAGAACAGACTTATGAGGATATGTCTAATAATAACAAATAGAGGGCAATGTCAGCCTGGACTCAGAAGTTGCTGGTGTTTCCCTATGAAGTAGTGACAAGATCATTCCTAGGCTGGAGAATCTTCTTTGAGTTCCAACATTGTGAGGAAAGAGGCACAGCAATGATTTGAGGACGCTTGATTTGCAATAAGATAAAAATGAGTTGTCCGTTTTGTTCAAAGAAAAGAGGCGTGAAGTGATTTCCTGCAACTTCTCTCTGCATAAACACTGAAAGATGATGTGATACTAAAGGACTCTTCAATCTGGAAGATGAAGGCATAAGAAAGCCTTTTAATAGGATCTGTAGCCTAAGAAACTCCAATTGCAAATCCTGAATTTTTAAATGGTTATGCTTAAATAATCACTGACAGAGTTCAGCAAAGGATGTGCTACTTTCTCCACCAGTGGATGTGCTGAGAAATTAAGATTCTCACTGTCTCCCTCTTTCCCCCTCCCAGTGAATAATAGGAAGAAAATCTGTCCCCAGTGCTATCAAAGTTAATCCAGGTTGGTCATAATGAGGACTTCTGCTTTAACCATATATACAGGTATCTATGTGAGAAATAGGAAAAGAAATTAATAAAAAAATAACTTGATCCATTCATCAGCAGTTGGAGCAGTAGAAATTTCCCAACATGCTCCATCTTTGTTCTTATTCTTTATAAACCGATTGTGTAAACCTTGCTTGGATCCTTTATGAGACGTGGTTGAGGTATTAATTTTTATGTGTTTTGAGGAACAACAGAAAATAATATTGGCCTATTAAAGTAGTTGTGATAGAGACATAGCAAGTAGAAAGGTTCTGTTTGTATGAGATGGAACATGCTTTCTCACTGGCATCATGAAAGTGGGCAGTGACCTGCCCATAACATACATGTTCCCTTATTGGAAACACAGAATACCCTGAGTTGTGAATCTCTCACGTGGACCATCCAACTCAAACTCCTAGGAATGTGAAGTGACCATGATACAGTCAAGCTTGGATGTGTTCAGCAAGGAATGGTGCTGACGTATTGTTTTAGTAGAGCAAAGATTGTTTTTCATTGCTTGCAACGCAAGTCATGAGGTCAATAAACCATGAAGTTGCTTGAAATACGAGGGCATGTTTGTAGGACAGGCATAGAATAGAAAAAGTGTGTATGAGAGGCAAGCAATGTCAGCACCGTGGTTAAAAACCTTTTTCCAAAGAATACCATAACTGCCAAAAGGTCCTAATTAAAATTCAGTGAATTGCAATTGCTTATTTGCATTTTAGCCTTTGTTGTCCTGCACTTCATAGCGGTTCTTGGTCTCTGTTATCCTGAATAACCTGATATGGCTTGGACACCCTCCTTTGGGAACAGTGCAAGAAGTGACTCCCTTTCTTTTTTCTCCCTCTCTCAGTGAAGGGTGAGAAATAGGCCTGATAATGTCAGAGAATCCCAGACTGCTTTGGGTTGGAAAGGACCTTAAAGCTCATCTTGTTCCACCCCCTGCCATGGGCACGGACAGCTTCCACTATCCCTGGTTGCCCAGGGCCCCAAGTGTGGGATGAACAGATTAAAATATTTAGAGAGCTGATTTCAAAAATTGAAAGAAAAATTCATCATATGCATAGTTGGTGTAGTGAGGTGATGAACAGACAATCGACAGAGAGATGCTTTAATTTCAGATAAAGGAATGCATGATTTGAAAGGAATGTTTGCACTAATAGTGAATTGATGAGGGGTAAATGCCTAGACAGGAGCTGTGTGGGTTTTTCTAGTAGTGTCCCCTCCATCAAGGCATTTCAACCAAGAAGTCAAAAGGAAAAGAACAAGGGAAAGAAATGGCACAATTAGCAGTTAATTTAAAGTAACTAAAGTGTATTAGGCCCAGTCAAATGAACCATTTAATTTTTGTTCCTTCTTGTTTGTAATCTCATAAGTATGAGTCATTGGGAAGCCAATCTGGCTTGGTACAGTGCGTGCTGTTTTATAGTCCTTGCTCCTTGCCAGCATAAGCATTTCCTTGTTAATGTTTCACATCTGTTCTTTGTAATTTAGTGATTATGTGCAGGCCTCTGTGTCCTCCTTGTTTATTTTAAAAGGACAGTGGGAAGCTTCACTTACGTGAGATTAAATCGATGTCTGTGATTTATTAAAGTTTGGGCATCCTGGACTTCTTTGCTGGTTTGTGTAAATGAATATTTTTAGCAGAAGATGAAAATGGGGATGGTTGGAGCAAAGTCAGTAATCTGCAGTTTGAATCAGCTGAATGTTTCAGAATTGAGTTGGCAAGTGTATACTGGAGATTTATATAGCTTTCTTATCAGTCACACTCAGGCTCCTTGCAAGCATTTCTGATGCCTTTTTGTTTTATCAAGTATTCAGAGAACAGATTTTCATTCTGTGGGGATCTCTGTTCACACAGATACAGGGTATTCATGTCCAAACAAGAATATTTGGTGTTAAATAGAAATCCTACTTATAGCTGATGTTGTTGGCCATTCAGACATTGGTATAGGAGATGGCAACCACATGTAGTTCAGGTGATTGATTGCATATAATAATATGCAATATGAAAGGGCAAATGACCAGAGTGAGCTCTGTTCAGAAGTGAAAATAAATTATTTACCTGGTTTGTAAATGCTTTAATACCTTCTGTGACTCTGAGGTGCTCAAATGCACGAAAGGGCAAACATAATCAGATAACTTAATAATTATGAATGGTTTTACTGGAGCACATAGTGAGCTTTCATGCATTACAGAGGAAGGTTTATTATTTATAGTAGAATAGAACCAGGAAAAATAAATCTGTTTGTGGAGAAGATACTTTGCAATTAAAATCCTACACAAGACTGGAGTCTGATTCAGATCTCTGCCAAAGCTATCTATGTAACCTTCAGCAAATTAAACCTCTAGTCTGGGTCGAGCCTGGAATTTAGATGCAGAGCTGTGAGAGCCAGGGATCCTGAAAGGGAAGAGCCTACATCCCCAGACAATCTGTCTCTGTTTCATATGGACTCAGTATTTATTCTTTTTCATGTGCCTGTGTATTTACCAACCATTTAGTGCTGACTGGGGTGCAGATGCTCTGGCCCAGGGATTCCTGTGTGCCCAGGGATGTGATCAGGGCATTGTCTTCATTGACAAAAGGGGTGAGGGGATATGCCAGTCCAAAAGGAGAGTACAGTGCATTTGGGTGAAGGCTGCAGTAGGGTTGGGGGGTGTTTTGGGAGCAGAAACTAAGCACAGCGGTGGGCAGAGATTAAAGAGGAGGGTCTGGGTTTGTAGGACTTGCACAGCACCAGTGTGGGGACACTGCTGGGTCCAAAGTGTGTCTGAGTGGATTCCCCAGTGCGGTCACAGAGCAGTGCTCAGTTAGTGTTCCCTCCACTGATGGGGCTGAACAAACAAAACTGCAAGGCTGGGTGTGATCTTTGCTTTTTTCCCCCTTTCCCAGTGTTCATATTCTCACATCTCCTGTTGAATGCTGCTGAGCCATTTTAAGCTCAAAGATGAAGGGTTCTTCTTCTCTTCTCTGCTTGATTTTCATGCTTTTCCATCATGTTTAGGGCTCTTCTCTTGGAAGTCAGATACCTGTATGGCAATATGAGCTTAGATCAAGCGTGCAATAAAAATTCCTTAGCAAACTCTCTCAGGCTCTGCACGCTCGGGGAGCTGGGAAGCCAGAGGTACAATCATGGGGTCTTTCTCCCGTATAAATTCTGAGTCTCCTCTTAGGCCCATGTAAATGCATGGTGTCTGGGAGCAAAGTTCCTCTGCCTAATTACAGGCCACACAGGGAATTCCACTGCCTTTTGTTTGTTTGGAATTGGTGTGGGATGCTCTGATCCTGAGGATAACAGCGAGCACCAGATTGGGCTGTCGCCCCTTTGCATCTTGCTCTGGGTTTGCTAAGTGTTTGCTGAGCCTCTGCCATCCCTCTGCTGAGTCATCTCCCTCTCCTGACTGAAAGGTCTCAGCTTGCTTTACCACTTTTGAACCCTTTGATTCACTTTTTGAGGTGGGGGAATCAGAATTACGTACAAGTCCGCACTGTGGATTTATACAGAAACACAAGATATTTTTTTTTCCCTGTTATTTTTATTTTTTATTTTACTTTTTAATTGACTGCCAAGGAGCCTGAGCCAATTTTCTCATAGCACTGGTAGTTGCAGCCCCACATTATGGTTCCTGCATATCAATATTCAGCAGGTGTCCATCATTTTGTGTGTAAAGCCAGGATGTTTTCCCCCTGGGTATATCACTCGACATCTCTTCCTGTTGCCTTCCATCCATCTCTGTGATTGCTCAGTCGCTGAGACATGGAGAGTCCATCTGCAGACCTTCACGGGTGATCCTTGTCTTTGCTGTCTTAACTTCCTTCCTCTCATCCACAGAATGTCACCTTCCTAGTGACTCTTTTCCCAGACTGATTGTGGCTTTGTTGGACAGGGCAGCTCCCAGCTGAGCTGACTGCTCTGGGACAACTCCGACCGTTCGATCCTACCCTCTGTTTCCCATCTTAACAACCAGTTATTTATCCATGGGAAGATCCCAACTTTTCTCCATACTTTTTCTAAAGAGAGACACTGTTGACTTTGTGGAGGGACTCAGATGGGGAGTTGATGAAAACCGTGTGGCTCATACAGACACATTTTTCCTGTTATTGATGTAAGATAAATTTTGATTTAGTGATTATGTCTTCTTTTAAATAATCCTGTATGATAGGGATATAATAGCTTCTGGTTTATGGTATTTTAAACTCTAATATGCCTTTGATTCCATCATGTTTTTTAGGTTTTATGATTACAATAAAACAGGTCTTGTAAAGTTATTTATGTCTGTAATATACATTTGCTTTTATAGAGGGGCCGTTGCCATCCTCCACTGTAGGGTACAGTATTCTCATATGAAACAGATTTAATTTGGTTTCTTATCCAGATCGTCACATTAGATATACAGTGCACATACTTCTTCTATTCATGATATTTAGGGGTTTTTTATACTTAAACTGACATTTAGATAGAAAGAATAAATTTACTTGGCTATTTCTCAATATCCTATGAGAGTTACATCAGGAATCACATTTGAAGTACTGACATTTCCAGCAACAATACCTGTATTGTAAGCCCACTGGATATGTTGATGAAATCAAATTTTGTTAGGAAAATATGTAAAATAATTATTTGCAATAAAAGCAGGGAGAGGGAGGGGCCTTAGCAAAGTACTGTCAATCCCACCCCCTCAGAAGCTATATGAAATCTGGCATTTCTCTGCTGAATTGACTGTGTCAGAGTTAATGCTGGAGAAATGCCAGAAAATTATTTGAAATCTCTTTCTGAATATGAAATGTGGAGGCACCAGGCAGAGGATTCCCTGAAGAGAGGGAGCAGAAAAGCTGTCTGTGCAGCAGACAGAGAAATCATCATTCTTAGCACTGGGATATTTTTAGATTCTCTCAGTCTGATGAATAGACTCAATATAGAATATATTAATTGCTGCTGCAGTCAGAAGTATTGAGAAACTCTAGGTCTCCACCCACAATTAATGGAGATTTCCATAATCTTAGTTTTGATTATTGCTTTCAGTAAAATTGAAGTTAAATATAATGTTAGATAGAAACTGTATCTTTGTTCGCAGTTGACTTTATAAAGTGTTTGTTTGTAAGCTGACTAAACACCACAGCCATAGGAAGAGACTTCTTAATCTTTAATATTTTGTTCACTTGTTAGCACTGTAGACAGTTAACAACTAAACTTAAAACTACCAAACTTGGCTTAAAATGAGGGGCATGGGAATGGGTGTACCTTCACGAGATTCCAATACTTATTTTGATTCATTGCAACTCGGATGAAAAGTTCCAGTATCAAAAGGTGTGATAGACACACCTTTTATGTGAGCTTGCAAGAGGTTAAATATTTTCAGTTTTGTTTTTGTTTCGAAATGTCATTTTTTTTAATTTATTTTTATCAAATTCTGGCTCCATGTTAAATTATTTTTTTGAATTGATTTAGAAGGAGAAAACGTACCAACAATTCAAGCAGAATGCAACAAAAATTGTGGAGTCCAACTCTGAGATTTCTGTGGGAAACTTTAGCTGACATAGCTTTGGTGGTTTTTGTTCTGTGTGGAACATATAATCTGTCAGGCAATACATTTAACAGAGGAAATACTGAATATGCTTGTGATGCATTTCATGCTGTTCTTGAAAACTTAGTTTTCCCTTGTCTTTTCAGGTGTTCAGGTACGTAACAAGTCAGGAGTATCTACATTTCTGTACATGAGCCATCCCATGACTCCGAGTGTCCTCTCTGAAAACACTGATTTATTGTACTTTGTAGAACAGAAGGTGGTTGGGATGTCTGATGTAGGTTCTTGGTTCTGCTGAGGGGCAAGAGGGAGAAGTGAGCTGGTTCTGCCACTTCAGAAGGGTGTGTGGCTTCACAGCTCTTGGTTTCTCCATCAAATGGGTTTATGACTCAACCTCTCTCATCAGTTTGTTTAAGCTCAACCTCTAATTCATTTCAATATTCTTCAAGTAAATGTCTGAAATTTTGGAGTGTAAAACAGACGCTGTACAATGGATTTTGATTAAAATACCAGGATATGTTCAGATGTAGAATGAATTGAAAACCAGTTCCACCTGAAAAGCCTTTGCCCCTGTCTAAAATAACTTAATAGTTGGAGTTGGTTACTTTTAAATTTTACCCTATGAGTCTAGAGCAAAACCATTGTCATTAAACACTTAAATACCATTAAGATCTTCATAAGGTTATGGAATGAATAATAGTGGCATTATTTGCTCTTCCCTGTGAGGGTGGGGAGGCCCTGGCAAAGGTTGCCCAGAGAAGCTGTGGCTGCCCCTGGATCCCTGGAAATGTCCAAGGCCAGGTTGGACAGGGCTTGGAGCAACCTGGGCTAGTGGGAGGTGTCCCTGCCCATGGCAGGGGGTGGGACTGGATGAGCTTTAAGGTTCCTTCCAGCCAAAACCGTTCTGGGATTCTCTGAAGGACACATCTGTGACAGATCCCTTTAACCAGACACAGACATATATGTTTTCTTTGATGTTCCCCTATCACAGTCAAAGCAACAGCTCTGCAAGGCCTGGGAAAAGACAGCTGTGGAAAGCTTTCTTCATTGCTTTAGGACTTTTAAATACATCAGCTGCTGGGATTCTCATGGTCTGGTTCAATATGTGCTTCAAGACAACATAAAAACACAAGATGTTTTTAGTCCTGCTACAGATCTTATATTTCAATTCAGCAGCTTTTTCTACTTGTCTTGGTGGCACTGGAAGAGACTGACAGCAGGAGGTGGACAGCAGTGGCCACCTCCCAGTGATGTGCACCTTGGATTTCAACCCAGAGGGTCAGGCTGATGCTGAGAGCTTTGTCAATGCCTTGCTCATACCCACTGTGATATCTCCTTTTTCTTCTTAGTTTGCTTTTTTACTACTGGTGTTTCGTTTCAGGATGTGCAGTTTCAGTTCACATTTCTGCTAGGGCCAGAACTGAAACCATTACCTCACATACACAGTTCCATAATATATGATGTTCTTTGAGGAATTTCAGAATTTTGCTGATGAGTTTTTTTGCCAGCAGGATTTCTTTTTAGAAGGCTGGAAGCTAGGAAGACAGTTCCTGTGTGTAACAGTCCTGTGAACAGGATTCTGCTTCAAGTGTAGATCATAGCTGTAGTTGGAAAACTTGGGTCTAGCCTGGAGTTAAAATGGGAGAAATAATGTAATGGATCTGTCTGGTGTCAGCTGCTGCTGCTGCCTGCTCTCTTTCTGCAACCCCCAGCTCGACATCATCTCCATTTTGGCGATTATTAACTAGATTAGTTAAAAATACACTAATTCTAGCTAATTATTTTAGCTACTGAAAATATAACTACTGCTATATTTAGTTGTAAAAAAAAGAAAAATGTATTGCTGAAGTTTCACTGACTGGTGCTGTAAGTCAAGCATTAATCACATAGATATATTCATTTTTTTCTGGTTTTTTTGGGAGTTGACTGGCTGTGGTGCAGTATTAAGAAGGAAGCCTCTATCATGGTAGGGAGAAACTGGAGTCTGTAGTTGTTATAAATGGGTCCAGTTAAATAAGAAATCAAGTATGCAGATTTGGCTCACCTCTAAAGAAAAGTAGATCATTTGGCATTTTTCTGTTAGTGAAGATTTTTACATTAGGATGAAAAAAGACTTGGCTTGAAGCGGATGCCTTAGTAATGAGATGCAGGCAGCACTCTGGGAGAGAGATTCCTTGCCAGAACAGAGACTTGGGGAGGAGAACAAACAGGAGATGTAAGAACTGAGTCAGAAAACTGCTCCTGGAAAGGGTTTCTCCCCATGTAGCTGCCACTCTTTATCTGGGTTTGGATGCCATCACCAGGCTTGTTCGTGCTCATGTTAACATCGTCTTTCGGAGCAGGACAACAATGGTTTGTTCTGGTCTCAGGAAATCCCTCCATAGAGGTCTGTTTCCCTGATTTTCAGACACCCCTGGGTTTCTCCCCAGGTGAGGTTCATTCTTTGGCACTGGGAAACTTTCACTCCTTCTTACAGTTGGTAATGGCTGAGAAGATAAATCAATTAAAGGTTACTGAAGTACTGAAGGGTGCAGTTCTGCTGTAACCGAAGCCAGGAATGTCACCAGGCTTAATGAGATGATTTGTCTCCCCAGTAAAGGGCTGTTTCTTGTAATTTATATCCATTAACCTTTTATTTAAAAATTACTCAAATTATAGTATGTTTTCCCATAGGAAACATCCTCATTAATGTGGTTGACTTTGTATAAGAAAAATAACTTCTGCTGTTTGGACTGGTTTATTTTGTATACTTTTAGCCAGTTTTTGTGATCCCTGCTGTTTGAACCTTGGCAACTCCCACCCTTAAATTCTAGTTTTCATTTGGTTTCAGTCAATTTTTAATGTATGTAGTAGTTTTGTACTGTAAGCACTAGTTAAAAAATAATAAATATATGAAATGTTAATGAATAGTCACGTCATGAAACATTCTATGCTATATTTACTGGGGTCCAAATATACCTGAGCCCATGTATTTCCACTTGGGAACCCCAGTCTGCAAAGTTTAGAGTGTTTTATGTTAAGGATGGATATGATTAATTTATTTTTTTTCCCCTTGAGTGCTGTGAAGTGATTTTGTTAATTTTTTATTCCCCTTTTTAAGACGAATACCCTACCTCTCATTTTTTCTGATGTTTTACATGATTTCAGGAATCCTTAGTAATTAACTGAAGCCCTTCGTGTCCTGGAAACGTATTTGATGGAAATTTGAGAGGATCTGACAGATTATACTGTGATTCTGAATCATTAGCAATATTTGATGGTTTATTTAAGATCAGATCTCTGCACTAAGTTGATTATCTGAGATTGCTGAACTTTTGCACTTTATAGACTTCTCTGCTCTTTTATCTCCTGACCAAAATTTCTTGCTCTAGGGTGAGTATTCAGGGACTTTATTGACCCAAACCTTTGAACCTACTGATAGAGAGGAAAAGATGGATCAAACAGGGAAGTGTGGCAGGTGAAAACAGGGAACAAGGGAAATTCTTGGAACAAATGCCTTAGTGTTAGAGCCTGTCTTTCTTCCCTCACACACATGTACATACTCACATACTTCTCTGGAAAACAGAGGAAAGAGTATGTTTGTGTGTATTCCAGTAAAATGTATTTTAATACCTGGAAAAAGTAATTCAGCTTCTCATTTTTTTTCACATACGTTATTAGAATTGAGGCAAACTTTCAGATACTTCAATACTGAGTGGGTTTCTGCTTCTCCTAATTCCATCCTTTTTGTTTATTTTTCTTCTTACTGGCAGTTTAATAAGGCAGCTTGGTAGCCCTGCAGTATGAGATTCACAGTTGGCTTGATCTTGTTTTTCATTTTTCTAATGGATTTTCCTGTCCAATGGTGCTTTTCTCCCCCAGTCCTTGACATATTCTTAAGACTTCTCGCTCACCTTAGAATTCTTTATTAATGTTAGCACACTTGAGCAGGGGAAGATTGCCAGGAACCTGGAGGAACAGTGGGCTAAATGTCACTTGTCTGGAGAACAGCTTTGTGAAATTCGTGGTGGTTTTTCTTTTTCATGGCACTGATAACCAGAAGAGGGGAGTGGTGAATATTTTTGATAGAAAAGCAAGTCTTGGAGGGTCAGCCTTTTTTTGGGGGGGGGGGGAGGAATCTTTCTCTTTGAGCTGTGAAACGTTTGACACTGGGGTGATACATGTCTGTGGGTGTATGTGCACGTCTTGTACAAAGAAATTTTTTAAGTTAGGAATTCAAACACTCGGAATTTCCGGATATACCATTTACTTTATTCTTCCCCCTTTGGTGCTGGGCCTAAGGCAGGAGCCTTGTGGAGCAGAGGAGTGTGGTTCCAGCTGGTTTCATGATAAATATGCACAGCAGAGGTGAATTAAGATTGCACCAGTAGCTATAATGCTGATGTTTCCAACACTTTGACTGTGAGCCTTCCCTTCTTAAATGTCCTTTTCCCCTATCTTTTTGTAGGTAACTTTGTTTAAGAAGCTTTAGAAAAGTTCTGTTTCATAGTGCTGAAAAACGGGAAGAAAACATTTCATACTTTGGAGCAGGATCGGTTTTCTCGTGAAGTGTTGTTGAATTTCGTGATTTTTCTAATTTTAAGCATATGACCCATGGTTGAGGGATATTTTATGTTATTGAAGTGCCTCTAATTTGCTCTACATCAAACAAAAAGAGGTTATTATTCTTCAGCACCAACTCCTTACACAAGCATCTTTACTCATCCCTGTGACAAAGAACTAAAGAACTTATTCCTGAATATCTATGGAATGTTTATAGCAGGTTTAGCATATATGTGCATCTGAAGTGATTTGGAAACTGGTATTTGTTTCAAGCATGGTTAAAGGAACTCTGCTATTCTGCCCTGCTTCCTTACCAGCAAAACATATTGCCTAGGTTGTTTTCCTGAGGTTTTCAGCCCTAGCATTGCATAGATTTCTTTTTCTTGCCATCTGGACCAGGACCTTGCTTTATCTACGAAAAGTGTTGCAAATTGATTTTTTTTTTCACTAACAAAAAGTTATTGGAAGACAAAACCCACTGGCTCAGATCATCCTGTGCTTCTGCATTTGATGGTGCAGCAGCTCCAGCTCTGCTGCTCAGCTTGAGGCTTCTGTGCCCACTGCAGCTCCCCAGGCTGGCACTGTGGCTCTGTGCAAGTCATCATCTGTCCATTAATTGGATATTAAAAATTCATTCTAGTTTATTTCACTTTGTTTTTCCTGGATGAAACTATTACTATTTCAAGCTGCAAGTTTTTGTGATGTTTTAAAGAAATTTTAACTCACAGTTTTCGTATTTTATTACCATTTTCATTTAAAAAAAAATTAAACAGAACAAGCCTTGCACTTTATATTTTCTTTAGTATTTTTGAAATGTCTTCATAAAATGATTTTTATTTAAAGTGTTATTTTGTTCTGATGAGAATACACAGGAAACATTCCTGTTATATTTTCTGTGGTCTGGTAAATGCTGTTGGACCTCTGTTTAAGACCATTTGGGGTTTGCTGAAGATACATAGGGATTTAAGCTGTAGTTAATGAAAAGTACTAAGAGGTTAAGGGCTTTTTTTTTCCCCATCTGAAGAACAATGGTGCATGAGCAGAACTCTTTTTCTAGAAAATACTGCAATATTGCAAGGGAAGGTTGCAATAAGATGATCTTTAAGGTCCCTTCCAACCCAAGGCATTGTGTGATTTTTGTAACAGGCAGTAATTGCTTTGTGTAACTAACCAGTGTAAAATGAGGTTTGGTTGGGGGAGAACAGGCTTCAAGTTTATTTGGTCTTAAGAGTCATTTTGGAAGGCACTTGCCTTGGAATCACTCAGGCTGTGCTGAGTACCTGCTCTGCACCCAACTCAGCCAACTGCTGTCTGATCTGGGTCTTGCTGTCTCTTCTGCATTGTCTTCTCTCTCATTGTGGCTTTGTCTTTCACAGAGCATGGGCTTCTCACCCACTGCAGCACCACAAGTAACGTGCTGAGCAATGTGGAGAGGGAGTAGAAGGGATCTGCTCCGTGGATAATGCCTCTGGTGGTTCTGCACAGACGTAGAATAAGGTCCAGCAGCAAGCAAGACTGAGGGAGCTGGACAAGAAGGTTGCTCAGAGAAGGACAAGGGATACAGTACATTCAGCTGGGGGGTTTGTCGGGAACCGCGTACACCCAGGACTGAAAGGTGAGGGTCTTTTATTTCATTTTGGGTTGATCTGTTGGATTCAGGGAACACAATTCTTTAATAGTAAAGAAAACAATGGCAGAACCCCCGAATCATTTGTGTTGGAAAAGATCATTGAGTCCCCCCTGTGCCCGATGCCTCCCTTGTCCCCCAGCCCAGAGCACTGAGTGCCACGGCCAGGCCTTCCTGGGACACCTCCAGGGATGGGCACTCCAAACCTCCCTGGGCAGCCCCTGCCAAGGCCTCACCACCCTTTCCAGCAACAAATTCCTCCTCACACCCAACCCCCTGATTTGTCTTTAATCTGTATCTTTATTAAAGATACCTGAAGAATCACACATGTTAATTTGCTTTAGTTTGGTAAGTCGAATTAATATTTAATTTTAGCTCAGGTCTGGTGATCAAATGTCCTTGGAACAAAAATTTCCAAGGGGATGACTCTTAATTGGCAGCTAAGGGAAGAGAACTGGAGAGGTGAAGAGATGGGAAGGAAATGCTTGAAAACTGGAGGCAGACTGGAATGGCAGAAAGCAGCAGATCCTTGGCAGGAGGCTGAAATCAGATAAATACAGAACAGAAAGAGGAGAGGAAGAATGAAGTATTGGAAAAGTAATTTGAAGATGAGCTCGGTTATCACATTACTTGATGCTTTAAAATCCAAATTATATGGAATTCAGGAAATACCACCATGGGAGTAGATAAAACATTCTTAACTATGGTTTGCAGGGGATGTCCAAGCACGTGAAAGTAATGTTCCCTTCCGGCCTTTTCTTATCTGTTTGCAGCTGATGGAGAGCATCCTTGATAGGGTTTAAATTGTGGTGTGCAAAATTATAACTGACAATTAGAGGCAATTAGGAAGACAGTGTTAAATGTCTTATGTGCTTCAGAAACTGCTCCTCTTGTTCTGTTTTGAAGGGGAAGTATGTGCTGTGGAAGGCACCGGTTAAGTAATTTTCAAAGTGTGACATTTAAGTATTTGCTCATCACATGGTTGCCTGAAAGGGTTCCTGCCCTGTGGGAAATGTGCGTTATTAAATGTTCCAATAGATTTACAGTTTGTGTTCTTGATCATCTCAGTAGTACAACCTGACCTTTATTTGTGGCATCACCTAAAACTTGATGAAATTAATTCCAGTGCAGAAGATTACTATACTCACATCTGTTTCCTTTGTCAGTCAACCTGGTTAATTAACTTTCATGCTGGTGTTTCTCGGTGGCATCTATAAATATGTAAAAATGGCAACACAAAGATGGTTTGGTTGGGGTTGTTTTGTTTGGTTGGTTTGGTTGTTTATTTAGGTTTTGGTTTTGTTGTTGCTGCTGTTGGTTTTTTGTTTGGGTTTTTTTTTTTGTTTGTGTGTTTGGTTTGGTTTTTCTTAATATTATGAGTTATCTTTCAGCACACTCTCTCTTAATTGACACTCCCTCTGCTAAGGTGTGTCCCATGAAGCCTGTGAGGTTGAGCTCATAGACAAGAAAGTGGCTGTGCAGGTTTTTATGGCTGTACTTGTACTTCCAATTGCAAAGAGTAGTCAAACAATCTAATAGGAGTAAACTGATTTGTGGCAGTGACACCTTCTCAGCCACAAACTAATGAAAGCCTGTACATAAAATTCCACAAGTTGATCCCGTTGCCTGATAGGTTAATGTGCTAGGTTAGGTATTATCCAGGCAGTAAAATTCTGTATTTTTGTGGTGGAAGTAACAGGGTTACAGTCAACCTAGTCAGAAAGTTTAGGCCACTTTTTATGTTGCTCTTTTAGCAGCATGTCTCAAAATAACACTCAACACGAAGTCAAATGAGGACACAGAAAACCAGAAAATTCAGACTGAATGGGCTAATTGTTATTTATCGTTTACATTTAACTTAATTTTGTAAAGAATAGCTAAGATTAAACGACATCAAGGCTGTATTTGTGCAAAATGATAAACATTAAGGAATCCTGACAAGTTATTGAAGTTTTGCTGTTTGGCATTGCAGGTTTTTTTCTCTTTTAAGTTTGAAGCACAAAGTTCAGAAATAGGAAAGTTAAAAGTATTTATTCTGTTAAGGAGTAAATGTTGACCCACTCTAAAATATGAGCCATCCCAACCATTTCAAGCAGTTGTTGCATCACAGGTGTTCCAGAAAGATCTTTCAGGCAGGGCTTGTTGTTGGTACTGCTCTTGTTTATTAGCACACCACGGTGAGTAAAAATGATACTTCAGAAATTGAGAGTTGCAGCAAACTCTTAGAATAATTCTTTTCCCAGGTGTTTTCCATTGTAGCTTTATGCACACCAAAAAAAAAAAAAAAAAGTGAAAAGCAATTATGTTAAAATTAGTTTTCAGTCATGTAAATAAAATGGTTCTTGTGCTGTGCTCAACCAGACTCTTGAGCTGCTGGGTGGGTTGTGTTGTTGCATTAGCATCAGCTGTGGTTAACACTTCAGTCCTACAGAAGGACTGTAGTAGGAGCTGTATGAAATGAAATAATCGTGTTTTCACCCACCTGAGAACTTGCTTGGGTAAAGCTCTGCCCCGTGGAATCCTGTTCCTTATGTGCACGTTTATGTGGCAGTTCACAAGTTTCAAGTTACAATCTTTGTGGAAGCCTTAAGTGAGGCGTGGGTGAGGTGGAGGTTGGACTCTTCTCTCGAGCAGCAAGTGGCAGGACGAGAGAAATGGGCCTCAACTTGCACCAGGGGAAGTTTAGATTGGATATTAGGAAAAAAAGAATTCACAGAAAGAGTTGTAAAGCACTGGAAGGGGCTGCCCCAGGGGAGTGGTTGGAGTCACCACCCCTGGAGGTTTTCAAAACACATGTTTGTAGCACTTGGGGACGTGGGTGAACACGCTGGTGCTGGGTTGGTGGTTGGACTTGCTGTTATTAAAGGTCTTGTCCAACCTTAATGTGATTCTGAGATTCTAAGCTGCTGCTGGCAAATCTTTGTCCCAACTCTAGGGCCTTCCTGCCCTGGTATTCCTAGTGTGACTTGGCTAATAGAGGCTGTAATTGTGGTGATGGCAGAAATATGGAAATCCTGATTTAATGAAATGCATTTGAGCAGTGGTGGTTTCTGCTGGATTGATCTCACACCACTGTTGTGTTCCTGGGCACTGCAAACCTCTCTCACTTGCTCTCCCTTACCTTCTCTCACTCTCCTCCTGACTGCAGTTGTAAGCTGTGGGGGCAAAAATTTCCTGTTACTTCACTGATTTGTATCAACTGGTTTAGTGTGGAACAGACCCCTCCTGTGTGCTCAGACTGATTCTGTCCTCACAAACAGTTCCATAAAACTGGAGTCCCAAGAAGTAGCTTTTTCCACAGCTGAGCCAGAGTCTGACAACAATGGGGTTGTCCTCAGTGGGAAGTGGATACTTCTATGGTTATTTTGCATAAAATTACATCATTATTTTTTCATCCGTTCACAAATACTTTTCTTATCTCAGATTTACTGTAGCAAATGTAGTAAATTATTTCCAAAACTCACAATCACTGTTTTCTTCCATTCTCAAAAGAAAAGCCTCCACTTGTATTTGATGCAGATGTACCAGCTGGAGAGGCTGCTCAGCTTCTACCTTCCATTACTTTCAGCTTGTGATTAAAAAAAAAAAGGAAAATAACAGCCCCCAGCCTTTGGGTGTGGAAGCACCTTATTACTTTTCATCCCTAATTCAAAAAGTATTTAAAGAGAAAAGCCTGTTATAAATACTGGCCCTGTCACAGGCTCAAGGAGAGTGGTTTCAACTTGAGTTGGCTACAAAACCAGTATTGGAGAAAGCTTCCCATGTGGTGAATGATGACCTATTAGTACTGCCTTTACTGGCATTTAGATTACACACCTCTTTCTGAGCATTTTTTCCTTTCCCAAAGCTGGCAGTCACTTCAGGTTTACGTACAGATTTCCTGGAAACTTCTTATTTCTTAGCAGTGGCACCTGTGCTGATGTCCGGAAGCTTGATTGGAATCAATAAATGTAATGAGTAGTGAGATTAATTCTCCCAGCACTCCAAAATCTTTGGCAGTTGCTTAAACTTTCAAATCTCATATAAATTTCTCAAGCAAATTTATTTAGTAGACTCCAGTTATAGCTGTCTTGGACAATACAAGAAGGTAATAAAAATGTGGTTCAGAAAAGAGAAGGGGTGGTGAGGGAGCAGGTGTCCAGTGCTACTCAACCCAAAGTCACAGGGTCAGCAAAGTGCTGTCAGGTGTACATGGCATCTCATGTGCTTCATTTAGAAAGAGGACATTTAGTGAACTCACTTTAGGGGATGGGAATATTTTTTGATAGAATTCATAGAATCACAGGTTGTCCTTGGTTTGGGTTAGAAGGGTCCTTAAAACCCATCCCGTTCCACTCCCCTGCCATGGGCAGGGACACCTTCCACTAGCCCAGGTTGCTCCAAGCCCTGTCCAACCTGGCCTTGGACACTTTCAGGGATCAGGGGCAGCCACAGCTTCTCTGGGTAACCTGTGCCAGGGCCTCCTCACCCTCACAGGGAAGAATTTCTTCCCAGTATCCAACATGAATTTCCCCTCTGTGAGTGGGAAGCCATTCTCCCTTGTCCTGTCTCTCCATCCCTTGTCCCAAGTCCCTCTCCAAGTCTCTTGGAGCCCCTTTAGGCACTGCAAGGGGCTCTGGAGTCTCCCTGGAGCCTTCCCTATGCAGAATAGCTGTTTTAACGTTTCCTTTAGGAAACTTGCTGTGTCACACAGAGCAGGTCAGGTATTACCAGATAAAGTGGTGTTACAAAACCTGATAAGTATTTCATCTTTCAGACACTTCAAGGATTGTTTTCTCTTTGAGACAGCTCAAAATGATCAACTGTTACCTAGTCTGAAATGATCCATTTTTGACTGACTCACAATAACTCATTCTTTCCATTTTTCCTTTTTTTTTTTTAAGTCCACAGGTGGTTCTTGAGTTGTTCAGGAAAATAAGTCTTTCTGAGTTGAAGAAATACACACGTGAATTGACGTTGGTTTGACAATGTGCTGCTTTGCATGTGTGAAATAATCAGTAGCAGGGGGGAAATATTAAAAATCTTGCTTTTATTTAAGCAGCTGTGGTGTTTAAATAATGGATTGAGCATGTCATACTGCATGAAAAGAGATTCGAGGCCATTAGCTCTGAAGTCTTACAGTCTCCTGTATGATATCTAAATTATCAAGAGCAATTGTTGCTTCTGTTACCTTGGTATAATATTCTTGCTTTTAGAGGGAAGGATGCTTAAACATTTTTTTTTTCCACCAGACAAGTAGTTGTATTTAGCATTAAAAAAACTACTGTGTAATGACACTGCCTGTGTATTCACTGAAGGTATTTGTGCTCACTGTGACCAGGCTTGTCATGAAGAAATGTCCTAGTTTTCCTTTGAATGACAGTGTTCATTATGCAGAACATAAAAGCTAAAATTCAGATCTGAAGCCATCTCAAGAGCTGAGTTAATTAGTCAGTTTATGGTGGAATAGACAGTGACTTAAAGTCATCGTGACATAGAGTGTTATTACCACCACACCACAAGCTGCTTAGCCCAGGTATATTTTCCCACCTGAAGCTAGTCTGGGATTTGGTGTTAATTAGCTGCCATGTTCTATTGATGTAATCACATGTACATACTCTTCCTGTTTACACACACATATGTGCACATATGTTTGTATTTGTTTTCGTCTGTGCTGGAGGTTTGCATCGAGTATGAATATCCAGGGATTTTTTTTTTTTTCCTCTCTGTGGTTCAGCTATAAAAATATGTATCCCACAAGTAGAAAACCATTGATATTTTATGCTACCTTCAAGCCTGTTATTCAGGCCACAGTAGTTTTTAGATCACTGTAAGGAATTCATACCATAGGATCTGCTATGAATTAGATTCCACTGGCACAGGGTGCCCAGAGAAGCTATGGCTGCCTCTGGATCCCTGGAAGTGTCCAAGGCCAGGTTGGATGGGGCTTGGAGCAACCTGGGCTAGTGGAAGGTGTCCCTGCCCATGGCAGGGGGTGGAACAGGATGGTCTTTAAGGTTCCTTCCAACCCAACCCATTCCATGATTCTATGATCTCCAAAAGAATATCGTGCATTTTTGCCCCAGGATACTGTAGTGTGCTATAATCAGAAAGAGAATGTATAAGGATATTAATA
Source organism: Chiroxiphia lanceolata (assembly GCF_009829145.1). Taxonomy (NCBI): domain Eukaryota; kingdom Metazoa; phylum Chordata; class Aves; order Passeriformes; family Pipridae; genus Chiroxiphia; species Chiroxiphia lanceolata. Next base: position 35,421,988 of record NC_045644.1, read on the forward strand.
AAATCATCCTGATACTTGGTGTGATTTATTTGGATGATATTTCTTTATGGAAGGAGAGGACAACCTGATGGCCTTTGATTTATTTGGTTATTTTACCAGGAAAACGTACACTGGACATGTGTATATTATGACCCTGTAAAAATCTCTGAAGTTGACCAAACCAGCTTAGAGATAAGTTTTCTTTTTAGGTACCTTGTAGACCTTGAAAGGCTGGTAGACATAATTCAGTGTCTGTCTGTGACATCACAGGTTGTACTTCATGACAGTTTTTTCTAATTCATTAATAAATAAGTAATTTTTATAAAAAACAGTCACACGGCAACAACCTGCCCTTAGCCTATGCAGTGTCAGGTTTTTTGTCTGTGACTTTCTACCTGTAAGCTTTTCACTGTATGTGGTGTCTCTTAGATGTAATCCAAGGCTTCTGTGATATCCACTGGCAAACTTCTGGAGAAAACAATAACCACCTCCTTCATTCTGACAAAAGGCAAAAGGGGGATTTTTGGACAAAAATCTTGCCCCAGGAGACTGTCAGAGATTTGAAGGCACTAATTTTGTAGCTGTTATAGAGCACAATGACAGAGCTTGTCCAGATCTGCTGACACACATTTGTATCAAGTTGAGCTGCCTTTGTGTGAATCCTCTTGGCTTTTTGGGCAACAAACAATGGATGGGGACCTTGGAGGGGGATTCTGTACCAAGAGCTTTTGGCCAAATTCCTCACCAGTGTGCTTTTTAGGAAGTTAGACAGCCGGAACTTCAGCAAAGAAATGGGCAAATAATGGATTAGAAACTAGGAAATGGCGGTTAAAAGTCTAGGATCAGTCCTCACGAAGGAAGGAGTTCACCACTGCAGTACTATCAGGGTCTCTGTTGTCCATTGTATCCTGAAAAATAGGTTTACTGGGGAGATGACATATTTAGTGCTACTGGTAAGTTGTTTAGGGAATTCTGAAGATGGGACCTTGTGATTGCCATTAAAATGCCAAATGAAGTTCAGTGCAATTGGCAAAAGATGCACACGAGGGAGTAGTAATTTTAACTTCATCTCTGATCTGTTTGTTGCCATTTAGGAGCAGGAGTTTGAACTTGCAGTGGATAGTTCCATGAAAATGTCCAGTCAATATTAGTCAATAAATTAAAAAGGTGCTGTATGGAGAGTAGAAAAGAATCAGTTGTTTGCTGCTGCTTTGATAATAAGAACCAGGTGACCTCAGATGAAGCTTTCAGGAGCCAGGGCTCAATGCAGACAGGAGAGGAGAGTGTTCCCCCCACTGTGGGTGAGCTGTGGGACGTACTTCCAGGGGATACTGGAAGTTCACACAAGCCAAGGAGCAGAGCAGATGTGGTTTTAGAAGAGAAACCCATCGTTAGCTGCTGAGAACTGAACTGAACATATCTTCGTAAAGACCTGACCTGGAAACGGCTGGAGAAAGATTCAAGGAAGTGTGTGGTTCTTCTTTCCTTGTTCCACTGTCTTGGCTTGTGCTTTTGCCATAATTGGAGACAAAGAGCTGGCCCAGGCAGTTCTAGGAGTGGCTGAGGTCACTTGGTTTGTTCAGCTGGAGAAGAGGAGAATGAGGTCAGACCTCACCAGGGTCTGCAGCTCCTCCTGAGGGGCAGCTCTGATCTCTGCTCTGTGTGACCAGTGACAGCACCCAGGGAATGGCTGGAGCTGTGTCAGGGCAGGGTCAGGTTGGATCTCAGGGAAAGGTTCTTCCCCCAGAGGGTGGTTGGCACTGCCCAGGCTCCCCAGGGCAGTGGGCACAGCCCCAAGGCTGACAGAGCTCCAGGAGGGTTTGGACAACGCTCTGAGGGACAGGGTGGGATTGTTGGGGTGTCTGTGCAGGGCCAGGGGTTGGACTGGATGATCCTTGTGGTTCCCTTCCAGCTCTGAATATTCTATGAGCCCTCCAAACTGCTCTGGTATGGCTTTTCTAACTCCTGGCATTGTGCTGAGTGTTGCCATTGGATATGTCTGAGCAGGAGAAGGGCTAAAATTCTCCCATGCCCATTGCCCATCTCAGCAGCAAATGTATTTTTATTACTTTTAGCAAGTTCCCTGAAAGAAAGGAGGGCACTATTGGGATGGACGTGCACGGGCAATTTCTCTGTGAGAGTGAAAGCTTAAATAGGGTGAGCTAACCAGGGCATTCAAGCTCCATGGATGAAGACTTAGATAATTATCTCTTCTGCCTGTTCATAGGAAGGGGTTTGAGTGATGTGGAAACCGTCTCCATGAGTATTCACTGTAGCCATTTGTCTGGGAAGGAGTGCTCACACCTTTCAGGTGTTTATCCCAAATGTCAGGCCTGTGTTTGCAGTTTGACATATACCTGAAGGTAATCTGAGGCTTACATAGGTAGATTGATTCTTCTGAACAAAGGGAAGTCACTCTCATTTAGAAAATGTCATTCATCTCATTTAAACTTTTAGATTCAGGATTATGCTCCACTGTTTGACATTGCAAAGAAAACCCAGGATTGCTTACTCCTTAAAGGTTAAACCTCTTTACTGCTGGATGAATGAATCTTTTTGATAGCTTTATATAATCTTTCAGACATGACAGAAGAGCCTTGTGGGTGGGTGAAACAGGGAATCCTTCACTGGTGTCAGTGTTGGGTGTTCTCAGATGGGGTTTGTTTGGTTGGAAGCTTCAGCATTCTCTGCCTGGCTCTGTGGCTGAGGACTGAGCACTCTGCTCTGGGAGAGCTGGACAGGGCAACCTCCAGCTACAGCTGCTCCCCATAAACTCAGACAGAGACAGGATGCATGGCAGGGTTTCTGGAGAAATTGTATTCCTTATGGCAGGTGGTTTTATACCCTGTGGCCTTCTGTGGTGATTTTTTAATTTGCAGATGTGTTGCTGAATCTTGTCTTCCTTGTAGTTTTCTGATAGAAACTTCCTTAATAAAGAATACCAAATTTTCCAATGGAAAATGGAGAAAAAGGTGTTTTGCTGCAAATTGGTTTAGATTTGCCCTAAATTAAAAATTGTTCAGCTCGTTCCACAAATATTGAATTTTCCATTGTTGATGGAGTTGTGAATCTGCTTTGTTTTCTGGGGGCTTCTCTGATGCTTTGGGTCTAATTTCTGTTCTTGAGAAAATCGTGACTTTTCAACAAGTCGTTTCATGTAGAAGAAAATGGAGACATTTCAAACTTTGTTTAGTTTACATCTTTCCAGGGTTGATTGGTAGAAAACCTCCTGGTACATGTTTCAGGCAGGAGAAGACCTTAACAAGAGATGTATCAAATGCTTAGGATGTGCACCCATACAGGTTCTAAATGCTGTGTTTAGATCAGTTGTGTGGAGCTGGAGTAAGAAAAGTGAGATTTTATTGAGAAGTACATTGGCAGACATTGTCTTGCTACTTTCCAAAGACAAATTACCTATTAAAATAAATTTTGGGTAAGAACATTTGTATACAGGGTTCAGTTGCAGTGCAGCAACTGTTTCTCTCTTAGAACAATTTCTCTCTTGGAAGTGGCTGTTGTTTTGAAAAGCCTTTAAGGCTTTCCTAAGATGCCGTGTCTGACTGCATAAGGATTGTATGACTTCATTTATACACAGAAAGTTTGTGTTCCCAGATCTTACAGGAACCTCTGACTTTGAGAGCATCAGCCTAAATCTCTTTGGCACTTCACTTTGGGGAGAAAAGGAGAGGGCAAAAGGACAGAGTATACATCACATTTTCTGATAAACAGTTTGTCCCCAGACAGAGCCTGAGTTACAGACCTGTTTACCACCACCGTAGCCCAAGCAAACGCTGTGGAGGGGTGCACCTTGAAAAGTCAGGCAGTAGAATCACTCAGACTTCAAGAATCTTGGATTGATGCTGGTTTTCTTTTTTTTTTATTTCTATCTTGAATTTCCTGTTAGTTACAGTCACAGAACCATTAAGGTTAAAAAAGACCTCCAAATTCATCAAGTCCAACCTTTGACTGAATACCACCTTACTTTGAAATGTTTAGGACTTCACCAGGCCCAGAGCACACAGGCTGGAGTCCCTAATCAAGATGAGAAATGTGCTGGGTTACCTGCAGAGTAAGAGACATTTCCCACTTCTTGAGAGCCTTGGAGTTGGGAGTCGTCTGGGAGTCATGTCAGTGTGCCTGCCTGTAGGATGGGATTTGGAAATATGGAATCATAGAATTGTGTGGATTGGAAGGAACCTTAAAGACCATCCCATCCCACCCCCTGCCATAGGCAGGGACACCTTCCACTAGCCCAGGTTGCTCCAAGTCCCATCCAACCTGGCCTTGGATACTTCCAGGGATGGGGCAGCCATCTGTGCCAGGACCTCCCCACCCTCCCAGCTATGAATTTCTTCCTAATATCTCATCCTAACTTCTCTCTTTAAGTTTGAAGCCTCTTGTCCTGTCACTACCTAAAGCAGTCAAAAATAAAAGTATATTTTAAGCGTAAAAGATGAAATTATTGGCTGACTCCCTGCAGGCCAATGTTATGTCAATTGGTGTCCATAACTTCTTCCCCAGTGTTGGAGATAAGCTGGAAGAGGGTGGGAAAGTCTGACCAGTGGGTCCAAGTCATCAATTCAACTTCTTAGCAGATTATCACAGAGTGTTCTTAAACTATCTGTGTGTAGCTATTCAGAATCGTAATGCTGATGTTTCTCAGACCATGGCTCCAAAGCCCAGGACGTGCTTGAGCTCAGATGAGATGAGTGCATTCGGTTCCCAGCTCATATTGACTTCATAATAAACAGCTTTCTCCATCCGCCCTGTGCCCCAGTCTCCTTTTGTAAAATGGGAAGAACCATTCCTTATTGCATGGGATTGCTTTAAATGTAGAAGTTATAAAAATCTGTGATGTATTCTCTTCTTGTAATGATAGACCTGAAGATGAAAAGTGTTGTTTAATCAATATGTTACATTCTGGCAGTGCAAGAGATAAAAGATGATGCATTCCTAGCTTTGTGCATCTTGAGCTTGCAATCCAATTTCTGAAGAGCCATTAGTGGCCATGTACCCATGGGCATGTCTGCTCCTGATCTACTGCTTCAGATTAGGGGGGATTTATGCCTCGTCCACCTCTCTCACACTGGCTTTCTGCAGTGCTTTTCTCCGAGAAGAGCTGCTGTGTGATGATCCAGCAGGCACTGGGGGTCAGTTCTCATGCTGCTGACAAACAAGGAATGCTAAAAGCCCTTTCTATTACCTGGGTTGTCAGTGCAAGGGAATACCCAGCTGTGCCCATGTCAGCAATTCTCAGTGTTGTACAAAAGCTGAAGTAGAATCCAGTCATGAGAAATAAATAAACAGGTAAGAACAGCCTCTCAGAGATGTTCTGTGGATTGTTGCTTTTGTGTTTACACTGAAATCATCACTTTATTGTGGTATCCATGTGGTCACAAAGAGCTTTAAATTCTAAAGGCAGAAAGATTAGGGAATGAAGGCACTTTTCTATGCAGTGTTTTGCATTATAGCTTATTGTTCAAAGGGGTTTTGCAGCAATTTACTGTCTCTGTTTCTCTGTTTTTTCTTCTGTCTAGATCCTGTGGTCAAAACAAGTTTGTAGACTGTCACATATACGTAAAGATTTGGGGAGAGTGTTTTTGTCGAAGACCTTCAGTGCTTTGTGCCTATTTGTGCCTGAGCCCAGGGGAGCAGAGTTTGCATTTTACTGGAGTGACCTTTTGTGTATGCAATCGGTTTATCATAAAAAGAGGAGCCTGAAGGATTACACTTATTTTTAGATGAGGATATTGCCATAAGAATAGGGAAAACAGGGATAGGAAAAGTAAATTGTAAAAAATGCTACTGATTTTTCTTGTTGAGACAAGTTAATCACTGCTGTGGATAGGACAATCTGCATCTCTTTAGTGCGCTTGGTGTCTTCTAGAGGCAACTTCAGAGACTTCGAATTTTCGTATTTACTCTGGAACAAAAACCGAAACACGATTATTTTTCGTGGAGAAAAACAACAGTGGAGATCAGAGAGAACAGAATCGTGTGCATCAGCCACACCCTGCACAGAGCACTAAGGCTCTGTAACACCATTCAGCATACAGTGGTGAAAGCAAATGATCAGAAAGACAAATGGTAGGAGGTCCCTGCCAAATTTACTTAATGGGTGGTTCTTAGGAAGTCCGGGCCAAGTCATGTGCTACTTCCATGGGGTTAATCTGTGAGTGTAATCCAATCTTCAGTTCTTGATGAGTTCTTGTGGAGTCGATTTCCTTTTACTAGTGGCCTAGTTAATACTTCACTCACTTCTGGTTCAGATGTGCTGATTGCCAAGGTCGTGATTTTTATCAGAAGTCCAGTGGTAATGGGAATTTCATAGCAATTTTAATCACTTTTTTTCCCATGAAGTGATTTTTTTTTTTGATTTCCTTATTGCTGTCATCAAGACAAGGTATACTCTGACATCCACTTTAGACCAAGTAAATGGTGTCTGTATAATCATCAAAGGTAGTAATGGGCACATAAATTTTTCAGCGAGCAGTAGAGATGAAATGACATTCTGCAATTGTGCCAGATTTCTTCTGGTATCCAAGTATTTGAAACGGTTATACTTTAGTCACAGTCCAACCTTGTGATAGGTGGCATTCCAAACAAGCTTATATATTCTCTGATATATGTGACAATCATTATGTTGCACTGAGAATTGGCTTTGCCCTTTTTCCTAAGAAAAACACAGCCAAAATCATATTTTCCTAGAGAAGACTGTTTTGTAGCCTTCAAATCCTTGGCTATTTTCATGTCTTGCCTTTAGTTTGGTGTTTGGTTTTTTCCTTTTATTAATTTTATTATCATTATTTACTTGGTTTTGTTTAGAAAGTTTCAATACAAAAGTAAACAAGAATAAGACATTTTTCTTTCTCTTTAACGAATGTTACCTGCACAAGCAAGGTTTCAGTGCTCTACTGACTGGGATGGCCTAAGTTTTCAAGTTTGAAATTTATATACAAGAACTCATGTATTCTTTAAACAACAGATATAGGATCCACCAGGGCATTACAGTGTTCTGGAAATGGGATAGGTTATCATACTTTGTGGGTGGTTTATTTTGTAATGTACATGCTTAAGGTTATACATATTTTTTTCTTAAATAGTACTTCAGAATATCCAGTTCACTTCTGGACAGGCCATTTTTCAAGGGGTATCTTGCTGCTGTTTATTCCTAGTAGCTTGTCTTCTGTACCAAGCTGTGATTTTAGGGACAAAGTATTAATTGAGCAGCTATATAATATCTGATGTCGTGTTGGGTTTTTTATTTTCTCCAAACTGTGACTTCTTCCACAATAGATGGACCTTTGTACCTTAATTGCATTGTTTGTGACTCTGCTGTGAGTCACCCCCCACTATTGTCCTGCTGAGATTCTTGGAACCACAGAATATCTCCAGTTGAAAGGGACACATGAGGATCATCAAGTCTAACTCTCTCCTCCTCACAGGATTACCTAAAACTAAACGATATGGCTGAGTGTGTCATCCAGGAGCTCCTTGAACTCTGTCAGGCTTGAGCCACTTCCCTGGGGAGCCTGGTCAGTGCCCCACCACCCTCTGGGGGAAGAGCCTTTTCTTAACGTCCCATCTGCGCTTGCCCTGATGCAGCTTCATTCAAATTTCCTTGTGTCCTGTCACTGGGCACCAGAGAGAGGAGAGCAGCACCTCTCCCTCTGCTTCCCCTCCTGAGGAAGCTGCAGATGTGAGGCTTCCCTTCAGTCTCCTCTTTCCTAGTGTGAACAAGCCAAGGGACCTCAGCTGCTCCTCTAAGTCTTGCCCTCAAGACCTTCCACTGCCTTGGTTGCCCTTCTCTGGAAGCGTTCGAGCACAAGTGCTGTGAGGAGAGGCTGAGGGAGCTGGGGTTGTTGAGCCTGGAGAAGAGGAGGCTCAGGGGAGACCTCCTCACTCTCTACAACTCTCTGACAGGAGGGGGGAGCCAGGTGGGGGTCGGGCTCTTCTCCCGGGAACCAGCAGTAGGACAAGAGGGCACGGCCTTAAGCTGTGCCAGGGGATATTAGGTTGGATATCAGGAAGAAATTCTTTACAGAGAGAATAATCAGCCCTTGGAATGGGCTGCCCAGGGAGGAGGTGGATTCTCCATCCCTGGAGGTGTTGAAGGTGAGACTGGATGTGGCATCAGTGCCATGGGCTGGGAACCAGGGCGGGCTTGGATCAAGGGTTGGACCTGATGATCTCGGAGGTCTTTTCCAGTGCAGTTGATCCTATAATTCTATGATTCTAATGGTTTGATGTCCTTAGAAAAGCCCCCAAAGGGCTCACAGACCTTGAGGTGGGGCCTCAGCAGTGCTGTGCAGGGTGGGACAGTCACCTCCCCCAGCCAGGTACCTCTGCCGGGCTGGGCTTGATTTCCACCTGCCTGGAAAGTAAAGCTTGATGTTTGTAAGTCGTGTTGACTGTCCAGCACTTGTGTTCCCATCCTTTGCACTTGCAGTTGTTCCTTTGAGCTGGTGATTCTTGGCCATAAGCTGAGCTTTCATTCATTGCTTTTATTTGGTTTGCTCATTGCCCTGGCTTTGTTAGTGATTATCCTGCCTCGAAGAAGTATTATTCACTCAAAAATAAATGATTGATGGAGTTTTGTAATCTGGCTATTATTAGTACAAGGCAAATGATGTTTCCCTCTTACAAATTTCTGACGTTTCAGTTCACAATGTTTTTTGGTTTTAATTGAAGGAAGGTACAGAAATGAATTTGCAATTCATCTTTCGGACAACAAGAAGAAAACCTGCAGTTTTATGGGGTGACCCAGCCTATCCCTTTATAGGGAATTGACAGTCAAAGCATATCTTTTATGTAGTCCTTCAGTGACTCTGCAACATAGATTAAAATATTTTTGGGTACAGGATCCATATTGATATCAACAAGTTGTCCTTTGGGCAGGGGTGAAACCTGGAGCTTCTTGTCTCAGAACACATCACTCCTACTCACTCCTCTTCCATATTCTGCAGCCAAGTAGCTTGATGACATTCAGATGTGGTAAATGCTGCCTGCTGGCAGTGTGACTTCAGAGTAAAATTGTAGCTGGAGGGTTTTTGGATGTTTTTCCCTTTTTGCGCCAGACGTTCTAATAATAAACACCCCAATGAACAAACAGTTCTGTGCTTCTGTTAGGCAGAAGGAAAGGGGAACAGATTTCCAGCCCATGAAAATTAGATTTTGCTGAACCTTCAAATGAGATAAAAGAATATTAAAAATATGCACTGGGCAGGCCAGAAAGATATGTTGATATCAGGTTTATTTTTCAGTAATGAAGAATTGAATTTGGAGGGAATAATCAAGGGAGTGTGCTCCCAGGACAAAGATAGTTCTTTAGTAACCACCTATTGGAGTAGTAGGAAGTCTCCTTGTCTTCCATGAGTAATGACCTGGAATGGATAGCTCTAATTCCCTCTTTTAAAAATGCATTGGGAACTTAAACAGTCCTGCTTGTGCCTGGTGAAGCATTTGCAATTACATGAAATGCCTGTGAAAAGCTCTGCTGTGTGGAAGTTGCTGTTGCTTATGGAGCTTCAATTATTTAATGCCCAAAGCTTCTGTTCTTCCCTCAAGACTCGAGTTACAAAAGTGCTTTCAGAGGGTTTAAATTTTGATTTTTTTTTTTCAGCTTTGCATATCTTTTAGTACTTGAATCAAAATAGCCCTTAAATAAGTGAAGTAGTGTGTCAGAGAGAATTCTTGTTAGTCAGAGGAACATTAGTACCACAGATTTTTTTGTCTGAAACAGATGAAGCTGAGAACCTTGCAGAGCACTCGAAGTTGTTACAGTTTTCCTCCTTTCTAAGCATAAATCCTTAATGAAGCACCAAAGAAGTGTCAAACATCAGAGTTTGATGTGGAGGTGCGTCTGGGAAGAAGTCAGGATAATTTTTCCTGTCAAAATCTCAGTTCTGGGCCCCTGTTATGTAACCTGCTGTCCAACCTCCTTCCACATCAAGGAATTGCTTACCAAATTCCAGCCAATGACCCTGGGTTCATGGAGCTGCCAAGGTGTGTGTCCCCAGGGCCTTAATAAGGTTGATTGAACCAATTATGGCAATGGATGATAATTAAAAATCCAGTATGACTTTGCTGCCTTTCCCCTAAATATAATAGGTTTTACACATCAGGGATTTTTTTAATTAATATTAATTGGTAATTCTAATTTAACGTGCAGACTGAGCACTTTTGACCAGGTAACTGCTGAATACTGCAAATTTGAGCCTCCCCAGTGCCATTTTTATGACCAAGTTTTCAATAAAGAAGTGCACTATAGAAAGCAAAGGAATTTGTTATAAACCATTGTTGGAATCTGTCTGATTTCAGATGCATTTTAGAAGCTTAAACTTCAAACTTGGAAACAGGTTTTCTCCAACTTTCTTAAAGACTTTTGTGCCAAACCTACTGGAAAAAGAAATAATATTTTTCTCATCTGTTTTCTCATTGAAGAAATTTCTGCAGAATTCCTCTTCCTTCTTTCACACTCCGTGATTTTGCCAATATTTTTAGGCACGTGACAACACAACTGCTCCATCGTATCATCAGTATGTACTTACATATGTGAGTGGTTTGGAGAAAACAGGATTTAGTGTTTTCTCAGCAGCTAAACTATAAACTACATAGAGGACCATTGATGCTGATGTTCTCCATAAACTACCATCAATTCCTGTTTGTTAATTGATTTGATTCCTGGTAAAAAGAAAATGGACTGATCTGCTTGTCACAGTTAGGCAGCCTGTCATCTCTTCATTTGAGAAGAGGAATATATTTTAGGTTTTTGTTTTTTTTTTTTTTTTTTTTTTCATTTCATTTTCATATGAAGGGGCTTTCTGGACCAGCATCAAACCCCTCCTTTGACCCTGTCCCAGCTTGACTATGATTTTCTCAAAAAGTGGAGAGCTGCTACTGGGGAGGAGATATTAGGGGTTTGTTTCACCTGATTGATAGTTGAAAGTACTGGAAAGGGAGGAGGGAGGGCCAGGAAACAGAGTTGGGTTTGTAGCAGGAGGTGTACAAGGGGAAGGAGATCAGGACAAACCAGGGCTGGTCTCTGCAGGGGAAGTGCAAAGGAAGTGTCAGAAGGGTGAAATGTCCTGATTTTGGAGCTGCAGAAGGGCCCAGGAGCTGTCAGGGTACTTTTGTCTTTGACTAATTGTAGTGACAGAGAATACTCCTGCCTGGTGCTGCTTTAGAACGACGCAAAAATAGTATCAATACATTAAAGTGAATTGACACAGTGCTTTGAGGAGGGGACTGTCAGTATTTCTAATGGCTTCGCTTCATTTGTCACAGAAAGGGTGGCTGGGCACTGGAAGGGGAATGGTGGAGTCACTGTCCCTGCAGGTGTTTAGGAAAGGACTGGATGTGGCACTCAGTGCCATGGTCTGGCTGACAAGGTGGTGTTCAGCCACAGGTTGGACTCAATGATCTCAGAGGACTTTTCCAACCTGGTTGATTCTGTGACTATATTTACAAAATGAGTGTATACTTAGATGTAAAGGAATTAAATTTGATTCCAGTGAGAAGAGGTAAAGAGTATGATTTTGCTTTTCTTTCATGTGTGATAATCTTCCATCATCATTGGCATAGTCCTTGTTTTGGAGCACCTCCTTGTCCCTGGAGCACATGTCCTAGCACACATCCCTAGGTGGGATGAGTTTTCATAGAATCCCAGAATGGTTTGGGTTGGAAAGGACCTTAAAGCCCATCTCATTCCACTCCCTGCCATGGGCAGGGACACCTCCCACCAGCCCAGGTTGCTCCAAGCCCTGTCCAGCCTGGCCTTGGACACTTCCAGGGATCCAGGGGCAACCACAGCTTCTCTGGGCAACCTGTGCCAGGGCCTCCCCACCCTCACAGGGAACAATTTCTTCCTAATATCCAACCTAAATTTCCCCTCTGTCATTGGGAAGCCATTCTCCCTCGTCTTGCCACTCCAGTTCCTGATGCAGAGTCCTTCTCCTGCTTCCCTGTAGCCCCTTCAGATCCTGAAAGGTGCTGTGATGTCTCCACACAACCTTCTCTTCCCCAGGCTGAGCAGCCCCAGCTCTCCCAGCCTGTCTCCACAGGGTTTTATCTCCCTATTGCCCGACCTCTTTAGATCAGGCTGTGGATTGTGCCTTGTTTACTGTTTGCTACTGAAATACTTGTGAGATTAAATGATTTACTTATGGGCTTTCCCCTCTTTATTATCTCTGTATCAGTTTGTTTCACAGAGGCTGACTGATTTTGGGGGTTTGTTGTTTGTTAACGTCATTATAAATCAGGAATTTCATATTCTCAGTTTATAGCCCAATCTGAGGCTTTTAAGGTTTGGTCATTACGAGCACTCCATGCCATCTCTCTTCTCAGACCCTTTTTGCCCTTTGTCCCCTCATTTTGTCACCCTGCCCCTCTAAGGCCACGTGCATCAGCATTCCAGAATGGTCCCAACCTTTGGAGATTTTGGCTAGGTTTTATGATGAGTTTTCTGAGCACCTGTAGGCTTTGGGGGTGCTGGGTTGGGTTTTTTGTTTGGGGTTTTTTTTTTTTAAATGTGTGGCTTGTCACAATCAGGTTTTCATGAGGTGGGAAACTCACCTTCATAAATTGCCCTGTAAAGTGCATTTTCATTCGAAGTCTGCACTTTGGGAGCAGGAATAGAAGAACCTCTCAATGAAACAATGTTTCTTGCAATTCTGAATGTAAAATATTATTCCTTACAGCTGCTGGGGATATGAAACAACACCACAAAAGGAATTTGCTCTGTTTGAAGTTTTAGTCACCTATTTTTAGTGTCCAGGAACCAAGAGGGCTTTTACTCCAGAGTATAATGGTAGGAGGAGAACAAAAATTACACTTATACAAAACATTTTGTCTTTTGTCTGTGAAAAGGGTCAATCTCCATTCCCAGTTTTGTTCTAGTACTTGAACATCTGCTGAAGTGGACATTCAGGTTGTACTGAGAGCTGCTGGGTGCTGCCTGGTTTTGAAGATTTGATCCCAAACTGCCTATTGATTAAGTCTAATAAATTCTCTTTGGGAAGAGAGGCCATTTCAGCTGAAATGCCCAATGCCCAGCAGGAACTTAGAGGTGATGACAGGAGCTTTTCTTTTTCTGTCTGTGGTTTTCTGTTGTCTTCTCTGTTTCACGGTAGCAAAGACACATTGTTCTGTAGGAAACATAAAAATCATTTTTGCAAATCGCTGAAACCTTTCCATTTAAACGAGTAAACCACACAGAGCATTCTCTCCAATGGCACTCTGTGGTGACCCTCATTAAAATAAGTATTGAGTTCTTCTTCTGACTGGCATAGCCTACATATTCATGTATAATTAACTTCATTTTTGTTGGTCAGGCTCCGTGGCTTCAGAAGGATTTCTGGCTGAACGCGGTGACACAGAGCTCCAGATTGGAGGTGTGTGCTTTCCATTCAACTCCTGCCAATCTCACCAGGGTTTAAAATTGGACTCACAGAGAGAAAGTTTAAAGGCAATTGTGAAGGTGGTCTGAGGGATTAAATAAAGTTTAGCACAGAGCAGAACTGAGATGGGTTTGTAGCAGGTTTTATGAAGCGACAGGAGATTTTGGGGCTGTTAGAAACATGAAGAGGAGTTTTGCTAATTTCTAGATTTCTCCTCAGATGAGGAGGATTTCCATATTTTCCTCGGGAAAACATCTTCAAAAATCATCCTCGAGGCCTTCTTATCACTCTATTACCTCCTAACCTAACAGATGTTTTCTAGCAGTTAACTTATTATGAGCACATGACAAGTTTTCTTAAGTCTAGAGGGAAAAGAAAGGCTGTGCCTCAGTCTTGTGGTAAAATTTTTATGGTAACTGGATGAGAAAAGAGGGGACCTTTCTGGAATATGGAGAAGGGTCTCCTATAGACATAGCACAAAGGATGTCATCTCAGTGAGCATTGATAATGCAGCTGCTGGCTTGATGCTGGGAAAGAAACTGTATTTCACAGTGACCATATTTTCACAATATTTCACAAATTCAGCTACTTGTGAGCAGCTCCATAACTCCAAGGGACCAGTGCTCCCTGTTTCCCCTGCATGGCCACCAGCAAATTGTTCAAAAGAAGACTGTTCAATGACTCCACCTTCTTCAGTTGGATGCCTGGTGGGGCTGTCCTTGATAGATACCTTAGTTAGTCCTCAATGAGGAAATAAACAGGGAAACTGGGATAACTCAAGTTTTGTGCCACTTAAATAGTTTGATTTGTAGGGCTGTTCTTTTCAGAGAGTGCTGCAGGCTACAAATACCTTGGGCAGTTGTCGCCCAACTCACCCGAGTTCTGAGAGCAGATTTTGGCAAAGATTAAAAAGCATTTGCAAGCTGGCACTTTGTCAGGAAGTCTGGCTCAGTGCTGGAGAGCATTGCCTTAGAGCAGAGCCCTGCCAGTCACTAGTGCAAAGCTGTCTTAGTGAGTTTATTTGTGTAAGTTTATTTGTGAAAAGCAAAATGTGTGTCTTACATTATTCTAAGGTAACAAATGCGTCTGCCTGCAATCACATTGTTGTGGTGGTTTGCAACTCCCAAGAATCTAATTCCTAAGTTCAAGCCCCCCTCCCACAGTTTGCCCCTGTGAGAGGGTTTAGTGATGGTATGGACTTGATATTTTTACCACCTCATGTGGAGAGTTTTCAGACAAAACACAACCATTCGTTATTGGGGAAAGGGGAAAACATTTACAAAGGTTTATTTACACGCATATATATATATTTACACTGAATTAAATTCCTCTTTTCCTTCAATAAAAGTCTAAGAAGAAAAAAGAAAAGTCTTTCTGTCACTCCTCAGGCCACAGTTCCTTCATTTCAGTTTTTTGTGGCACTGGTTAGTGTCCTCAATTTTTTCCAAGGCAGCAGATTTTGCTGTAGTTGTGTCAAGTAGCTATTTAATAATCATTTTATTTCTGTTGTTATTTTCCCTGGAAAGACATAAAGTCCTGTGAAGGAAATTCTGAGTGAACCTTAGAGCTATAGCCTGTGCTTTTACCTCCTAATTTGTTTTTCTCAGGCCAGACCATTCCTAGGATGCTATTCAGTGTAGAAACTGTTTGTTTGTATGAAACAAAATGCTGGCTCGAGACCACAAAAAGTAGTTTTCATTCCTTTCAGTACACAATTGGATTGAAAAGAAAACATATTCATGGTTATTTTCATTATCATCATGAAACTGCCATTTCCACTGTCATGAAGTTGTTCATTGTTATTACAGTGAAGTTGGTACTAAGTAGTTGTTGCCCATTCCCCTGAGAGCTTTTCCTCTGAGTGTGGGCAAGGTTTTAATCCTAGAGGATATCCCTGTGAGAGGTTTTTGGTTGCACAGATTTCTCTGTGGAAGGGAGTTACGTACATTAAAGAAGCAGGAGGTTGCACTACTCTTCAAGAATTCATCAGACATTCCAAAATGGAGAGGTTGTGTCATTTTATTCCCTTTTGGACAGCCCTGTATTCAATGCACTGGCACATCTGTGAACAATGTACATATTACTGCCTTTTACATTCACTGTTAATCTGACCTTTGTAACTCTGGCATCCACTCTCATTTGTCAGAGACTCAGTGTTGATGCCACAATTTGGGACAAATTACTATGCAGTGAGAAAAGGCAACGTGAGTAAAAGAATTCCCATCAACTACAAATGTCTCGTACCGGTGGTCCTTATGACAACAACGTTACTCATCTGTCCAGTTTCAACGTGTAATTTGTGCTGTGTTCCAGATCCACTGGAGAGACCTGGCTTAAAGCAAGTCAGACCTTGAATTAGAGTGTCCCAAGGAGGCAACGAGGATGGGGAAGGGCCTTGATTTGAAGCCGTGGGAGGACTCTGAGGGCACTTGGTGTGTTCAGCTGGAGAAGAGGAGACTGAGGGGAGACCTCACTGCAATTCCAACTGCCTGGGCAGGGGCAGAGGAGGGGCAGGGACTGAGCTCTGCTCTGGGGGGACCAGGGACAGCACCCAGGGCTGGACAGGCTGGAGCTGTGTCAGGGCAGGGTCAGGTTGGATCTCAGGAAAAGGTTCTTCCCCCAGAGGGTGGTTGGCACTGACCAGGCTCCCCAGGGCAGTGGGCACAGCCCCAAGGCTGCCAGAGCTCCAGGAGGGTTTGGATGATCCTCTGGGGCACAGGGGGTGACCCTTGGGGATGGTCACAACAGGGCTGAGGATTGGACTGGATGATCCTTGTGGGTCTGTGATTCTGTGATTCTGTGAATTATGGATTAAG
Organism: Chiroxiphia lanceolata; assembly: GCF_009829145.1. Lineage (NCBI taxonomy): Eukaryota > Metazoa > Chordata > Aves > Passeriformes > Pipridae > Chiroxiphia > Chiroxiphia lanceolata. The sequence goes on from NC_045644.1 coordinate 35,438,180, forward strand.
TTCTAGGTAACAGTTTGCTCACACTCACATAGTAGGAGTAAAAGGAGGAGAGATTGGGAAGTGCTCAAGAGAAATAAAAGAAACAAAAGAGAAAAAATATTTTTTAAAAGCTTCCACCTCCCCACCCCCTCCCACTGAGAGCAGTTCCACCTACTGAAGCCAGATATGGAAACTGGGGGGGTGGGGGTTTGTTTGAATCTATTCGGTTCTGATTCTGTAACAGGTTGGTGTAAAGTCAAAATGTCTCTCAGATGCTCTATGGGTCATTAAAATGCAAAATTCTGCAATATTCCATGTCATCCTACAGAAATGGAACTGGAGAAAACTGTTTCCCCTGTCCCCTGTTTCCTCCACTGAGGTGAGGAAGGCACACAAAGATGTGTGCGTTTACTTTGGTAAATACAGCACAACCACAGCTTTTTTATTTTACATTCCTGATTTCCCTGCATGCAGGGGATACAGCTCTGGTGTAGTATGTTCTCAGATACTGTTATTTCTTTGATGAAAAAGAGGTTGTAAGATGTTGGCAGACATGGTAGGCACAAAAAAGGGGTGGGGATGAACAGCTGAGGGGTAGTTGGATCAACCTGGTCTAGTGGAAGGTGTCCCTGCCCATGGCAGGGGGTTGGAACAAGATGGTCTTTAAGATTCCTTCCAACTCGATTAATTCTGTGATTCTTAAAGAGCTGGTACTTCTTGATACCAGATACTGTTCTAGTAGAAGTAAGGCCAGGGCTGTAGGGAGTGTGGGGAGGGGGAGAAAAAGTAAATCCAAGAGGTTGCACTGAGTCTTGGATCTCTAAAGTAAGATTTGATTTAATAAACCAGAAATAAAACTCTTCATATCATAATACCATGCCTGTCGACATCTCCTCCTTAGACCCTCCACAAATGAGCATCTGATCTTGTTCAGATGACTCTATGAAATATTGAAGCATAAAGGAAATTTTAACCTTTTATATGATAGAGATCAGAACCAAGCTAAAGGCCTGCCAGGATAAATAACACAAGTATTGTTGTATTGATTCCGAGTGCCTTTGCTACACCCACTGCTGTCCCCTATCCTTTAGCAATTTTCCAGGGCAGATAACTAATTCTGCTGAGATCCTGTCACTGAAATGACAATTTCACAGCTTCCTCTGGGGACAGTCATGAGTGTGATCGGATTTTCAATCTGCAAACATTTATTGATTTGCTTTCTAAAAACTTCCTAAGAAATCCCACCTGGGCGAAGAATTTCTCTGAACTCTATCAGCCTCTCTAACAAGTTCTTCAAAAGAATTATTATCTTTTAAATAGGACTGCAGTAATATGTTCTTGAAAGAATATGAAATTAAATTACCTAAACTGGAGTGCAGTTATTACAGGAGGTTTAGAATGAGGCATAAAATGGATTATCTGCCTGTATTTAAGATAGATACATGTATTAGATAATTAAAAATCATATGCATCTTCCTAGGGTTTTGGTGGGCTTTGTTTAATGATTGGAAAATCAATGGTATTTTAGGGCTTTTATTCTGCTATCAGTTAATACAGATACAGGTTGTATTGGAAAGCCATTTAGCAACAAAGAAATGTGTATTGTGGAAAGGTGCTGTAATTTTACAAGTTATTTAGTTCATATATACAAAATTTTATATACTCCTTAAGAAACACGGTGTTTCTTAATTTTGGCCATTAGAGTTTGATGTAGAGCTCCACAAGTCAAATGGTGCCTCACTTTCCTGCAGAGCACAGTAGAGTTTTTTTACTGAGTCTCTGTTATTCTTTTTGTACAATATTATCAGTTCCTGGATGTGTGATTGCATTAATCCTGATGATAGATTGCTTCAAATAAGCATGGGAATGAAAATGTGATTTAAGACCAGAGCTGGGCTTTGCTTATTAGCACTGACTATCAAGTGCATTAGGTCCAATGTTTCCAAGCCCTGCACTGTAAGATGCTGAGTGCTCTCCTCAGAGCACCAGCCCATGGTTCAAACATTGCACTTGATGATCTTGGAGGTCTTTTCCAACCTTGGTGATAATCTGAGGTGAAATGGCAGCTTTTCTCAGAGAGGTTTGAGACTATGGATTGCTTCAATATTTTGCTGTTAGTATTTAAAGGGGAGTCTGGTCCTGCAGCCGTGTCTGTGTGCAGGGATGACCTGCACTGCCCAGTGGATAAAACCAGCTCTAAATGGTGCAGTGTGGTTTTGTCACACTGGGCAAGTACACCCTGTGATAGGCTTGGGAGAAGGTTTTGGGATATGAGTTGATAGAGGGAGTGAAGAAGAGTCAGAGTTGGAATATTTTGTCTTGGCTTTGGTGTGTGTTTGTTTTACTCTGCAAGAGAGGGCTTAATTTGGAAGTCTAAGCAGGGAGACCTGACAGCAAACCTGAGCACATCAGGTATAAAAGTCTGCCCTCAATTCATGGAGAGAGCACTGAGAGAGATTCAGATTACACTGAGAAATGTCCGTCAGGACGTGTCAGTGTGTTAATGCAGGAACAATTTGTGACTGTGATAGGGGTGTAGTCACAGGTTTATTTCAGTGTCACACCTGTCCACCAGCACAAGTCAAACAAGAGTGGTTTTAACAGAGAGAGAAAGCAAAATGTTCTCATAATTCAAGTTTCCATCAGTCATCATCACCAGCCATTTCCTCAGTTGGTCCTATTAATATACTTTGTGTGGTGGAGGAGTCTGAAAGAGAAGGCAGAAAAGCTCTTAACAAGTGAGGGGAAAAAAATGTAGCTTAAAAAAATACTCAGCTTTGAGTGATGCATGATTTGAAGTTTTGTAGGATTCTTTTCAGTGGAAAAGAAGTTGGTAATTAAAAAAAAAATCTTTCTGTCCAAAACACTTTTGTAGTTTTGAAGTGATGGGAAGATGCAAGCTCTGAAATGCTGTCAGGAAAGTACATTTTTCCTGCACTTCCAAGATATGGCACAGAAGGCCATAGATGACTGAAATACAAGGTTAGATGATGCCTTTGCATGGGATGTGAGTCCCAGCTGGAGGGCAGAGGCCAGGGGTTTTATTTATTCTGCACAGAACAGTGCATGACACTCAGAAATAGAACATATTCTGTCTGAATTGATGTAAGGAAAAAGATCATGAGAGAAAGTGATACAAATGGAAGTTTTTTTGATCACTGCACCTCTGGTTTTGAATCTCAGACAACACCATTGTTGGAGTTCAAAGCTGGAATTCAGGGCTGTCTTACCTTGTTACCAACACAAGGGCAAGAAGTGCAGAAAAGTAGCAAATCCACCAAGTGAGATGAAAGTAGAAGATGGGCAAGTTTGAGACAGCTGAAATTTGCCTTATTCTGATGTCAAGAAGCAACCACAGGTGCTGCCTCGGGTTCACTTCTGCTGTGCTGTAAATATGTGTGGGATTCCTGGTTTGTTCTGTGATGTGAACCCATAAACCTGCACATCCTCCCTCTTGAAAGTTATCGATGGTTGTGGCAAATGTAATTATTATGGGATCTTTGTCTTATTCTAAGTCAGCTGTGGGACAGTGGAGCTGCTTTGTATTTATTTGCCTCGATTATTTGGTCAAGTTACCTTTCTTAGTACTTTTAAATGGAAATTTTGTAAGCAGAGGTCCTGCTGTGCTGAGAGCACCAGTGCAATTGTTCTTCGCTTCTGTGGGGAACTAGGAAAACCTGTTAAAAACAAACCATTTGGAATGGGAGCTTGTAATAGTTAAGATCAATCTAAGTCTTAATCATATGTGTATGTGTGAGAGTCACACAGGTTGTCTTTGTAGCTTTAAAAGGTCATGTGGAGCATGAGAGAGAGACAGTTTAAAAGCAGGTGGTGTGGCTGTGACCCTGACCTGCTAAACTCTGTGGAGTGCTGAGTTACATCAGCAAAATGCTGGAGCTGTGCTGATCATTTGTGCAATTTTGGGCCTGCAGAGTGATTCAGAGCGAGCTCTTGTCTGCCTGCTGCATATTCCCATTCTCACTGGAGCTACAAGGTGAGTGTTAACCACTCGATTTATATTCACATCTGCAAAGCATGGAGGCTTTGATAACATTGGAAATGTTTTTTGAATTCTGGGGTGAGGAAGAAAGAGGAAAATACCAAGACTTAGGGCTTTGTGACTTTCCAATGATTGGTTTTAAGAATACATTTACTCTTCAGAGAAATTATTTATCTCTCCTCCTTTCCCTGTGGTTGCTCGACCAAATGGTATTTCCAGCCTTAAGATGAAATTTAACTGCCAAGCTGAATATGTTGCTTTACTAACAAATACATAGTAGTTGAAAAAGGATGAAGTTTAAAGGCAAGAGAACACTCAAAAAAAAAGTGAGATATTCTGGTGTTTTCATTGGTATTGCTCATTATTTGCATTATAATGCTGCATTTTTCACATCTTTGGCTTGTTTCCACCTACCTCAGTCCTTAGAGCTTCTTTCCTTCCAGGCCAGTGTACACATGGTGGATGTTCACAATAAAGGATACTGTGGCTTTCAGTTCTCCCTCTTTTCTTTTTCTGTCCCAACACTCTTTTGGATTTGATCTAAATTTTTATTAATTTTGTGAATTCAGTACTGTTTAACCAAGGTAAATGGATATATAAGAGATTCTGATGGTATCACAGCTTTGAGCATTATTAGTATCTACTATTAAATTTAGGACTCTTCTGAACTGACTAAGTTTTCTCATTCATTTTGTTCTGTACTTGAAAGATTGTGCTGAACAGCAGATCCTGCTCATTTAATGTAAAGACTGTTAATAAATAGTGATTTACCCATTACACTTTTGTATTTCTGCTCGAAGTGAAGGTGGGTGTGTGTGAAGGAAGCCTGTGGGAGAAGCACTTACTCTTTTATTACCTTGGTTAAAATTCCCTTTTAACACTTAACAAATCACTGCTGCTGCATCTTTTCATAGCTGACTGACTGTGTCTTTTCTTACTTGGCTTCAGCCTTGGGCTGTGCTGTTGGCTGGGTTGGATACTGCAATTCCTGCTCTGCACAGTGTGCTGGTGTTTTTCCCCCTGGGCTTTACAGGTGTAAGCACAGACTTTATTGATCAATCCTCACACTTCAGTAGTTGTATTTAATGTGTGTTGCTGAGTAAGCTGTATACCTGGGAGAGTTTCAGGGTTTAATTACCATTGTCCTGGCTGATAGTCCTGCTTTGGGGATTTATTTATTTACTGTACTGTATTTTATAAATACATAATTCAATATTCCTTTAATATTTTATGAATTTAGCTCAGACTCAAATAAAAAGAAGCATACAGGTTTCATTAAAACACAATTTAGATCACACCATGACACAAGACAGGTGTTTCTGAATGAAGTAAATGCAATTTTCATAAAATAAAAAGGAGTAACCTTCCAACAAAAGTGTTTTATTACAGTGCGTTGTTGCAAATAAAATGAAATTCTACATAGGATAAAAAAAAATTCTGAAGATTCTCTAAACAGAAAATGTTGATATGCAAGTAGTAAAGGTTCAATAGATAATGCCCAAATGTTCTCATCTGTGTCACTTATCTTTTGCTGCAGACCAAAAAATGCGGCCAAAAAATTCACCTCTGAGCTTTCTTTGTGCATTTTTTTTTCCAAAATGAGCTATAAATGGATTGTGTCTGTGGCCACGTAACTCTGCTGTGTCTTTAATATATTCATTTTTGCCAGTGAACATGGCTTTTAAAAACACTGGTCTTAGTTCTTACGAATGCAGTGGGCAAGCCTGGCAACTCTGTGATCATTTTATTTTTCCTGAGTCTAAGAGTAGCAAACGTGATATGAAAAACGATTTCAAATCCTAAATCATATTCGTGCCAAACTCACGAGATTTTGTGTGTTGTGCTAATGGCTGGAGGTCATATAATGAAAAATAGATTGTTCATTTAGCGTCAAGGTGCTGTGATAAAACATGTTTTGTGCTCGTCGCAAGTGTTGTATTTGTTATAAGAAATTTATCAGTTATTGATTCTGTACTTTTAATTGCATGTAATGGTGTGATGATAAGTACGTGGTTGTCACTTTGCCTCAAAGATCGAGCTGGATGTGCTGTGCTACTGGATGTTTGGATTTATCTTAGTTTTATGTGATAATAATGTGCTATGATCTGCTCACAGTGGTAAACAAGATCCAATTTCATTGCTGCTGACAAAGTCGTGTGTCTTCACTGCAAAGGAAAATTGGCCACACTCATTGTACAATCCACTAGTGCATCTTCTCCTTTTTTGTAAATATTGTCAGCATTGCTTTAATCATCATTTGGGTGCTTTCCATCCTCTCTTCCTGTACAGCCACATACTTCAGCTCCCATCGGTTTTGCTGGAAGTTGGAGAGACTCTGCAGAAAGCAGTTTTAAGGGAGACCTTGACACCACAAAATTCATTGTCTTTCCAGCTTCTAGAATGAGTGTTACAGGAGTAAGAAAGTAAGGGTGGGTGGAAGGGGACCTGAGGAAGACTCTAGTCCACCCTCCTGCTTGAAGCAGGTCAGACCAGGCTCTTCAGGGTCTGGGTCCTGAGAAAATCTGAGGGTGGAGACTGCAGGGCCTCCCTGGCAGCCTCCCGCCCTCTTCCCTCCCCTCCAGGGAAAACTCTCACAGAGATGCTGCCAGCACGTCTCTCCAGCCTGTAGGAAACTCTCCCTTTCCAGTGACATTAAAAACAAAGTCTGATTCTAGCAATAGGTTATTCCTGGGGCTCAGAGAGGGAAGAAGTGACATTCACTTTTTAAAAATACTCTTCAAAAGCCAGCACTGAGTCTTTTGTATCCTGGGATATTTTGGTTGTTTGCATTGAGGGTATATAAATATTTCTGGAGCTGCACGACGTGTCACATTTATTTCAGTGCAGAGCTTTTGAGCTGTTCAGTGTCTGGAAGGCTGGGACAGTATTTCAAGACAAGGGTTACTCAGTAGAGAATAGGAAGGAGGTGAGAACCCTCTGCAAATGTCTTTAATGATATGCACATCATCTCTGTGTTTCCTGGGAGTAGCTGCAGGATGAATGTCTATATTAAGTCTCAGTGCATGTGTGAGGTTGTTTTAATACTCTGTTTCAAGAAGACTTGTTTGTCATTTGCTATGCAGAATGATCTGGGTAACCTGCAAACAACTCAGAGCTATAAAACATTCTTAGTAAAGTAGTAAGAGAAGTGAAACAGAACAGCCTACACCTCTTTTCCCTTTTGAACAGAAGCCCACTATTAATTCGGTGGGGACCTCTGGGTCACTTACAGCAGCACTTCAGTTACTGAACTGTCCTGAGTAACTGCAGAACACCTGAAGGGACTGTAAGACAAAAAGTGAATGGGATTGAAGAGAAAAATGTTTCAAATTAATAGAGAAACCAGCATTTCAGAATAATCCATAAAAAGGTGTTGATTGTCTATTTATTAACAGTCCTTCAGTCCAGTGGAGCATTTGGAAGGACTTGAATAATTAAAGAATCCTGTATGAGCTACTTTTCTTGAATTATTTCAACTCAGTTTCTGCTTCTACCCCCTACAGCCCCCAAATCTATGGTAGGTTTTATTTTGAAATGACCTGCAGTGAGGTGGGGGGGGTCTGTCTCTTCTGCCATGTCTCAAGCCAAAAGATGAGAGGAAGCGGCCTTAAGTTGCACCAGGAGAGGTTCAGATTGGATATTAGAAAAAAAAAAAATTCCCTGGAAGAGTGGTCAGGCATTGGAATAAGTTGCTCAGGGTGGTGACTCTGGAAGTGTTCAAGAGGTGTCTGGATGTGGCACTTGGGGATGTGGATGAAGGGTGGTTATGATAGTGCTGGGTTGATAGTTGGATTCATTGATCTTGAAGGTCTCTTCCAACCCTGACTAGTCTTTGACTTGCTGTGACTTACAGATGCTTTTGCAAACTGCTGCCATTTCCATGTACAGTGATTAGTTGCTACCAGAGTTCCCATAAAATGTGAGGACCATGTCCTGATGTCCTCATAGTTCACCAAGCAGTGAAGTCTCTGAATGTCTCCTTGTCTTCCCTTTCCTTGTCTCCCCTCTCCTCCTTTTCATCTTATTACCTCATATCTCACACAAGCTCAGGCTGTGGTCCGTGAGCAGTGTGTTTGCAGTGGGTGAACGGGAAGGAACAATGTCCTGGTGCTCAAACCTGCTGCCTGCAGTTAAATATCAGTGGAGGTGCATGTTGAAGGTCACCCTGTTTTTTCAAGCTAGGAAGAAGCCTCTCATTCAGTAAGAACTCAGACAATCCAACGTGAGGGATCTTTTCCATTGTAGCCAATGTGTCTGATAGGCCTCGCCCAGCACTTGGTCAAACAGCTCTTTATTCCACAGGCTCTTCAAGAAGCCTGGATTAACTGCTCTGAATAGTCTGATTCTGTGCCCCCCGTTACTGCAGATCATCCTGTCACCATCAAATGGGCTGTTGAATTCAATTCTGCTCGCTTAATGTCTTTCATAATTGTAACTGTGCATCATTCCAGCCTCAGTGCTGCCTTTTGTTTTTAATATCAGCTGCAAAGTGTGAGGAGGAGAGGTTTCTTCCTGATAAACAGAAAGATAACTAACGAGGTCATGGAAGCTGGAGCCTCTGTGTGTGTGCCCTGGTTTGTTCTGGGACCTGCTCTGTGAAATGCCACGGGTCTCCATTTAAAGCTGTCACAACCTGGAAGTTTTCTGTCAAAATAGTCCTGCTTAAAAACACAAGAGCTGATTTATAAATGTTTTTCTTCAAATTAAGAATGCATAATAACATGGTACCATAAAAATTGACTGTCTCAACACCTATCCATGTTTATACCTTGCTTTTGTCAGGACCTTGCTGTTCTTGCACCAGGTCACAGTCCTGCAGTTTGAACAGAAAAATCTAATCACTGAGTTTATCCCTAAGATTGTATTTTGGGAAAAAGAAACCAAACCAACTTTTAAATATGAGTTTTTGTGTATGTGCTCACAGACTATATTAGTCGAAATCTTCACATTACAGGAAATTTCAGGATAACAAAGAACAATGTTGTTATAAAATATGTGTATAGTTGCCAGTACTTTGTATCACAGAATCCCAGAATGGTTTGTGTTGGGAGGGACCTTAATGATTATCCAGTCCCACCCCCTGCCATGGGCAGGGACACCTTCCACCTGCCCAGGTTGCTCCAAGCCCCGTCCAACCTGGCCTTGGACACTTCCAGGGATCCAGGGGCAGCCACAGCTTCTCTGGGCAACCTGTGCCAGGGCCTCACCACCCTCACAGGGAAGAATTTTCTTGTAATATCTTATCCCAACATAGTCTCTGTAGCTTGTATTTATTATGCCATATGTGCAGAGAGCATTGGTGCAGTGTTGTTTTCCCCTGCAGATGACTAATTTAATACAAGAAAGATTTTTAATTTATTTTTGGTTTGGTTTGGTTTTCTTTCCTTTTCCATAGCAACTGTCTGTTGAAGAGCCTTCCAAAATTGACTGAAAACAGTGTGTGGCACATTGAGAGACATTAGGTTCAGAATGACTCCCCTCCCAGTCAGAAGGAAAATTCAATTTCCAAAATGTTTTCCATTACCTCAGACAAGAAGTGCATAAATGAAAGGTAAGATATGGGTGATGATGTAGGTATTCCCTGAGAGCATGAGTAACACTGTTGGTGTGGAAATGGGAAATGATGTGGCACATCAAGCTTTTTGTTGGTTCACCAGCTTTTTGTGTGACTTAGTTGAAGCTCAGTACAATGCCCTGTGTGCCTGCATCCCTCTTTGAGGATGGAACTGGTAAGGACAAAGCACCTGCTACTTCATTATGCTCAGAGCAGTAAGCAGGGGAAAAAAATTGATATTCTTTATTGTGGGAAATTTAACATATTACCCCATTCTGGCAAAGGAGGAGATGTGCTGGAGTGGGAGAATGTATTATTTGGAGTTATTAATTTAAAATTACAGTATTTAACAGGCATCCAACTTTTTATCTTAAAAATAGTAATGATAAAACAGTAACTGATGTGAGATGCATTGGAAATACAATTACTGATATAAATATCCTGTCGATCCTTGGTGTTGGAGAAGGAGGAATATTTTATCTGGGCAATTATAAATAACATGAAGAAAACCTTCTGTACAATATGCATGTGGAGGTGCATGTTTATAAGTTTAATGGGTCTGGTGGCAACATACCCCTGTGGAATCAGAAACTGAGACAACAGTATCCAATATAAAGTAACTGCACAATAGTCACTTGGCCTGAAATGACTGTGTTCTCCTTTTGTTTGCTAATTGCTTCACTTCAGAAATAAATACCAAGACTTAGAGCGGTATTTATGCCATCCAGAGGCTCAGAATCCCAATTTATCTGTTTGTTTCCTGTCTCGGTGGACTTGAGACAAAATTTCTCCGGTTTTGTGCTGTGCACAAAATTGAATCTGCCATAATTTATCTGCCAAACAAGATGAGTGTCTCTCAGTACGGCACAGGATTGTTGTGCTTCATGTCACGCTCAGGAGCTGTCTGACCTTACTCGTTTCTGAGTAGGAACGGCGGAACCAGGCTCGTATGAAACGCTTTTTAAAGTCTGTGTGCTGCTTTCAGTTCTTGATCCCCGCTCGTGTGTTTTGGCTGAGGCTCCATTTGATGGCTGCCGGGGGCATGTGGGGAACTGAGTGTTTTTTGTGGCCACGAGGAAACTCGGCCACCCTTTGGTTAGTTTTTAGTGCAGTTCTGCGGTTCAGATCACCATTTTGTTAAGGTGCAGGGGAATAAAAGGAGCCCGGCCATCGAGCAGTGCAGGGAACCACGTCACAAACAGGGGAGACCACAGGATGTAACTGAAATACCAACTTGGCATCTGAGCAAGTTAATCAAATGCGTCTCAATTCCTAATCTCTTGGTCTCAAGCCCTGGTTTGAGGAACAAGGAGAGGGATGAATGAGCAGACAAGCACTGCTAATTAGCACTGAAGGAGCAGTGCATTTCATGTCATTGTTACCCCAGGTCATCCTGAGCACACAAGTGGATATAAGCTTGCAAGCAAAAGTCATTTTTGGAGTACCTGCAAATTACATCCCTTAATTTTCTATTTTTCAGGTTCTCTTCTCAGGTAGATTATATTTTTTTGTGAGGTGGTAGCTCAGGTCATAAAATCAGAAAGGGTTTTTTAAGAGATCATCTCTTGATGAGCTGGTGCTCTAGTGCCTTCATTTCAGAGGAGTGCTTCTGTCTGTTTGTGCTTCACCAGAGTGAAAGCAGGTTACTGGCTAATTGGAGAGCTCTTGCACAGCTAGAACATTTGGGAGTAGGTTTTATTATGATTTATTTGTAGGTCGAAGACTTACTGACATCTGCCACACCACAAGGAGAAAAAAATCAGCAGTTGCATGTGTTGACCTTTGAGACTGGTTTTATTATTAACATCTGCCCTCATTTTGGTGGTACTTAGCTGGGTGGATGAGCCAGTGGCTCTTTTCCTCATTCATGGAATCCCAGAATCCCAGAATGGTTTGGGTTGGAAGGGACCTTAAAGCCCATCTCGTTTCACCTCCTGCCATGGGCAGGGACACCTTCCACTAGCCCAGGTTGCTCCAAGCCCCATCCAACCTGGCCTTGGACACTTCCAGGGATCAGGGGCAGCCACAGCTTCTGTGGGCAACAATTCCCTCTGCCTCAGTACAGGGACAGGATTATTTCCGTGTTCTACAGCACCAAGGGGGCTTAACTAAATCAATATGAACAGGAATCATTTAGGAACAAGCTCATGTTTTCTGCCATGGCAGGACTTTGTCTTGTCATGCCTCGTGGTTTCTCATGTTGTGTCCAGCGAGAGGAACCTCAGGCAGCAGAACTGCTGAGCAGCTTCATGTCCTCTCAGCAACTTCATCCATCCCTGCTGCCCAAAGAGTTTTATCTCTGGGGTGGTTCTTTCTTGTTGCTTTGTAGAGCTGAGAAAAAAAAAAAGAAAAAAACCCCAAAATCCCAAACCCCCCAAACCAACCAAACAAAAAAAAATATATATATCAAAAAAACTTCCCAAGCAACAACAACAAAACAAACAAACACCCCCCCCAAACTAACCAACCAAACAAAAACCCCTGTACTTTTTCCTGCCTTTTTCTTGGATTTACTTCTTTGTTTACAACACATCTGTAGTTTCATTTACTGATCACTTCCTTAGTGGCCCCTTCTGAACATGAATTTAAACACAACAGAGCCAGAGGAATACAATTACATGAGTGAATTTTCTGTATGTCCTGAATAAATTAGGGGAAGAAACTTGACTTTGCTTGCCAGCATGTTCTGTGGAAACGGCTTAAACCCACTTAGATCACTGGTGGGAATTACACTGAAATGGAATTAACAGAAAGGATTTTATATTAAAAATCTTGAAGCCTGTCAGCCAACCATCATCTTTTTATTCTCCCTCCTCTTCCCATCATCTGAATGTTGTTATTGCCAAGTTGTTGCCAGTGAGGGATTGTTAGGAGCAATTCACCATCAAATTGTCACTTGGCTAATTGCAACCATCAGCCAACCCTCAGATTGATGGCTGGAGTGGTCTGCACTCAGGAGAACATAATTCCTTGGGGGCCCTTGCATGGCAACGGCTGGAATTTGGTGTAGGTGGGTTGTCACTTTATTTTTTTTTGGATTTCCTTTGTCACAGTGTGTATGAATCACATCTGTTTTAGCAAGGTTGATTCTCAGGTGTTTGGAAAATGCTGGTGTTCTGGTGCAAAGTGGTTGCTTGGACTGGGCACCCACAAGTGAAATGGAGTCACCCAAGATGTACATTATCTACTTCAAAGTGTGTGGCATCGAGGAAATGTATTTTAACATGTTTTCATTGACTGATGAGTTCACTGACTGAATTGCATTGACTGATTTGGGGGCATAAAGCAAAAGAGAGGATAAACTTCACTAGCTGAATTTATTTTTTCTACAACCAGAGTAATTTGTTTTCTCAGCTTGATGACACCTCAATTTTCTGAATACAGTCACGGTCCCTTGGTTAAAATGAGCTCTGACAGAGGACAGCAGACCTTAATTGCAGTTGCACAGCAGCTGTGGGTCAGTATAAAGGTGTGGTGTCTTCCCTTTGCTGTTCCCTCTGAAAGTTAACTTCTAAAGGAAACTGCAAAGTTCTGTCTGGGATTATATTAAAAATATTGACAGGCTTTTCTGTATCCACTATATCCTTTTTCTATATCCACATTTCATGAGGTTTAAAGAATGTATCTCATTTTAAGGAATCATCTATGGCAGTGTGCAGGCATGTGACTCCCAGGAATGGTTAGGAATTTCCTTGGGCTGTCAGGTTATATTGTTACAAAGAATAATCTCCTTTTTTGCACTTTTGAAGAAAAATACCAGCTTTTTTGGCAAGCTGCTACTCTGCCTTTTTGGTTTTTCCTGAAAAATATGTTACATATTTTTTGGGCTGCTGCTGTTCTTTTCATCTTCCAGGAAAGTTTTATTTAGTGTTGTTTACATGCACAAAAAATGTATTTGGAAATAATGGTTTTCCATGATTATGGGGAAAGAAAATGTTTAATTTCAATAGCGTAGCCAACTAGTAGAACAGTTTAAACACAGTAGAGAGGAGAGGAAGATAAAGACTTGCTACACAAAGGCTGTCCCTATTGGTGAATCCAAAGGAGACGGATGGGATGTCAGTTTTTATTGACATTCAGTAAGATTAATTTATAATTTTATTAGATTGATTTCAGGTTACTTTGGTGATCTTTTATGGGGCATCCTCTGTTTAGCTGAAAATTAAAGGTGTTGGAAAATGGAGCATCTCCTGTGTTAACACGAGGAATTTATGGCAGGCATGTTAGGTCATTTCTGGGAGGCTTTTGGAAGTGGTGTCCAATGCCTGCAGAGGTCAGGGTCTATCTGAGCACTGTGCCAGACAGCAGTGACAGAGACACAAAGACAGACTTTAAGCAGAATTGTCTCATTAAAGGAGAAATGCAGTGATAGTTCATTCTCCATGAGCGGCCTCAACCTTCACATTGTCTTTGTCTGCTGGTCCTGAAAATTGCTTTTGTGTGTTTGATCTGAAAAGTGTTCTTTGCAGGAGCCCTGGATTGCTTTAGACAGAAAATATTAGGGTGGTGAATTTTATACTTTTACTTGCAATCCACTTTGTACCCCACTAGTACATATTGGCATTTAATCTGAGTCTGTCCTGCCTGGGCTGTGTGACCTGGTTTGCCAGAAGCAGATGGAGGGATCAGAACTTGAGCTGCAAAGCCTCAAAGTGATGTCCATGAGCATCCCAGTCCCTTTCATGGTTAATCACTTTACTCTTAACCTTTAAAATGTCCCTTTTGACTATGACAGTCATCTGCACGGTGCATAAATAGATTACTGAAAGGCTTCAGTGTCTGTAGACCCTATGGCTTTCGGTTTGAAGACTAATGGTATTTATCTGCAAATATTTTTAACTGTACAAAATGAGGAAGATATGAAAGAAAATGAAGCTGCACTTTGTGATACAAAGGGGCTGTGTGTCTCAAGAGACTATAAAGCAGTGTAATCCTTAATTTAGATTCTGTGGTACCCAGGTGAATAAAGTCATACGATGCAAACTTCATGACATTTCAGTAAATGAATTATTTAACTGCTGATTGATTTTTATAATCCTTCTTGCATTTTATTTGATTTTTTTTCCTCTTTTGTCAGTGTGCAAGTCACTTTAAACAAATGGTTCTCCTTCAGTGTCAAACGGGAACACTTCTCAAAGGAAAGGCTAGGGAAAACAGGAGGTGGTGCTGGAATATGAAGGGCCCTTAGACAACTGCATTGTTGTATTCCATTGGCATTTTGGTTTGGCTTTTGTGGCAACCAGTGAAGTGTAATTTACTTCTTCAAGCACATTGTGAAAATGAGCCTCATGGAACAGGTCTTCAGCCCCCCAGTGAAGGGGTAGAGGAGATGGCCAAGGCTCTTCCCACCTGAGAACAGACACAGGTTAGATAAGAAAGTCCAGGTAGGAATTTTTTTTTTCCATAAGAAGAGTGATTAAACAGTTGAAAAAGGACCTAGACAAGCTGAAGAAACTCTGTCCTTGGGGATTTTCAAGCCTAACTGGGAAAGGCTCTGAGCAACCTGTTCAGGTTGAACTGCACTGAGCAGCAGGTTGGGCTCTGGATGGTCATTAAGACACAAAGAAAAGGATTAATTCAGTTCAAGATTTCTTCTGGGCAGTGCATTAGTCAGAACATTGGCATTATGCACAGGTAACAGGTGGGTGTTTTGTGTCTGCTAAATGACAGTTTCCTTCTAAATATTTGTGCTAGATTGAAATGCCTCTCTCAGTGTAGAGCATGGAGTGGGCAGTGGGATTGCAGAGTGCTGTGTGTGTCTGGTACACTGGTATCAATCCCTGCAGATAGTGCTCCCCCTAACACAGGTTGGTTGGTGACCAGGGTCTCAAGTACTACAAAGTGTTTCTAACAATTCAAGATTCTAAGGTCAAGTAACTGTAAAAAAAATTCTGTACCCTTCCTCAATATTTTAAAATTCAGTCTTGGTGATGGCATGAGAACCTTCATCTCGCTTCTCATTTGGGCTAAACTGACATAACATCTGTTTGTCACAGCTGAGGATCTGGCCCTGCATTGCCTAAAGTGGCCCGACAAGAGCAGCAGGCGCTGGAACAGAAAATTAGACATCATATTGTTCTCAGGCAGTGATGGAGAACGAGCAAATGGTCAACACAGACTCTTGAATTCCCAAGCTTTTCTTGAGAGTGCATTATAGAGCCTTAGAGAACCACAGAGACTTGTTAAACATCCCTTTCTGGAAGGAAAACATTCCTGACAGATAAAACCAGAGCTTTTCCTTGCCCTTTAGTGAGAGCGAGATAAGGTTTATATATATAAAATTGAAAGAATGCTTTCAACCATAGTACAGCACAAAAACTTCTGGAAGTTCTGAAATGACTGAGGAATAAAATGAGTTTATTGTGTTTCCCTTTTCTGAAATAGCCTCTCCACTACCAGGTTCCTGTAGCAGAAACAAAATTAGTTGCTACAGTTCTGTACAGCCAAGTGTTGAACACACATATCGTGTGTGGCACAGCAATTAAAGCGTTGCTGGTGCTGGTGTTTGCCTGCCCCAAATAAATAATCAGTTACGGTACTTATGTGTAACTGGTGACCAGGAAATGTGGAAAACTCCAGGTTGTTGGTGATCAGAGAGTCATTAAGGTTGGAAAAGCCCTCCCAGCCCATGGAGTCTCCTCTGTGCCCAATGCCCACCTTGTCCCCCAGCCCAGAGCACTGAGTGCCACATGCAGTCATTCCTTGGACACCTCCAGGAATGGGGACTCCACCACCTCCCTGGGCAGCCCCTGCCAAGGCCTGACCACCCTTTCCAGGGAGAAATTCCTCCTCCTGTCCAACCTGAACCTCCCCTGGCACAGCTGGAGGCCGTTCCCTCTCCTCCTGTCCCTTGTTCCCTGGCAGCAGAGCCCGACCCCCCCGGCTCCCCCTCTCCTGTCAGGGAGTTTTCTGCAGGCAACCTCGAAGGTTTGGAAGGGGTCTGAGCTGGAGTGAAGTATCAGCTGCAGTGAAACAAAAATGTTTTTTCCATACAGTGAATTTTCCATTCAAATTCAGAATCCTTTTCAGTAGGGTGATATGCTTCAAAGTTTTTCTAATGGAAAGATAATTGGAATGGAAGAACTGCTTCAAGATTAAATGAGTTCCTTTATCCTGGTGTGTGAATAGTGTTGGGTCAGCAGCTTGCTATCAGATTTGGGGGCTTAAATTTTGGTAAAAAGATGCAAATGCATTTTTAGCATGTAATCTATAGTTACGATAAATTTTGTCACTTGGCATAGATTTATTCATGTAAAACAGAATGCAGATAGGCAGGCCTGTACAAATGTTGACAAAGTTTAAGCGGAGATCTTTCAATTTATTTTTCTATTTTCTTTTATGTTTATGTTGGCATTTCACCCATCTGTAAATAGAAAATCTTTCATTTCGAAAGTTGTTTCCAACTTAGATTAACTGCCCATGAAATTTATAAATTAGAGTTCTGTGAATAACTTTTTTTTTTTAACCATGTTCCACATACTCCTTATATTTTGCACTTTTTTGTTCATTAAATTGAAAGATGACTGTAGGGACCAATACAAATAAGATGGGAACAGTTATTCATTAGCTTGCATTAGTTCTACTGCACATTGCTTTTCTTCCCTACTCAATTCTTCCCTCGATTTACTTAAACCTTATGGGGAGGAAAGAATGTGCCAGACTGGAGCAGGGCACTTTTTAAGGGATTCTTAAAGAAAAAGAGCCATATACCAAGTTCACTTTTTTGGTTTCTGAATCTTTTTCTTGCCTGTATTTCTTCTTAGCTCTTCACAGTCACCTTCAGATATCCTTACTAATTGAAAAGGTAATTCCTGAGGTAAAGTAGCAGGTTAAGACTTCTGTTTCTCTGCCCTAACAATCCTTCTTTTCACTGATTTATTTTAATATGAAAATAAGAAGTGTGAATGGCAAGAGAACTGTCTGAGTGCCCTGCAGAAGTTACTGCCCCAGAGGCTCAGAAGTGTTATTCCTGCGCTGATTTTATTTTCAGTTTACTTCAGCTGGAGCTTGTGGAAAGGATACAGCACTTGCAGGAAGTACTTTATAAATTGGTGTGAGGATAGCAAAGTAAAGTACAGTGAAGAATTTTTTCCTGATATCCAACCTGAGCCCCCTGTGGTGCAACTTGAGGCCATTTCCTCTTGTCCTCTCCCTTTTAACTTGGGAGGGGAGACTGACCCCACCTGGCTACAACAGCCTTTCAAGCAGCTGCAAAGAGCAATAAGGTCTCCCCTGAGCCCCTTTTTCTGCAGGTGTCAATGAGACTAACATCTTTAAGATGTTAATTTGAATAAAAAGGGATTTTTTTTTTTCTGTGAACTCGCTTGTTTTTACAGTTCTCACATGACATCTCCTTCAGGCATATTTTAGGTTAGTGTTTATTTTGCTGGCTCAAATGTGAAGGTATAGTAGAGAGAGATGCACAGAGATTCAATCTGTTTCTCTTTTTAAAAATCCAAGTGCTAAAAAGAAAAGCAGTGAGTACTGACCTGGTGTATGTGGTACATGTTTTGCAGCAGGACCATCCAGTTGTATGGAATAATGTCACTGTGATTCCACTTCCTAAACCTGGTTCCTGGGATAGCTGCAGGTGCTGTCTAAGGAGAACTTAATGTATTCCAGAAAGGGGAGTTCATGGCAGTGTGCACTCTGCTTATTTGGTCTTTTTGCTACCTCAGAAAAGCACTGCATAAGTACATTTCTTTTGAAATGTTTGCAAGGTTATTGTAACTGGAAAGTTAAAATATAGAGTATTACCTTTGAATGTGCAAGAGGTGTAAAGCACTGGCCTTAGTGCCATAAATATACAATGAGAAAATACCTGTTTTTTATGTTCCGTGACAGCACTGCAATAAAACATCCTCCTGTAATGAGCGAGGAACAAGTTTCATAGAGCTGAACTTTAAAACAAACTTTATTGTGCTGGAGCTGCTGTTATTTTCTAGAGTGAACTACATTGTGAGGAATCCAATCTCTTTCCCACCTTTTGTGAATTAATATTGTGGGTCATTTTAATTCTTACATAATTTTTGTACTTGTATCTGCTTAGGAGCCAAATGGGATGAAAGTATGATTCATTAGTGCTCTCAAGTATGAGAATCAAAAGCTGCTCAGAATTTAAATTGGAGCCCGCTAAGTATTACACATAATTAATCTCATGTGAATGCCAGAAACTAAGGAGTTTCAATGTGTTAATTATACATAAAACATCTTTCAGTAAATGTCAGGTGACCCAGATGTTGCTGCATCCTGAGCAATCTCAGGACAGAAAGACCAGAAAATTGTAGAGGAAATTTTCACTTCAGTACTAAGAGATGAGAGATGTTCTTTGATCCTGCTTTTCCTAAAAGGTGCAAACATTATATGTTTTCTGGAGTCTCAGAGTCCTGTGTATTGTACTGTGCCTGTGTCTGATGGCAGTTGTCCTCACTGCAGCTCCAGAAGTGCCAGTGGAATGGAATGACTTTCTGCCTCACTACCTGAGCCAAACACTTCAGTCTATCATTTTGGGAGCTGCTGAGTTTGGCATTTCTTGGTCGTTTTGTTTGGGGTTACGTGGGCTCAGGTGCTTTTGCATCCAGTTCACATAATTCCCTTGACTTCCAAGCTGCAGGAATATACTTTCTCCTGGAGACATTGCTGCAAATTCAGCAGAAAAAATTGCTCCCTGTGAGGGTGGGAAGGCCCTGGCACAGGTTGCCCAGGGAAGCCGTGGCTGCCCCTGGATGCCTGGAAGTGTCCAAGGCCAGGTTGGACGGGGCTTGGAGCAACCTGGGCTAGTGGGAGGTGTCCCTGCCCATGGCAGGAGGTGGGATAAGGTGAGCTTTAAGGTCCCTCCCAACCCAAACCATTCTATGATTCTGTAAATGAGCTCTCTTAACCTCAGCGTAGTTTTCCATCGCCTCCTAAGGGCTTGTCTCCTGAGGACATCCTTGGGGAACCAGCCTGTTGTGTTCAAGAAAGGAGATTTACTGCAAGATGACTGGTTAGCTCTTGCTTTGAGCAGCCTTGGGCGAGGCAGTGCTGTGAGGCTGAGGGGGCAGGAGAGGGTACAAGGACAAGGAGGAAGCCTGTGTGGGAGGTTTTAACCCTGAGCTTGAAGGCTGTGGAGCCTGGAGGTCCACTGTCGTCTCAGAACAACACGCTTTGCAAAGCTTTGAAAAAGTATAAGAAAAAAATCGTTACTTTCTTTATATCCTTCAGGCAGTAAAATTCAATTTTGTTTCTGCTGTTGAGAGTATTATGCCCGAGCTGGAAAAAAACTTTGTTTGTTCTAAAATGAAAATGATCAGAGCTTACAGAGGTTCTTCACTTGACTTTTTAAAGACTGTGTGTTTTACAACCCTCTTGAGTAAAAAAGAACATCTGTGAAAGTAAAGGTGCAAGCAATGATCTGCTTGCAGTATATTCACAATTACAAGGTGAGGAAACTCGTGGAGTCAGTGACTGCATTGAAACTCTTGAAAATGCAATTCACTCCTCAGAAACAGCGTTTAATTTTAACCTTTTCCTGCTGCAGAGGTTTGCAGGAGGCTGTAAATATCATGTGGAGTTGCTAACGAATGAGACATGATGATCCTGAGAGAATGGATTTTAATCCTCAAAAAAACCCACCAAAACTTTGGGTATTTGACATCCAAAGGTATTTTACGTGGATTATTTTGTAATGTAACATGTTTACCTCAGAAGTCGTATGTGTTTATATAAAATAAACATTATTGCAGTTCTAAGCTACATTTATACAATTAGTATGTCTCATGATGCTGGAGAAAATTTAGAAAAAAATATCACTGACTATTCTTGTTTGTACAGAAAAGCATTTCATGATGTGAAGCAAGAACTCCAGGGAATGAAACAGCTTCCCCCTTAGGCTCCCACATTGACCCTCACATTGCCAAGACAAGGAGCAGTAAAACTGCTCCACAAGGTCCCTGCTGAGACCAGGAAAGAGCCAGAAACATTTGGCAGAAAATGAAATCCAGATTTTTGCATCTGCCTACTGCCCTTGCCAAGCTATGCCACGTGAAGGCTGGAAATTGCCTTTAGGTGTTGAAGTTTTTTAATGTTTTTAATAAAAAAAGTTGAACATCTTAGATTTTTTTTTTTTTTTAGAAAAAGAAATTACACCATTGCAGAAAGAATCAATATCAAGCTAACCCTTAAAATTATAGAGGTCACGGTGCAGTTTAATTTTAAATTCTAGTGCCATGTGGGGGAAAAGCTTATTTCTCCAGTTTTGGGCATAGTGGGATCCTTCTGGGATGGTGCAGAGAGTGAGGAAAGAAGAATCGAGTGCTGAAGTTGGATTTAAGTTGAAGCTGAAGTACTTCTAGATTTAATATCCCTCAGTACCTTCAAGGTGGTATTAAATATGATTTTGGAGAGGTTAGAAAGGAATAAGCAAGTCCTGTGTGCAAAGAGTCCTTTTCCCGAAGCAGAAATTTTAAGACTTTGTGTTAAATTTCTCACACTCTTGTTCCATATCTTTAATTTTTTTTCCTTAATCACCCACCTCTCCCTGTGGCTGATGACGTGTTCCTGAGCAAGATGGAACTTCTCTGTGCTCCTCTGCAGCTGCTCCTGCAACACCCACGTTTTCACCCCAGGTGTGTTGAGGTTTAGGCACCCCAGAGAGCTCTGGTTCCACCCATCACATGATAGAATGATTTATCTCCTCTTATGACAATCCCAAAATCTACAGCCCTCACTCACACAGTAATTCTTGGCACTGTTGCTTTTGTTAATGCAGACACTGCTCTAAGGGAATCCTTCCTCCGTAGGAATTTGTCCCAATTTTTTCCTCACATACTGTGTCACACTAGGAAGTTTTTCAGTTCAGAATTAAAAGCAGAAGTTGTGAAATTCAAGGACTTTATTTGTTAACAACAAAAGTGCAGTTATTAAAATAGCTGCCAGCAACAATGTATCATATCTGTTTTGTGGTACTGAATTTATTTAATACAGTAACATGCAGAAATTAGATCTTAATAGATTCATTAAAAAAGGCAAACAACAACAAAAGTGTGGATATGGCACTGGAGGACGAGCTTCAGTGGTGAACATGGTGGTTGTGCTGGGTTGACCTTGGTTGGACTTGATGATCTTAAAGGTCTTTTCCAGCCTTAATGATTCTGTGACTCTATAATGGCTTTGTGGACACAAAGGCATTTTCTAGTGCAGTGTACATCCATATTTTCAGTTCACATATCTTCACATATATGCTTCCCATAGTCCTGTTTCACATTCCCTTTCCAAGCAGTCCACAAATGTCCATGTGTTTTCAGGAAGGGTTGGAGATGTTGCAATTGTTCTGAAAGCAGCGACTGTTGGTTAAGAACAGGTAAATAAAATGTTGCTCATAGAGTACTTGTAGTTATTACAGCATTTTTCCCTAAGCAGAAGTTAAATTTATTCTTTAGAAGCAAAATATAAACTTAAAAGCAAACAAAAAAACCCTAATCAAGACACCCAGAAGGTTTATGTTTTTTATTTGACTCTGTTACATTTTGCTCTGCTGCAGCATTCTCTGGAGACATAATACTCCTGTTCCTTGAGAATGGCACATGGATTTTAGGGCTACAGCTACCTCGAGTAAGTTTTGTTCCCTCCTTTTGCTCTGCTGAATATTCAGAGGAAGTGTAAAGGTCTGTACATGGAATTTTTTACCCTAATGGTGTTTGCTGCTGCTGAAGGTCTGTCAGTGCACGTGTGACTGGGAGCTGTTGCTGCTGTGGCACAGAAATAGGTGTTACGTTAATTGACTGGTTCTCTGCTTCCACAACTTCATGAGAGGGTTGGGAACAAATGCTGCCTCCCCCTGTGCTGCCTCTTAAAACTGGTTGCAATAACTGTAAGTGAGGAGCTGAGTCAATACTTATTTTCTTTTTCCTTGAGCTGTACCCTTATGGAGCTCTTTACTTTGAATAAATCACCCAATAAAGCAAGGAAATTTCCATAATCCTTCTCCTGCCCCCCCAAACAAAAGGAAAAGGTAGGATTACTCTGCATCTTCTCATTAAAAAAACAACCAAACATGCCAGCACTGCTGCCTTGATGGAAATTTAGGAGGCAGATAGGGTTTTTGTGGCACTGGTCTAGACATGGCTGGATTTTGCAGCAACCAAGGTTTTGTACAGTCCTAAAATACCCTTAGCAGTTTCTGATGGGGTACATGAGCTTTAGAAGAGTCCAAGCAGCATGAGAAAGGAATTTATAGATTATGAAATCTAACTAAAGAAAAATAATCAGCAGCATAGAGAGAAAAAGAAAAGGACTGAAAATGGGTGGGTGAGGGGGGAACAAAGATGCTGCTAAAGGAAAGTCCTGCAATTACTTTCTGAAACTGAAGTGATGCATGGGGAAATTCTTTTAAAAAGTGCTTGTCCCTTATAGTGTGGGTGTTTTTTGTTTAGTTTTTCAAAATATTAATAGATTAGACATGTTTGTTTCCATCCTGATTTTTGCACTGCAGTGTTTGATTTGGATGTTCTACTTTACTCTGACCCTAATTAGTGTCTCCAAGATTCACCCTTCTTCAGTCTTTACAATTCTAAATTAATTGGGCCAGATTCTGAGTTTAGCTTAGCTTGGCTGGATGTCCATGAGGTGTGGCTTGAATTGCTCCATGGCCATCACACAAACCAATACTGTTGCACTAATAATAGAGGAGTCATTTTATCACTGGTGGGGTTTTACGTACTTTCTACCAAGTGAGCCTCTTGCTTTTCATGGTCTCTTCCTTTTGACATAATTTAAGGTTTTCTCGAAGCCAATGTATATTCAATCTAGTAAAAGGGCTCTTTTTTTCTTTCTGTATTCTGCCCTGCCAGGGTGTGTGTGCCTTTTGTGGATTTACAGCAATAAACCTTCTCTTGTGTTTGTGTCCTGTTATCTGAATGGAGCTGTGTCACAGGGAAAGCTCTCGAGGCCAACTCCCTGTGTTCTCTGGATAATGAAATGTTTTGCATTTACTTGCCTGTGTGAGTACAGCCCAGGAATTCTTTCAGCTTGATTCTTTAGGGAAGAAGTGCAGGAAACAAAGGGGTGTGCAGCCTCATTTTTCTAGCATTTGGTAACTCTCTGTTCCCATGAATGTATAACTTGGCTGCTGGGAATAACGGCATTCCTACCAAAAGCAGGGAAATACAAACAGATTGATTTGCTGGGAGTGCAGGTCATTATCAAATGGAAGGATTGAGTGTGAATCCACAGTAGAGGCTATTATACTCAATGGCAGCTGCTGCTTCTCTGCTGACTGATTAGAAGTCTTTAATATCATAGAATCTCATAATGCTTTGGTTTGGAAGGGACCTTGAAGTTCATCCCGTCCCACCCCCTGCCGTGGGCAGGGACACCTTCCACTAGCCCAGGTTGCTCCAAGCCCCGTCCAACCTGGCCTTGGACACTTCCAGGGATCCAGAGGCAGCCACAGCTTCTCTGGGCAACCTGTGCCAGGGCCTCCCCACCCTCCCAGGGAACAATTTCTTCCCACTATCCCATCTAACCCTACCCTGCTTCATCCTAAGGCCGTTAAGGTCATTTGCTGCACTGCAGTTTGTGAGTGTTGGCACCGCTGCACATCTGGCCAACCCAGGTGGGCTGTGTCAAGCCCCTCATGGCTTTTCACAGTGTTGTCCTTAGTTTCTGTTATCGGTAGATTCTGTTCCAGCACGAGGCCCTCAGACTGGAGAGGCCATCAGGCATCTGCCCTTCCAGCAAGCTGTGCCGGATAATCCTCCTGCACGTTAATCAGGATGATCTTAAATTGAGCAGGTCATTTTGTTCCTGTGTTCCCTGCAGCGAGGCTGCTCTGAACATCCTGCCTCAAACTGCTTGTGGCTCTTTTAGACACATTTATAATGCTGCCCAGAAGCTCTGTTTTGCTTAGCTCAGTTTATGTTTGCCCTTTGCACAGTTGGTGTGTATAGAGAGTAGCAATACAGTCTCTTGGCCTTCATTTTATCAGATTTAAGAAGTTAAGCCCATCCTGCCTTGTTTTGTTAAACATTCTCTAGGCACTTACCCCTCCCTGACTTTGTATACTTCTCTTCACCCCCTGTGCACTCCAAAAAGATTAATTTCAAGTACAGAGACCAGACAAGAGGTCATACTGAAGATAAGAACTCACATGTTACTCCTCAGGATCTCAGCGGTCCTCTGGCTCTACCTGAAACCAGGCAAATGGACTTTGCAAAATGAAATAGAAAAGCTGAGGACTAAGCAAAGAATTTTGTGGCTCACACGTAAGGAATTTGGGAAACTGAGGCATTAAATTCTAAAATCACATACACAGTTGGTGTGTCTTGGTGTGAGTGTGAAGTAACATATGAGTATTTCTGACATCTGAGATATGATTCAATATTTTTTCTTTTAAAAAATAAAGCACCATATTTAAGTGTTGAGCAAGATCCAGAGCCAGCTGAAGCTGTTCTGGTCAGGTTTTACTTTATCTCCAAAATAATTTGATCATATAGACGATTAAATTAAATTTGGGGTTGTGTGATTTTTTTTCAATCAGTGGTAAATTTTCTGTGATCTGATGTTTCTAGGCTAGGCAATCACCTGCTAAGTTTTCAGCAGACATTTGAAATGTACCAAGACAAGACTCACTTCCTTAATCTCCCGATGTCACCGAGTTTTCAACTTTCCTCTGGCACAATAAGCATTCAAACATCCTACAAGAATGTAGGATTCTGACATTTTGTGGATGCTTCTGCAGATGATATTATTCAGTCTGTCTTCTTGTCTGTCACTGCAAGCGCTTCAGACAGCAAATGCTTCCGAGCTCAGTACAGCATTTCTTTCCTTGGCTTTGCCAGAAAAGATGCTACTGCTGCTCCATGGAACTGGCTCCAGGGTTGTGGTGAGCCTTGGAGCTCCATGTGCGTGGTCTGGGTTGGAATTTAACTTTCTGCTGGGCTCTCTTGAGGCATGCTTTGAACTGGTGCACTTCTGCCTGCTGTATATTATCATGGAATCCTAGAATGGTTTGGCTTGGAAGGGACCTTAAAGCCCATCTCATTCCACCCCCTGCCATGGGCAGAGAGACCTTCCACCAGCCCAGGTTGCTCCAAGCGCCGTCCAACCTGGCCTTGGACACTTCCAGGGATGGGGAATCCACTGTGCCACATCCTGAAAGTGACCACATAGGGAAGAATTTCTTCCCAATATCCAGGGTAACCCTGCCCTCTGGCAGTGGGAAGCCATCTCCCCTTGTTCTGTCACTATCTGCCTGTAAAAAACATCTCTCTCCTGTCTTTTTCTAGGTCCCCAAAATCAGAGATTTGATCATTAATGTAGCATTTCTCCAGTGCCTGTGGTATAAATCACATGTTGTAACCCAAAATATATTTTGCAGCTTTTTTTTTTTTAGTTAGGAGAGTGGAGCCTTCAGGAGGTGTAATGGGTTGGTCAATGTGTAGTCTGCTGTTGTAAAGAGAATTCCATTTTCTCATGTTTATGGCTCAGACTGTGCTGCGCTGCTGCTGCTGAGCACTGCACGAGAGCTCAGGAGGGACTATCTCCTTTAGCAGGGCAGTTTGTTAGTGTTGTACAGTGAATAAAATCTAGAATCCCGCTCTAAAGGACAGGATATATTAGGTTGATCCATAACCTGGTTTTGTCCAACCTGTAAAATTTTTTGAGGAGGAGATCCTGTTGAAAAGGTATTGTGCAGTCATGTGTTATATAACAGAAAACATACCCAAAGGGGCCCAAAACATGTTTTAGAAGGAGCCTTTTTCTGACAGTTCTTCTCAGGGCTTGATATTTTAGCCTAATTTGTGCTTTTGTAAGTCATGTATGTACTCAGAATTAACTTCGCTGTTTTAATATTCATCACTAAATGCATCTAGAGAACTTGGCAGTGGTTTTGTACTTAGTAAAAGTGCAAAGTGGATTAGTAACTTTAGTTCAGTTTCAGTGTTTTAAGTACAGTTTTGTTTTACTTCCTTGTGTCACGTAATTCCAAAACAGTGCACTAGATTTAACACCTTTGATGAAAATAATCCTCGATAAATATTTGTGATTATTGTTTAAATTCTCCACTGGGCTCCAAGGAGAAATTGGCCATCCCGTTCAAGAATTTTTATGCTGGAATTTAAAATCACAGAATCCTAGAATGATTTGGGTTGGAAGGGACTTTAAAGATTATCCAGTCCCACCCCCTGCCGTGGGCAGGGACACCTTCCACTATCCCAGATTGCTCCAAGCCCCATCCAACCTGGCCTTGGACACTTCCAGGGATGGGGCAGCCACAGCTTCTCTGGGCAACCTGTGCCAGGGCCTCCCCACCCTCATAGGGAAGAGTTTATTTCTGACATCTACTCTAAACCCTTGCTATCTGTCTTTATTGCTGAAACATGGTTGCTCAAGCAAATTTTATTTAGCCAGGCTTTACAGGTGGTGCTGTTTTGTGCTTTATGAGCTGTGGGTTGGTACGAAAGTGTAGTCCCAGGGCTGGGATGGATTACCTTTAGAGCAATTTAAGATAATCTGCCTGAATATGGATCTTCTATAGGACCTGGGTCCTGTTTTCCAGAGCTCCTGCATGGCCAGTTATGCCTTATTCTGAACTGGTAGAGATGATTAATGTTTGAATACATTTATATTTAAATGTATTGCTTGGATTTGAATCTGGGTTAAATGGAAACCTTGCCTCGAATAGTGTCTGTGGCAAAGATTCAGTACCTTAAATGGCTTATTATTTTTAACTTGGTGTATAGAAACTTTTCACATATGTTGCTAATTATCACTAAAATCACTAATGACTTTTGCTAAAATACTGTTTCACTTAAATAATTTTCATCTTGTGTTAATTGATGTTCCAAGCTTAGATTTTTTTGAACAGATGCATGTGATTCCCTCTAGAAAACGTCTTTAAAAGGGTTCTCAGCTGTTGTGAGATTTTCATGTGGGTTTTTTTTGGTGTGTGGGTTTTCTGGTTTTGGTTTTTGGGTTTAATTTTCTTGCTCTTCAGCACTTGAGTTGCCTTGATCTGAAAAACTCAAATTACTCAATAAGTGCCAAACCCCTCTTTGAGGAAGGATGTGTATTTTGAATTTTATGTAGTAAGAAGCAACACCAACTGCTTTAGACACCACAGCGTTTCAGACAGTGTGAATGTTGAGGTGCCTTCAAATTTAAGAAGGAAAAGGGTTTCTGAGGGACAGATTGTTTATGTGGTGGAATCTGCTGGTGCTGGACATAGCTCGAGTGCCATTCTGTTTATTAAGGGAGTAGAAAGAAGTTCCTAATCCAGTTTTCAATACTTAGGTGGACTGTAAATAGAACCAAGAGAGCTGCTGTGTGCTCCACACTTTCTGGGTGTAGTTTCAAAAGCAAGTTTCCAGTCACGTGTATGAGAATGGCTTGAACTAAATTATTCCAAGAATTTTCTAATGTTAAAGTCTGTGTTGGCCTCCCTGGTTTTACCCATCTGACAAAAGAGTTTTTTCCCACAAAACTGAAGGTGACCACACTTTCTTTGAGCTTCTGTTTTTATTGTTGCTGTCCCCTTTGCTGGAATGAGCTCTGTTTTATATTTAACTATGCTGCTGGTGACAAAGCATAGGCTGCTCCTACCTCTGCAATTTCTGTCCAAGTTCCCAACTCAGTTTTTTTTCCAGTTGTTATTTTGATACCATTTAGTAGCTCATTATTTCCATAAATTCTCTACTTTGGGTGCCCTGCTGGCACCAGCTGCTGACAGAGGTCCACAAGTGCCCTGATGTGCACAACAGAGGTATTTTGAGTCCTCTCCTCCTGACCTCACCCAGGGAATTACTTTTAGCAGTGGAAAATGCAGGGCTCTCCCCCAACTCCTCCTTTGTTAGCTGAGACAATGCAGCTGCACTCAAATACCTTTTGAGTATGGTATTTTGCATTTCTTCAGTTATGCTGCCAAGTTATAAGGAAAAGATGGTTCTTCACAGCTGAACTGTGGAATTCCAAAGAAAAGCCTTGTCTGTTCTTAAAGGCACAGAAAGGACAACAGCCTCTCTTAGACCTTATTCAAAACAACAGAGAAGAAACTAGGATCTTTTAGGGTGAAACATGCTCTGCAACATAAGTATTAACTGCAACCATTTGGGTTTCTTTTTCCAGAAGTCAGTGTCTGGAATAATGTGTGAAGAACTTGGAAAGTGATTAAGGATGTGCTACTATCTTCATCCTGCTATCAGTCACCATTGTATCGTAAAACATTTTGTCTAATTTAGCATATTAAAAGGCAATATGTTTATTCTGTTTATTGTGAAGAATAGAAAGGAAATGAAAGATCTCTTGAAAGATTTTTGGCCCTTTATAATTTCTCCTTTTTCTGCCAAGAGTTAAAGAAATAATAACAGTAAAGCTGCTGAAATGATATACAGATCTTATCTCAAGCATGACTGTTACACTGGTTTTGGATTAGCAGTATTAGATATGTAGAGACTCGTGGCTGTGTAATCGTTTGGATTATGTCTGTCCTTTGTGGAAACAAAATTGCTCAGTTTAAGTCCAGTTGTGAATAACAGAAGAGTGTGAAATCTTAGTCATCTTTAAGGAGCTGTAGCGCTGATCAGGACTGTGTGTGTGCATCTGCCTCGTTTACTGGGTTAGGGAAGGGCAATCACAGAATCCCAGAATGATTTGGGTTGGAAGGGACCTTACAGCTCATCCCATTTCAGCCCCTGCCATGGGCAGGGACACCTTCCACTAGCCCAGGCTGCTCCAAGCCTCGTCCAGCCTGGCTTTGGACACTTCCAAGGATCCAGGGGCAGCCACAGCTTCTCTGGGCAACCTGGGCCAGGGCCTCCCCACTGTCACAGGGAACAATTCCTTCCCAATATCCCATATATCCCTGCCCTCTGGCAGGGGGAAGCCATTCCCCCTTGTCCTGTCGCTGTCTGTCCAGATAAAAAGTTCCCAGGAGGTGGGAACTTTCCCTGATGGGTAACAGCTGAGTTTCTTGATGATAACAGTGGTGTAAGAATTCACTTTTTAGTGATCACTGGCTTTCATCATTCACTTCCTCTGCTGGAGGAAACGATCCATGTGAGGCAATAAACAGAACTGCTGCTTAGATCTATGAATGTCTATCTAAATTTATACCAGTTATTTTCAGTGATTTAAAGATCTGCTTCAAACATTTTCTGGACCTTCAGGGATCCTTGAGTGTTTGCCTCTAAGTGTTTGAGTTTAGGACCATGTCTGTAATCGTGTCTATAATCTAAAATCATGTTGACCTCTTCCTTCCAGCACTTGTTTTTTGTTTGATCTTTTTAATGTTTATGTTGAAAACTTAGGAAAATCGCTATCTAACTGTTATAATTAAAAATCAGATACTAATTTCAGTCTGCATCATACTGCAAAATTGGCGCCAGAAAGTCCCCTCTAATGATGGGGGAGTGCTTCTGGCATGATTATGTAGCTTCAGGCACAGAGGAAAACCCCTTAATTAGCCTGGAGAAAATAAGTTGCTGTGTCTGAGTCTTTGCAAGGTGTGCTTAATTTGACTACTTGTCTCTGGCTGCAGGTGCCACTAATGCTGAAAAAACCCCAATGTTGTAGAAAATTTTCAGTTTTTTAATAAGAAAGATTAAGAGAAAGACTAAATTATTGCCTTAATTCACTTTTTTTTTCTTGTGTTTTCCTCTTTGA
This sequence comes from Chiroxiphia lanceolata, assembly GCF_009829145.1. Classification (NCBI taxonomy): domain Eukaryota; kingdom Metazoa; phylum Chordata; class Aves; order Passeriformes; family Pipridae; genus Chiroxiphia; species Chiroxiphia lanceolata. The sequence continues at coordinate 35,468,353 of NC_045644.1, forward strand.
TGTTAATATATAAGTATGTTGGTTCACCTTTGAACATCAAAATTGCCTCTTAGCAGTGATGGCTAGGCTTACTTCCCTTCATCTATTCTTAAAATAATTGTAATAGTTATTAATATTATTTGATTGTTAACAGTGGAACACACTGATTTCAGAGATGCTTGTTGGCCTGTCTGATGACTTTTTTTGTTTCAGTACACGTTTCCCAGTAATTTTGTTTATCACCACATCAATGACATTCCTCAGCTCTTGCAATCCTTGAAGATTGGGGCTCTGTTTTCAGAATTCAAACAAATATTACCCTTTTTAGGGTTATTTTTCTCTTTTAAATCAGCGCAGAGCAAGGTAGGAATACTCATCAGTTTAGAGCTTCCTGTCAAGTTTTATACACACTGCTTAAAGCATAAATCAGTTAGAAATTCATCATTCAGAAATCATTGCCACTTAAAGGAATGTATATCCTTTCTATGGGCTAGACATGAAAAGCCCTGAAGGAAAGCAGATGCTTTTGGAAAGGCTTGATTAGATACCCGGGCTTGCAGTGGGAAATGTTTTCTAAAATCAGTTCTATAACAGTGAGTTTTATAAATACCTTCAAACTTCTTGATCATGAACAGTTTCGAGGTAGTCTGATAATTCAGACTTGCTGCTATACCCATTTTTTTATCCCTGTCACTTTTTTTGTACACTAGAGTGATAGTTATTTTTTATGACCATCATGTATATGGCTGTTTATGTTTTGATTGTGTCTGAGCACAGTGAGATAATTGGAGGCTGTTGAGAAGAGCAACTAAAGATGGACATTTCCAGCTTTAAGACATCTCTGGATCCAGCACTTCAAAGGAGTTAAGGGAAATAGGGGAGCTTTGGGACATTCCTTTCCTGGAATACACCACCAACACACCTGCTAAGAATCAAGGGGCTTTTTAGCAACCTGACCAATTTCTGGATCTGCTTCCCAAAACATTTGGGGTAGAGATCCATTGAAGGACCCCACTGTTCACCCGATATTAAGGTGATTCTTGAGCTTTCCAGGTGGGCATCACCCTCTGTGACCAGATCTTGTCCTGATGATCAAACTCCCTTATTACATGGACAGGTCACACTAGGAAAGAGAACAGAAAATCAGTCCTCGGCCACTGGGTCTGTTAGAACCACAGTGAGGTGCAAGAGCGATGAAAAGATCTGAAGAAACATTGGATTTCAGGCAAAAGAATCTTACTTGGTAAGGGATAAAGGTCAGGCACCAGTTCCTGTTGTGATGGTGGCGGGAGCTGCTGATGCACGTGAAGGCTGAGCTGCCACCCAGCAGGACCTGGGTGCAGAGCTGAGTGGAGAGAAACCTCATGAGGTTCAACAAAGGCAAGTGCAGGGTCCTGCTCCTAGGTAGGAATGACCCCCAGTGCCAGCACAGGTTGGGTGTGACCTGCTAGAGACCAGGTCTGTGGAGAAGGACCTGGCAGTGTTGCTGGGTGACACACTGACCATGAGCTGGCCATGTGCCTTGGGGGCAAGGAGGGCAGTGGGATCCTGGGCTGCATGAATGAGGAAGAGCATTGGCAGCAGATCCTGCCCCTCTGCCCAGCCCTGGGCAGGCACATCTGCAGGGCTGGGCCCAGCTCGGGCTCCTCAGCACAGCAGGGCCAGGGAGCTCCTGGAGCGGGGCCAGCGCAGGCTGCGGAGATGCCCAAGGGATGGAGCAGCTCTGGGAGCAGCAAAGGCTGAGGGAGCTGGGGCTGGTTAGTCCAGAGAAAATAAGAGGGGATCTCATCAATTCCTATAAATATCTCAAAGGGGGTGCCGAGAGGATGGAGTCAGACTCTTTTCGTTGGTGCCCTGCAACAGGACGAGGAGCAGTGCCCATAAACTAAAACACAAGTTCCACCTTAACATGAGGAAGAACATTTTTCCATGGAGGTGGCAGAGCACTGAACAGCTGCTCAGGGAGGGTGTGGAATCTCCCTCTCTGGAGACATTCCAAACCCACCTAGGACTGTTCCTGTGTCACCTGCTCCAGGTGAGCCTGCCTTGGCAGGGGGGTTGGACTGGATCATCTCCAGAGGTCCCTTCCAACCCCAGCAATTCTGGGACTCTGTGAATATTTATTGTGCCTGCTGGTACCCTTCTGGTGGGCTGTGTATAATGTAGATCTAGTGCTTTTTTGGCTAATGCTCTACTGCCTCCTGCAGTTTGGGAATCCCTCTTCCAGGTGATTTTCACCTGCTAGGAGCAACAGCATTAATCCTTGCCTGAGCGGGGTGAGCAGGAACTGGAACAATTTCCTCAGGTGATTTCAGTGTGCTCTTGGAAATTGTTTTGGCACCCAAGCATTTTGGGCTCAGGACACTGGAAATTATTCCTAAAGCCACCTCCCATCAAGGACAAGCTTCACCAGCAGCTTTATTTAGAGAAGGGGCTCGTTCTCCAGTTTGCAGGGTGGGAAGTAGAAGCAGCAGCATCCTGGGTCATCTCTGCACCCTCGGGGCTGACAGGTCCTGCTTTCAGCATTGTGTAATTACTGTTTGGGAGTTGAATTACTTAGTGTTCTGTATTTCATACCCAGTGAAGGGATGAATTTTATTTACTGCCTCAAGAGCTGGTTATTTCATGTGTGAATAGGCATATATCCATGGAGAGAGCTTTTCAGTTACTGCCCTTGTGCTACCAAGATTTGTTTCTTCTATCCAAGGAATCGATTATCTTTCTTGAGTAGGGAAAGCCATATAAGCTGTGCTTGAAGAATGTAAAAAGTTTTGGGTTTTGTTTTGTTTTTTTTTAATTTCTAATCTCATGTGCCATGAAAACGATTTTATTATAAAATGCCACATTGCCTTATCCCCTCTTACAATTTCACTCCTCACAGGCCATTCTGAGTCCCGTGTTCTTCACAAATCTGGGAACAATGGGAGAAAGGAGTCTACTGGGATTTAGTCCTTCAGTGATTTGTAAAATCTCTCACAGTCACATTAGTTTAAGTAGACGCTACAAAAAAGTTAAAAGAAGCTCTGTACTGAACTCTGTGATGTTGATCTGGGTAAAGCACTGGGTTTAATTCCTAATCTATTTTATTTCCTACAGGGCTTTAATGTTATTATTTGTGGCTAGAAAGACATGGTTGACCTAGAATAGACATATTTTAATCTCATTAAGAAAAAGTTTCAGTATTTATGATCTTGCATTAATTGGGTGATTAGTTTAGTTTTAAACACTGACTTAGGTGACTTTACATTAGTGAACAATGGCAAGAGAGCTAAAGGAAGGAAAGACAATCCTGAGGTCCCCACACTACCTGCAGTGTAAGTTCTCAGAATGTTAATTTTATTATGCAACTAAAATTAACAACTATAAAAAATACACCAAATTTCTTTGGATCCTTTTTTTTGCCCTAGTTAGTTAATGAAGCTTTGTTTTTAGTTTGAAACTGTTTTTTAAATTCATCATTAGTGTAGTTGTATTTTGGTGAATTTTGGTTTTGCTTTGTTTGGTTGGTTTTTTTGTGGTTGCTTGGTTTTTGTCACCATGAAAGAAACCTCTTTCTTAAAAAATAATAAGGAGAAACCATTTTAATAAGATGGCTTTTGTTGTGAATCTTATTATATGTATTCAGTAGGATGACTTTTACCTTTTTGTTTTGTTTTATCAGCAGGGCAGATTTTTTTTATTTTTGTTTTGTTTTTGTTTTAGTTTTTGAAAACACAGCTATGTCTGTTGAAAACAAATTAGAGTTGAAGGTCAGAGTGTCAGTTCTGTTGTTGTTATGAGACGTTTTTAAGAGCTGAATCTCAGCTGCATTTAGAATCACAATAAGCAAAATTTAGTTGGAGGAGCCAAGTCAAGGTGCTGGTTAAATTTCCAGGTTGCCCTGTGTGGGGTCAGAAGGGGGTCTTGATGATCCTCATGAGTCCCTGGCAACCCTGGATTCTGTGATTCTGGAATGAAATTTTACAACTGTTGCCAAAACAATCAAACAATTTAATTGGCTTCAAATTCACTTTAGGGTTTTGTTTTTTACTTTGAATCACAGTACACTGAAAATCAAACCTGTCATTCAAGATGAGAATGCAGCATTTCAAAGATTTCCATACCATGGAGATTTAACTTTCACCTGTTATGAGGATGATATCTGGGCAGCTGCATAAATTTTTGGATGTTAAAGAGACTGCTCACCCTTGTACAACCCTGAGGCTTTCTCTGAGCATTAGAAGACAATGAGCAGCCCATGTGGGCCTCAGCCTCCCTCCTGCTGTCATAAACACAGGTTAGTCATTGACTCTTTGATGTTTAAAGAAGATATCCAAGAAAAATCACTCAGCTGGAACGTGGGGGAATGGTGTTGTGTTGTCTCTATTAGTGCATGAAATCAGATATTGAAAAATCTGTCTGGTTTCCATAACTTTGGGTTTGGAATTAAATTGCTACAGCTTATTTATGTGCAGAAATAAGGTCAGTAGATCATCAGGGGGCTGGAAGATTGTGTTTGACTTTCTCTGTTTGATCTCTGAATGCCTTTGCTTCAGCTGGAACCACCCTTCTCCTTTTCTTGTGTAGACAATACTTGTTCCTTCCTCCTCTGTTAAGAATAACTGTGAACAAATTGGAAAATCTAAGCTGTGCTAAAAATAAATTAAAGATTTTAAAGAAATCTTGGCTAATCAATATAATGTAGTTAAGTATGTAATTACTGAAAACTAGATCTGGTGAGCCTTTATAGGTTTTGGAACTGGAGTGGCAATTGAAAATGAATAGTTTTGGATTACAGAGCGTTTTCATGTCATTTCTTCCATGGTCTGTTTTTCCAAAAGTAATTCTGCACATTTGACTCTACATTTTACCCAGATTTGCAGAGTATCAACCTGCTTATGTCTTGGGATGATGGTAGATGGAAAGCATTCCTTCTTACATCTCCAAGCATGTACCCAGGCACCTTACAAGAGAAAAAATAAAGCTCTCCAGGAACCATGAAGTCTGGGCTGTCACAGTCACAGCTTGCTCTGCTCTTATATTTTGACTATTCATAATATGGAAGGGATCTTCAAGATCATCTCGTTCCACCCCCTGCCATGGGCAGGGACACCTTCCACTATCCCAGGTTGCTCCAAGCCCCCTCCAACCTGGCCTTGGACACTTCCAGGGATCCAGGGGCAGCCACAGCTTCTCTGGGCAACCTGTACCAGGGCCTCCCCACCCTCACAGCCAACAATTCCTTCCCAATATCCAGTCTAACCCTGCCCTCTGGCAGTGGGAAGCCATTCCCCCTTGTCCTGCCACTCCAGGCCCTTGGAAATAGTCTCTCTCCATCTTTCTCATCAGGTCCTTCAGGCCCTGGAAGGCCAACATTCAGTCATCCCAAAGCTTCTCCTCTGCAGGCTGAACAATCCCAACTCTCCCAGCCTTTCCTCCCAGCAGAGCTGCTCCAGCCCTCTGATCCTCTTGGGGCCTCCTCTGGACTATCTGGATCCAACAGGTCATAGTGTTGTGCTGCTGGAAAGCCTGGTTTTACTGCCATTAGTGATGGCAAAATAAGAAAAAATGCCATGGTACTGCACCAATTTTAGACTTGATATTTATTTAACTTTTTTTTTAATTATGTTTGTAACAGAAATTAAAAGTATTACATTAAAATTAGAGATGAGCAGGTGAACTGTTATGCCAGTTATGAAATATCTAAAAATATCTTCGGGCATAATAAGCAACTTCATTATATTAATGCAAAATATTTTCCTATCATTAAAAATTAAAGAACAATCCAAATGTCATTTTAGCTCCTGGAAAGAAAATAAAAATCTTAATTTTTTTACAGTTATTCCTTTGTTTTTAGATTAAATGTTGCCTACACAGCATCTTCAGAGCATTTCACTGATCTCAGATAAAACACTGTACAGAAAATATCATCAAGCTTGAAAGGAAATAGCCGTTTGAATTACTTTTTGTCCCCTCCCTCTGCACTTAATATTAAATTATTTTATTAATTGTCAGAAACAACTACAAAGTAGTGCTGCACAACTTCTGCTAATTTGAATTTCCTCAGAAACTGCATTGTTGTTTTCACTTGAAAAAACCCAAACTCTGCTTGCTAGAAATAGTGATGAGCTGCACAGATTAGAGTGATTGTCATGGGAACGTTTTATAATTCATTGAAAGTGTATCATAATCTTGCTGTAGCTCAGTTTCCTTGTGTGGACTGTGAATCTAATTTCTAAAGCTGTGCCTGTGCAGTGGTTATAGGACAGGCTTTTTGTGATTTAAATGTACAATGCATTTTCAGTTTATTGTGCATGTCCAGTGGGTCAGGGGCTTGACTTGGGGGCAGGTAGCCTGAGCTTTAGAGGTGTGGTTTTCATATTATAATGAGCTAAGGACACAATTTTAGCTCAAGTAAAACATATAGTACATTGCCAAACATGGTGTCACATGTCTATTTCAAGGTCTCTGTTGCTGTTCTCTTTTTACTTGTTTCAAAACTATTATCACAGAGTCACAGACTGGTTTTAGTTGGAAGGGATCTTAATGATCATCTCGTTCCACCCCCTGCCATGGGCAGGGACACCTTCCACCAGCCCAGGTTGCTCCAAGCCCCGTCCAACCTGGCCTTGGACACTTCCAGGGATCCAGGGGCAGCCACAGCTTCTCTGGGCAACCTGTGTCAGAGCCTCCCCACCCTCACAGGGAACAGTCCCTTCCCAATATCCCATCTAACCATGTTCTCTGGCAGCGGGAAGCCATTCCCCATTGTCCTGCTACTACAGGTCCTTCTGAATAGTCTCTCTCCCCGCTTCTTGTCATCCCCTTCAGGCCCTGGAAGGCCACAATTAAGTCACCCCAAAGCTTCTCCTCTCCAGGCTGAACAATCCCAACTCTCCCAGCCTTTCCTCCCAGTAGAGCTGCTCCAGCCCTCGGATCCTCTTGGGGCCTCCTCTGGACTGGCTCCAGCAGCTCCATGTCCTTGCTGTGCTGTTCCCAGGGCTGGAGCAGCTCTGCAGGGGGGTCTCCCCTGAGGGGCAGAGGGGCAGAATCCCCCCCTGCCCTGCTGCCCACGCTGGGGGATCAGCCCAGGGCACGGGAGGTTTCTGGGCCGGGGCAGGTCCAGCCTCTGCCCCACCAGCACCCCCAGGGCCTTCTGCCAGGGCTGCTCCATCTGCTCATCCCCAGCCTGGATTGATCCCAGGGGTTCTCCTGACCCAGGGGCAGCACCAGCACTTGGCCTTGTTAAACCTCCTGCGATTCCCAGGGACCTCTGCTCGAGCTTGTCCAGGTCCCCCTGGATGGCCCCGTCCTTCAGGTGTGTCACTGCACCCCCAGCTCAGAGCCACCTGCAAACCTGCTCGGGGGCATTATAACCTTGGTGTTTCCTGCTCTCTGGAGTTTTTATGGTATTTATTTGTTTGCTGTGATTGACTGTGACAGATCTTTTCCCTAAGCCATTCCTGTTCCATCACCCGTGTAAACAGGTGCTAGTTGCTGAGGCAGGGCAGGCTGTGCTGTGGGTGCCTCGCTGTGCACTGGGGCAGAGCTGTTCTGCCTGGGGAGAACAGAGAGCTGCAGGGAAGGAGCTGCGAGGGGCATTGCAAAGTGATCCACAACCCAAAGCTTTCCAGGCAAAATTCAAGTTTCTTTTCCAGCATTCCCTGAAGGGGAGCCTGGTTGGGGGGATGCCCAAACAGCAGCAAAGGGACAGAAGGGGCTGCCAGGGCAGGTTGGGGCTGTCTCTGCTGGGGACGGATCGAGGACCCTAAGGAGGCAGAGGGGGGGTCAGGGGTGTGTGAGGAGCTGCTGCAGATGGAGTTTTGGCTGCCCCACACCCCTGGGGACATGAGGCACCCGTGGGTGTGAAGGGATAGCTGGGAACCTGCTGTGTGATGCCAAGCTTGGGCTGACAGAGATTTGCATGAAGTGGGAATTGGTTTGAATGGCCCCCTCAAACTGCATCTGTTTCACCTGTTTAATACCCTTAAAGGATGTCATTTCAAATTAAATGTGGGAGCCTCATGTTACCTATTGCTTTTGGTTTGTTGCAGGTGTGTATCTGACTTACATGTTTATATACTTATTTAATGTTTACACCAAAGCAAAAGAAACTTTGCTTCTTTTTCCTTACACAGGCACTACTCAGCCTCTTTATAAATGCAGCCATTACACTTCAGGGGCGAGAGTATGAGAGTACCAGAACATTCCTACTCTGTCATATCCCTGGTTTTCCTTTAAAACTGCAGCCTAAGAAAAGCTAAATGATTGGGGTTGTGTGTGAATAAATAGATTCTTTAACCCTGGAAATCCTAATATCATTAATTCCCAGTGTCAGTGAGCTTTAGTCCCGTACCTGCTTGTTTTGTGTGTGTGCTTTGCCTAATTCAAACTGTCCCAGTTACCACAATATTAAATATTGTCTATGTGCTTATGAATGTATAAAATAGTGGAAGAAATAGAATTATGACAGTGATACATGGATGTATTTTGGAAATCGTATACAAGCACAAGTAACCATCAATCTAGTCATGCAACAGTTTTTAGATTTATTGAGCCTATGTACTGAAAATGTTAAATGGACTCATGTATTTTAAATCACCAAATTTGAGCTGGCATAGCTGTGCTTGTTTTGTTGGTGTTGTGGTCAAATGACCTTAGGAAATACATATTTTGGAGTAAATTCCCTCTTGCTGAAATCAAGGCTGTTACTTGAAGGATTGGTGGCAGAATACATTCGAAGGCATGTTATAAATCAAACCAATTCTTTCTCTAGAAAGCTTTGATTTATACATGTCAAATTAACTTTTCCAAACTTGCTGTAATTTATCTCAAACATGAGAATTCTCAGGAAAAGGAAAATGAAATGTATTTGCACTGTGCACTCAAGGTAAAATTTTTGACTCCGTATTAATCAACAACAATGTCTTCTAGGATGATGGGAACGTAATTCAGTGGATACCTTTGGAGCAGCAGTCGCTCTCTGGGCTGACAGAGGGACCAGAAAAAATGGTAAGAAAAACTCTCCTTTTAGCAGGATTTTTTGGTTTTTTTTTTTAATCCACTACAATAATAATGCAAAAATGTGTGTTAGGAGTTTTGATGGCGAAGAGCTGAACAGATAAAACAGATAAAAAATAAACTGTTTAACTGGTATAATATTAAAGAAAGTTAGCATGATGGCTTATTATCTGCAGAGGTACAAATAATGTGTCGTTTCTTCTGTTCTACATGTACAAAAAATAGTCCCACGATCTGGGATAGATTTATTATTCTTCATTGATTGCCTCATTCTGTTGGAGGACATTTCTGGCAGTAAAGTAGAAGACCTGTCACATCTATCATGAGGTGTCGGAGATCTGTCAGGTCTGTACCTCTTTTTTGAACTTTGCTGTTTCAGAAAAATGTAGCTGAGCATTATAGGCAGAAGTCTGACATTTCCAAGATGAAAATCAATCTTCTTTTATGTGGTGTTTCTCAAAGAAGACTCGCTTTGATTGCACGAGTGGTGGTTTCACATGTTGGAGGACACCACATGGACACCAAATAATTTGGGTAACAGATTTGATGGGTGTTCTGTAATGAAAATAAATTGAAGAAATGATCATAGAAGAGATGCTCAAGTCAAGATAGCAGAACAAACACTGATCTGCTGTTGTCACAGCTATGAACCTAAAGGTGTTTCTTTCTGGTTCTTGCATTTTCTTGTATTTCTTTTTAAAGCTGGGGACTAACAAGGTAAACACAGCCTGTTGTGAATTACTATTCCATAATATTCCATATTTAGAGAGGAAAAAAAGAAGAACTGTTAAAATGAATTGCTAAAAGTGTGAGAAACAATGAGATATCCTAATGTACAGGAAGGGAGGTCAGATGAAACACACTGAACTTTAAAATGAATGTTAAAAAAAGATGTTTAAGCAATTTATTTAATTGTAAAATACGTTGGAACCAAGAAACCCATTGTGCCAACACAGATCCTTGTCCAGGTGATCAGCACCTGGGCTTTTTACTTATGCATTGTGGTGTTACTAGAGACAAAAAAGGCTAGTTGTATGTTAGTGTCTGTGTCTAGAGACAGCAGAAGTCTGGGGAGAAGGGCACCATGGAGCCACAAACAGCCAGACAAGCACAGATTGTAAGATGCTGGGAGTGTCATGGGAAAATATTCTTTTGTTAGGTTGCTTCCCAGGGCAGATGTCTGGAAATAATGAACAGAATGGTCTTGTTTCCTTAGTAGTTGCATTCAGGGAAATCTTCATCAGAGAAATAAATAAGTAAACTAATGTTGTGATACTCAGTTGTCCCGTTCCAATAGAGAGAAGCATGGAAATTCCCATGAAGGAACCACTTTGGTTCTTGGGTGGAACCATGTGGGATGAAGAATTACCTGCATATGCACATGTCTGTGCTGATGGTTTCAGCTGCCTTTGATTTTGATAGACCTGTACCTTTGGTACAGACACGTGGCATAATTGAAGCAGTATTCAGGTGGTCAAGTAGCACTAAGAAGAAGAAATGCAGAGAAATCAGAAGAATTAGCAGGCAGAATTTGGATTTACAGTCATCAGTCATAGAAACAGACGTGAGCTGAGTGATCTCTGTTTGTAACAAATAACATGAAAAAATCTATATGAATGTAGCACTGAAATGTGATATAGTATTCTTAATATTTTTTTTTTAATCCACCCTGAGCAAAGACAATCATTGTATGAAAATGTCTCTTTCCTGTCACATATCAAGAGCATCCTGTGGACCTCTTGCCATACACCTGTTTTCACCAGCCTGCATAGCTCACAAAGCTAAAGAGTTTTCATTTTTAAATATTTATAAAATCAGTTAAGATAATTAGTAGCTATTTATATCAAGAGGTTTTAGCTTGGTAGGTTCTCAGTTTAATCACTCAAACATGCCCTGATATTCTACACAGATGATACTGTGTCAGCCCCAAAATACTGCCTCAGTTTTTTTAAGGAGTTTAGCAATGCATGACATGCATATTCAGAGCAGGAATAGTCTCCTATCTTTAGGTTTCTAGCAATTATTTAATTCAAGACAACAACAAAAGTCCCTAGAACACGCAAATAGTCTTAAGTTTAAATAAGATGACATGTAAGATGGATTGATAATTTCTCCTCCCTATATTTATTTTTCTTTATAAGTTGAAAAAAAAGATATTGGCTATTTCCAGGCTTAAGGCACTGAGAGAAACAAATCCATTCAGTTCCAGAGCAGACTCCATTAACACAGATTGCCTTCAGCCTATTAGGCCTCATCACTGAGATGTTCTAAACAAGTGTTTGTTTCTAAAAGCTCTGGAAGCCAAGGAATTACCCCCCCCCCCCAGTTTTAAAAGCATATTTTCTGAGCCTTAATAAAATGACACTTTGTCTTACTTTTGTGTCTCCAGTCATGCAGGAAATTAGAGGACTAGTTCCTTCCTGCAGACTTTGGGTTTCAGGCTTTAGGCTCAATTTGGCAGGTTATATTGCTCAAATTAGCTTGTAAATGAGATATTTGTTTCTAAAGTACAACTGATATCAACTTGAATGCAAATACTTAGAATATGAACATGTCTCTCATTTGATTCTGTAATTATATGATGGTTTTTCTTGTCAAGAGAGCTCAGAAGCTTAGTATTGATTTATGTTATTGAGTTTCTCAAACTGCAATGTGTCATTGTTAAGTATAATTTAGAATGGCCTTTTTTCTCTCCTCTAATCTTGTATGTGGCAAAGCTTGATCTAATTTGGGGCTGGAATGATCTCAAGAATCTTTTAACTCTTGTGCGTGTGTAGTGACGGTGGCACGTCTGGAGGAAGATGATGTCATTAAGATGTCTGATTTCTTTATGGTTGTCTGTTTGATATGAAATGATATTTTCAAGCCAGGCCTGAGTACTTTTAGCATGAGAGAGGTTTTTATGGGAATCCAGGTTTGGAGGGAATCTTCTGCTGTTCTGGAGGGAATCTTTTGCTTGTCAGGTGGGGAGGGGGTCACCTTCAGCACACGACTTGCATTCAGGCACGAAATGGCCCGTCTGGAGAGATGGTTGCTGTCCATCCCACCCATGCTTCAAGCCCGAATACCACCTGGGGAAATAATGGATTTTGGCAGGTGCTAAAGTCATTTTGCAGTGCTGGCCTTCATGTGTTGCAAGAGAAACACCAGAATTACTAACATTCATACCCAGTGGGTGTCATGTGATGCTTTGTGTTTTCCTGGCGCTGCAGAAGGTGACCATGGATGCTCTGGTTGCCTCTGCACACACTGCACTTGAGGTGCTGCAAAGTGCTGTGCTGACACCCCAAAGTCAACCAGAGCTGGAAGGGGGGGTGGAACAAGATGTGCTTTAGGTCTCTTCCAACCCAAGCCATTCTCTGATTCTCTAATTCTGTAATTAGTAGATGCTGGGCTGTAATAATACATTAAAGGGCAACTATATTTAAGGAACACAGTGCCTTTTTTTCTGTCCTTTTTTTTGCTTGTATTTGCATTCCGAACCAATCCAATGAACCATCTCTTGAGACTTAAGAAAACTGTAGTCTGGGCCCTAAAACCTCTTTTCAAACTACTGCATTATAATTGCCCAGTTCAAAAGAGGCACATTAACCTGATGTGTTTAAGATGTACATAAATAAACGCACAAACCTGTTCCACATCTTTGATTCATTTTGATACCAAAACTAAAATAATGATGTTAGAAATTGATTTCAGTTTTTGCTTTATAAATTGATTGGAATATTCTGAACATGAAATTCTTCTGGAATTTCTTTTGAAACATTATGTGTTATTTGAGAGACAGTTTGTGCAATGTGGACATTCACGTTTGACACATGTTGACATTGTGATCAGAGCTCTTGGTTTCCCAGTTTGTCTGTGTGGCTGAGATGAAAACGAGATGCTGGTCTCAAACCAGGACCCAGCAGTGTCTGGATCAGGTTGACTCTCTCAGTCACGGGTGCTTTTGTCTGTGTGCTGAACCTGTGGTCCCAATCCCTTCCTTGGGGTAAGCCAGGGAAGCAGGGGGTGTAGGCAGGTGTTTTGTCTGTTTGGTTTGGTTTTCACTGGGAGGTTTTTTTGTTAATTCAGTCTTAGCCATTCGAATCTGTTGGATTGAATCTGAAGTGTTAGGGTTTCAGGACTGCTGTCCTCATCCCACATGTTCCCTAACTGGTAGAGGATAACTAAGTTGGAAGGTACTAACAGCTCTAACAACACAGCTTTCCTCTGAGGGCTGACTGCCAGGGGGATCTAGGGCATTGGTTGGTTGCAGTTTTAAGAGGATCATCAGAAACATGAGGTAGGGAAGAATCCAGCAGAGAAAGATGGTGAGATAGGCAAAGCTCCTTGAGCGTCCTCAATTACCTTTATAGGGAAACAACCTTAGAAATTGTAAGGAAGCTGATAACTATTCTTTTGTCTGCCTTTTGTTCATGGAACAGCATTTCTGTGTCTTCATGGACTGGCTGGTGTCAGAGAGGTTTGTTTAGCATCACGTTTTTTCCTTGTGAAAGTAATCAGGTATGGGCCTCAAACTGCCATGTTGCTTAGAACAGCATGTACCTGGAGGTGAGTCCTCCAATTGAGTTGGTTTTGCCAGATAAAATAGGCCTCCTGGTTGAATGCTGTCAATGTGCAGTCATTCTTTTCTACTCACTCACAGTTGTGAAGTGCAGGATATACACTAACAATGACATCTGTGCAATTTTTCTCTCCAAAATGACACCCCCTCCCAGATGTGCCTTTAATGACTATTTCATACCAGCCCATTTTTCATCTTTGATAAAATTGCATTAATTACTCATACTCATGTATTCACTTTGCTATGAAACAGAACCAGTTTTCTTCATGTTATTGCCAAGCCTTCTGTGACAAACCGAAACAGATGATCTGTAGTATTTGCGTCATCATTCGAGCTCTTTGAAGCACAGGCTGAAGCAGCAGAGGTTGTTCTTCAATCACTGGGGGTCCATTTGTGCCTTGAGGATTGCAAATAGAGGATGTTTTCCCATCCTGTACGTACACAGATTTGCTGGCAGAAATCTGTAGTGTAGGTCAGTTGTCTGTTCAGTGATTCTGTCATCCTTTAAAGGCATCTAGGAGAGTGTAAATTCATCTACCGTGGCTGTGTGGGCCTGCAGGGTCCCCTTGCTGTCTGTTGCAAACAAGGTGGAGTGTTCAGTCATTCCTTTATTTGCCCAGAAGATTGTTTCTTCAACAGTACCACCTTAATCCTCTTAGGTTTGTGTTCATGGAAAGGTTTTGGAGCTGTTCATCTTTCCAAAGCAGACTGTCAGAGGTATGGAGGAAGGGAGTGTGTTATATTTCCCCCCGTGATGTTTTGGAACAGGAGGGCTGCATCGTTATGAATAAGCCAAAGCTTCCACAAAGTTATTAGCCTGTTCTTGGTGAAAATTTAAGTGGAACAGTAGCTTGTGGATCTAGGGAGCCAGTGGCCCCTGGGCTGTGCCAGCCATGGTGTGGGCACAGGCCCAGGGCAGTGCCCGTCCCTGTGCTGGCACCGCTGAGGGACCGTGAGGGCTGGGCCCAGTTCTGGGCCCTCAACAGGAGAGACCCGGAGGGGCTGGAGCGTGTGCAGGGAAGGGAACGGAGCTGGGGAAGGGGCTGGAGCAGCAGGAGCGGCTGAGGGAGCTGGGGGGGCTCAACCTGGAGCAAAGGAGGCTCAGGGGGGACCTTCTGGCTCTGCAACCCCCTGACAGGAGGGGGGAGCCGGGGGGGGGTCGGGCTCTGCTGCCAGGGAACAAGGGACAGGAGGAGAGGGAACGGCCTCCAGCTGTGCCAGGGGAGGCTCAGGTTGGCCAGGAGGAGGAATTTGTTGCTGGAAAGGGTGGTGAGGCCTTGGCAGGGGCTGCCCAGGGAGGTTTGGAGTGCCCCTCCCTGGAGGTGTCCCAGGAAGGCCTGGCCGTGGCACTGGGTGACGTGCTGGGGATCAGGCACAGGGTGGACTCAATGGTCCTGGAGGTCTTTTCCAACATAAATGACTGTGGTTCTGTAGCAGTGCTTCTGTGGTAAGGATGAGTTTCGTTTTCAGAACTGAAAATAGGTAACGTGTTTTTAAAAACAAAATAGACAGCTCCAGAAGTAGGATCAGTAGTAAAATCCTAAAATGTTTTTTTCATGTACCTTTAAAGCAAGGAGACACCCACATTTTGGTCCTTTGTGTCCTTTAAATCTTAAAAATTTCTGAATTTTACTTGGGTTTTCTTTCAAGGCCAGGTTGGATGGAGCCCTAAGCAATCTGATCTAGTGAGTGGCATCCCTGTCCATGGCAGGGGGTCGGGACTAAATGATCTCTAAGGTCCCTTCCAACCCAAACCACCCTAGGATTCTGTGATTCTAACCTAGTGTTCTATCTTGCCAGAGAGTAGCTGGTGAGTCAGATGTACGTACTGGCAAGCATTCTATATGCCGCAGTGTAATAATTTATGCTTAAAACAAGCTTATGGATTAAGGTCTCCTTTTTGAAGTTCCTCCCAACTCCTTCTTTCTGTGAAATTGTTGGGGTTTTTCTACATATCCTCAGTTGTAGGAACAGGTTATGCAGTTTGCTTGGTTTTGAGGGGCATTGCTGCACAGACAGCACTGCCTATATACTGACAGACTGGTGGCATGGAGTCATAGATACAGTTTTCCATCTCCTTTCACGACCCTTGTGTCATCAAACCTGTATAAACAACTACACAGTGCCCCTAACAAATGTTTCTGATACCTGAAAAATTCCAAGGATATGGTTGTCTTAATGATTAGTTGTCTTAAAATTGGATGCAAATTTTGTATGTTGGGTTTTTTTAACAAAAGAACCTAGGCAGTGAGGTCACAGTTGAGTATTTCTTGTATTCTTTCTTTTATTTCTTTTACTATGGATGGAGATTGGCATTTAATATAAAAATCTCTTCCAATACCTTTGTTGTATTTTATATCTCAGTCTGACAAATACATTTTTAAGTGTATATTTATCTTTTCCTGCTTTGTTACTAAGGGGCTCTGCCATTTATTGAATTTTATCCAAACCTCAGTTCAGACGATGCACAGGTGTTACAAGATACTACTTGTGTTTCTAAACTGTAAGTTTGATCCTACCAGCCCCAAGGCTTCAGGGAAGCCACACTGAGGCCCTCGCTCAACAGAAGTGTTTTGTTTACTGCCTAAAACGTGCTTTGTAGGAGCATTGCCATTCTGAGGAGTTCTTCCTGATGTTTTACAGTAGCAGCTGTAGGTCAGTAGGTGGTTTCCTTCTGAACATTCCCTCAGCTGTGTCCCGTTGAGTGTTTGTCAGCTGACAGACACAGGGTTGAGTGGCGTGTCCGTGCTCGGTTTTGAACAACATCTACTTGTACCAGCACATGGAAGACTAATCCAAGCTGGACTATCCCGGCATGACCAACTGTTACCCAGTAGCTCTGGGATGTACAGGAAAATAAATTGTTTTTCCTGTGAGAAAATAGATGGATGAAACTTGTGTTCGACAGTCGCAATTTGATGTATAAAAAGCCCTAAATTCTGCTGACAAGTGTGATACCCAAGGCAAATTTGCAGGCAAATGTAATGAAAAATATCTGTGAAACTTAACCACTGGGGTAGTTGAGCTGTTGGGTGAAACTGGCATTTTAAATACGTCTTGCACAGAGTGTCTGAACTCCTGCTGACTGTGTGCACTCTCAGACTCCCCATCCTAGTATCTTAGAGAAGGGCTTAAAAGTTCATTTAGTCCCAGCTTTTATAAAGGATAAACAAGAAAAACAACTTTTACACGACCTGCGAACAGGATGTGAAATCCCAAGCGTCACCTCAGCTTGGGGTTTACTGATTCTCACATCTGGGATGTCAGGATTGGAGAGAGGCACCTCACCCCTGACACCTCTGTAGTGTTGTGTCTCCAGGAGAGGATCAAAGTAGATATTAGGAAAAAAAAAATCCCTGCGAGAGAGTGGTCAGGCATTGGAATAAGTTACCCAGAGAGGTGTGGAGTCACTGTCCCTGGGAGTCATCAAGAGGTCTGGATGTGGCACTCAGGGGCAAGGTTTAGGGGTGATTATGGTGGTGCTGGGGTGGCAGCTGATGACCTGGAAGGTCCAACCTGGATGATTCTGTGTGCCCTGGCATAAACTGTCTGCATTTGTTTGGAATTTCCTCCCCTGCCAGGTGATCCTGGTGTGCCTGTGTGTGACACTGCTGCTGCACAGAGCCCATCCCAGGGTAGCCAACCCTCCCTCCACGTTTCAACAACGTGGGCAGATTTCCATACCCTAAGAGATCAAAGTCACAAGCAGCAGGTAAAGTCTTTAGCAGGTACTGGATCTGTACAACTCCCAAATGATCCCAGTGATCAGGCCACTGGAAATGTTTTGGGAACAAGCATTTTCTTCAGTTTCTGAGGCAATCAATGAATTGTGCCCAGCAAAGAGATGTTTTTAGCAGCGTGATTTCACAAGGGCTCTAATTGCTGTGTGCTGAGCAAGAGGGATGTTAGATGTAATGCTGAAACCACTTATTTATAAATTAATGTAAGCTACGCAAAATGAGTGTTTTAAGAGGGCTGATTGCCAAATCCACTGGTAATATGTGGCTTGAGCAATTGTAACAGTCATACTTTAATAAGTCCCTAATTTTGGTTTGGTTGTTGTTTTGTTTTTTTTTTTTTATTTGACAAATTTCCATCATATTTAAGGTTAAACTTCACATTTAACCAGTGTTCCAGTGCTTCACATGTGAAGCATTGGAACAGGCTGCCCGGGGAAGTGGTGGAGCCACTATCCCTGGAATTCTCAAAAAAAATGAGTAGACGTGGCACTTGGGGACGTGGTTTAGTGGTGGGATTTGGTAGAAGGCTGGACTTGATGGCCATGGGGGTCTTTTCTGACCTTAATGATTCTGTGATTGTATGGCTGTGGTAGCACTTTATATGATTTTTGCACTTATCGTGTTTTCTGTTTGTGTTTATTTCCCTCCCTTGTATAACAGACACAAAGCTAAGGGAAAACCCAGCCTAAATATATCACTCTCATTCTTTTTAACAAAAGGATGAAGAGAGTGTAACAGAAAAAAAGACCTTGCTGCAGTCATGATTTCCTGTCTTTTGAACTTGCTGCTTCTTTTTGAACTTAAATGTTATATATTTAAATATTTATTTTCATTGCTCGTGGTAACTGCAGCAGTCCTTATGTGGGCACATTCACTAGTATGAATAATGAAATCTTAAGCTACTTTAAAGTACCTTATCTACTTGTGCTGTGTAGGAAAAATACCCATCTTTAATCAAACTATCCTTTTTCATAAGCAAGCAGCTCGTCAGAGAGTGATAGAGATTGGAAAGAAGATTGTTAAAAAAACCCTATTCAAGCAGCAGTCCAAAATCAGGTTTAAGACCAGGCTGTGGTTCAGAACCCAGTAAATCTTGACTCTCATCCTGTTAAACCTGACAGAGATTGGATTTACAGTCAGGGGTAAGAAGACACATTCCAAGATCAAGAAAAAATGAATTCAGAGAAAAGTAATGGTATATGTATATTATGTCACATATATTATATCACGTATATTATATTAAAAATGCGATGGCAGGGGAAAAAAGAACAAGCATGTGGTGTTGGTATATTAACACAGAGGCCAAAACAAGTATGAAATAATGAAAACAGACAAAACCTATCCCAAAAAAACCAATGCTGAAAATTAGGTTCAGGGCACTACCTTGATTCATGGCTCTGTCCACGGTCAAAGCATTCAACTCTGCTATTTAAATACCTCAAATTGGAAATAAAGGGGAGAAATACCTGATACCTAAGTAGCCTTTTTTTTTTTTTTCTTTAAAATGCAGCCAATGCAACTTAAAGTCTTTTAACCCCAAAGTGTTTCCTATTGGAACATGCAGGTAGGGAAGTTCAAGTGCAAGTAACTTTTACTGGTGTGTGGATAATGACTTCCTTGCCAATTTTCCTTAGGCATGCAGTCTTTGAATAGAGGGTGAAATGAGAGCTGGTGAGAACACCTGAAAAAACACGGGTGATGTCCAGAAAGAAGCAAAAATATGTCTGTATGTCAACTGTCTAGCCAGGATCTACAAGCAGGGAAATGGAGATGTATGAGGCAGACATACCTAGAGCTTCTGGGGCAGAATCAGGGCATTAAGGGTAGGGAATTCCTTCCTCCTGCTGCACAGTTTTCCTGAGGGAGCGTGGCAGGCTGAGACCTGGGAGAGAAGAAAAGGCAAAGGAATGTGATGCATTCCTTTTAGATGAGTTTTCCCAAGTTATCTCGGTTAGCAAGTGGTGGCAAATCCAAGACTCTGTATGTGAGTGCATTTTTAAAGAGAAAACTAATTGCCTTCTTCAGGTAGAAACTCCGTGTTTGGGGAGGGACTGGAATTACTGTCACCAAGTATGTTTTGTTCTCAGTGTAGACACTGAAAGATAAGAGCTTAGCTTAGTAATGTAAAATTATCCTGCTAATTACCAATTAGACAGATGGAGTGCCCATCCCTGGAGGTGTCCCAGGAAGGCCTGGCCGTGGCACTCAGTGCTCTGGGCTGGGGGACAAGGTGGGCATCAGGCACAGGGGGGACTCCATGGGCTGGGAGGGCTTTTCCAACCTCAGTGATTCCATGATTCTAATTCCATTTTTTACTCATGCCAGCATTGTCTCTTTCTCCCTCTTTCTTTCCCTATGGTGTGTTTGGTTTTGGTTGGTTGGTTGGTTGGTTGTCTTGTTTTTTTGGTTTTTTTGGTTTTTTTTTTCCCTCTTTTGTAATGCGTTTTATTTCTGGAAAATATATTTTATAAAATCTGTACTACATTTCCCTTTGTCATCTCATGGCATTTAACAAATTATATGTGGGTGTAGACATCACTGTGACTCGTCAGCATTAGCTCACAAAATTTTAGCTTTCTTAAGGTATTTTGCTTTTTAAAGAACTCTGTTTTGAAGGGAATAAAATGAATACAGAAGTCCCTGAGGACTCAAAGAAATGAAAGCAGCATATACCTAGTCTTTTATGATAAAGCTTGAAAATGACTCAAAGTGGTTTAAGTTAGAAATGTATAAAAATGACAGTGTTTTCTGGGGCTTGTGATTTTGGTAACCTGACTCTATATTTGAACATTAGTTGGTGTTAGAGCATTGAGAAGGAGCCTGGGTAGTGTGTGCCTGTGTCCAGTAAGCAATTAGTATTATTTTTTTATTAATTTTAAATATTAGTATACTCATATTTATGATCTGTCCTATTTTAAATCTAATAATAATAATATTTATTTACCTTTGGGTTTCTGCATCTTCATCCTATTTAATCTCTGTATCTGATTGTCTCATGACCTCAGATAGACACTTGTGTGAAGCTTTTTGTCTTGCAGAGAGTGAACTCTTGTCCCTGACCTGTAATTTACTGATGGAAAAAAAGTTCTTGAGACAAACCCAGGAATTCTAGTATTCCTGCAGTCTTCAATTCTGTTATCAAGGCCTGTATTTTATTAAATCACACACAGAAGTGATAAGTACAATCATGCAAAACTAACTGTGTGTTGAGGTTTACGTATTTATAGATATTAAAAAAAGGCTCTCCAAGCAATACCTGGAAACTCTGGAGTGCAGTGGCACAGGAGGGATTGACTGAGAGTGCCAGGAGATCACAAGTGCTTATTATAATCCACTTGAGAAGCTGCTGTTTTGCACATTAATCTCATCTGAAGCATTTAAAGATCTTTAGTGCAAAGCCATCCTTCCACCTCTGAGCTGATGGGCTCTAAGTTTCCCGAGTCCACAAAAATGTTTCCAGTAAGATGAGATTTCTGGTGTTAACTAGAAGGATTTGGAGATTTCTAAATGATTTTTAAGTGCTTGCACAGAGGCAGAAAGCAAGCATGGGAAATGCTTGGCTCAGGAGAAAATCTCTATAAAATAGTGACTAGGAGAATATGGATGATTATACCGAAAGCCTTCAAATACCTTTAGACATCACTTCTACAATTGGTTCAATAGCTAAATTGTTTGTGATTAGCAGTGCCCTTACAGGGTGATTAGTATGTTATAGGAAGGATTTTAGCTGTAACTGTGTCCAAAACAGTTTTTGATAATGAGTGCTCAGTTATCTGCTGATCTTTAAAGTCTATGTTAAGGGAGAGTTTATCAAAATCAAAAATCCCAATCTATTTTGAAGCACATGAGGATTTTTCCATAAAAATACATGATCTTTTTGAGTTCTGTCGCATGAGATTTGAACATCTGGAGTTAATAGTGCTATGGATGAACCGAGGGAAAGGGGACATAAAATCAGAATTTATTATGAAAATAACACAGACTGCAACTAGGTAGAAAGAAAAAATATACATCATTGATGCACAACTCCCCTGTCTTTCTTCAGACCCCAACGGGCCTAAAAAGTGAAACAACTGGAAAAGCTTTGAGCAGAAATGTAATGTGTAGCAGTTAATGAAATATAAATGAATAGAAAAATGCAAGTATTGATTGTACCTTGCTTTGAATCATAAGCTGCAGATGAGGCAGTGGTTTGAGAAGGTGACAGAATGTGTAAGAAAGGTCTGAAAAGATAATCAGAGGGAGAAAAAAATAAAGAAAAATGGTCAAAGACATTTTCCTGCAGCAGTAGAAGTTTGTCAGACTGCTCCTTATAATTCAGAGCCATTTGCATATAGTTTGTAATGGATGCCATCACCATTGGTTGTCTAAACTGTTGTGGGTGTAAGGGAAAATTGCTTATGATTATAGAAGAAAAATGTATTAAAAGTAGGGAAAAAAGAAACTGTCACTGGCCCAAGTCCCTGACCTGTAAATTTTTGTAATTTCTGATCACAGAATCTGAGTCACCTAAACACTAGGGGGAAAAAAAGGGGAAAATGGACTTAGCCTTGGATGCAGGGGTTGCTTAGGGGGAGTTCTGTGTGCGAAGCAAAGGGTAGATTAATCAGTAGCTAAATAACAGAAGAGGTGGAGTAATAGGAAAAGTGATTTGCATTGTGAGTTTAAACCTTGAAATCAACAGAAAATTAGGAGTGTTAGTTTAAATGATAAATGTTGATGCTGGATCAAGGCAAGAGTCCTTGTCCCCTCTACCCCAGAAAGAAGGGAAGAAGGGTTAAACAGAGTATCACTTGAAGGGAATCCAGCAGTGTTAGACTGGAGCACCCATTGTTTGTTTTACCTTATGCATCTGAATGCCTTGGGAAATCTTTTCCTCTTCTGATAAGCAGCATAGCATCCAAACTGTTTGTTGGACTGCATTGCCAGCTGCAGAATGTCCTCTTACTCTGGAAGAGCCAGGAAGCAGGAGAGCAGGGCTGGTGTGGATTCCTCCCTGCTGAACATGAGGGTAGTACCAAAACACACGGGCACCTCCCCTGGTCAAACTTGAAGACCAGAGGATTTTCACTCAGGCCTGGACAGCAGCAACCACTGAAGACCCAAGGTGAGAAATCCACATGTAGGAACTCCAGGGAGACCCATTTGTATTGTATTTCCCTGTAGGAGCTTCCAAAATCCCAGTATAAATCCCAGACAAACTGTAGAACTGATGACATCATATTTTCTTCCTTTTTTCACCTTGCAGTTCCTGATCTGAGACAAAGCTTTTCCCTCTTTGATTTAACTTGGAATTTGATCCTCTAGGGAAGAACTTGGCTGCACAGATCAGTCTCTGGGTTTGAGGGCAGCTCCACAGTGGAAAGTACAAGGAAAAGGTAGTTAAAAGTATCAGCAGGTTTCTGACCCTGCGGTTGATCGTGAGGAGCAGTGTCAAAGCATCAAACATCTGAGGGCAGGTGAAGAGCTTTGTATGGCACAGGTGACTTTTAACAGACATACTGGAATTCACTTTCATGGTTCCAGAAGGGAGGGACTGTACTAAGAGTAGGGGCCCAGGGCAAATCTCAATCATCTGTTCATTATTTTCGTTTTGGAAGGGATAAAGTTTTCTCCTCTGCCTTTCAGGCTCTGTGTAATAAACGCTGTCATGCTGTTCTCTCAGCTCCCACATCTCTTCCTTCCCATCTCTCCATGCCACCATTTCCTTTGCAAGTTTGAAGGAATCAGTTATTCCACTTAGAAGGCAAAAACGGTTCCAACTGTTTTTCATAAGGGAGCAGAAACATCAGCTGAGGCTTTGCTTGAAAACTGGTGCGTCATTTCCTAAGAATAGATTTAAACTTTTCCATTCCGGATCTCTCTGGGAGCAAGACATGGTCTAGTTGAAGATGTCCCTGCTCATGGTAGGGAGGTTGGGCTACGTGGTCTTTAAAGTCCTTTCTAACCCAAGGCATTCTAGGATTCAAATACCCCATCCAGGGACTCCTGCATGCACAGGACTGTACAGGTGCCAAACCCATCCCCTCCTGACAGGCAGCACTGGAATCAGAGGTCTCTGTCAGTCTTTGGAAATCAGTGAAGCACTTGGAAGTGTTTTGAGTTGTCAGATACTGACACAGAAGATATTCTCTGGGCTCCAGATGGGCAGTGTGATGTGTGGGGAGCTACTGCTGGATACAGAGTGTGCCGTGCTTTTGATGCTGCTGAATTTGGCTGTTGTACAGAAGATCCGTGAAGCTGCTGGACAGATTCTCTTCCCACTTCCATATTACAGCTGAGGGGTTGGGAACAGATAACCCTGTTCAAAGCCCTGAGTGGCTGTGCAGTCACGGCATGGCAGCACTGACACACAGAGCTGGGAGGGGGTGAACACACAGGAACCCGGGACAAGGAAGGAAAGGTGTTTTTGCAGGAAAACCTCGTAAAGCCGGTGCTTGGTTTGGTGAATAGACACAAGTAGAAAGTGGTAAACATCAAAATTACATCAGTCACAAGTGTTGTAATAGTAGGGCAATGCTTCTCTTGGGGAAAGCAGTGTGCTCGACTGAGGCTCCAGCAGCAGCAAACGTGCTCTGAGGGGCACTGGGAGTGCATGAGAAAAAGTATTTCACATATGTAATCACTCTGGGTTGGAATCTCCCACTGCAGATGGGCTGCCTCTGTCTGCCTGCTTACATGGCAAAAGGATTCTAGCAAATTATGGAAAGAACAGTAGTTGCAGTAATATTAAGACTTTTGCCTCTGGACACAATAGGAAAGTCGGCATTAAAATGGGCTTGATTCTCTTCTCAGTTCTGTTCTTTTGCACACTGAGTTTTAGGATCAAGGGGGAACATTTTCAGTGCATATAAATTCACATCCTTTCCTTGGAGCATTGATGACTTATGAGGACCAGCTGTTTTATGAACTTGACTCAGAATTTTTGGACTTTGAGTTGTCATGTCACAGCCTTAACATTTCTTACCATAGTGTTTTGTATGAAGGTTTCTGTTGCTCAGGGAAACCCATGTGGCACTTGGGGACATGGTTTAGTTGTGGCCTTGGCAGGACTGGGTTAACATTTGGACTTGATGATCTTGGAGGTCTTCTCCAAACTAAATAGATGATAATTTCATGTGGAAGGATGCCAGTTTAGGCTCTCAGATTCTCACAAACTGTATTACTTTAATTGTACTGTGTGGTACAATTTATGCATAGGATTTGCTGATGTCTCTGGATTACTGGTGGTGCTGTAGATGAGATTACTGGGTCACACATTATAAAGATTTACAGCCAATTGTGTGTAAATAATAGGAGGTTAGTGGACATGCTGACTGCAGCATATATTTTCTAAAATACAGATCAGTATGATTTTTTCAGCTTAATATGCAGTTTCATATCATTGCACTTCCAAAAGTTTTATGGAGCTGATAGGTTAGTACCTTTAACACATCCCAGCAAGTCAGACAGATTGCATATTCTAAACCTTATGTTCACCTCGTAAGAATATAACTGAAAATTATTGGCAACATCTAACTTGAATGTAGATATATCTTATTCTCAGTGGGATCTAGAAAAGCCAAGTGTAGGAACTGTGTAATGCAGTAGTTTTTAAAGTTAAGAGCATTTGCATGGGCATATAATCTGAAGCTTGCTTTTTCCTTTTTTTTTGTTTTTCCTCCCACAAGTTAGTGCTGAGTGTGAATGATCTCCAGCTCCTCTTAGATATAGTCCAAAAATCATTTACTTATTCCTCAACCTCAACCAGGTATCTTCTGCTTTCCCTTTTTCCTTTTCTGCCCTTCTGGTTTTTATGCACTCACAGGGAGTCTAGACTGCTCACCCCCGGGGGATTAGTCTGTGTCCACTCAGTTCAAGTGTGAATTGGTCTCCACCCATCAGGAAACTTCCTGTGTGTTGATTCCAACCCAAACTGACAAACTCCATCTTTTTGTCTTGTCATTGTGTAGGGACAGTTGGCACTCCCAAGAGGAAAGGAAATCTTTGGTTGGGCAGTCATCCTAATTGTGATCTCTGCACTGAGTCACCATCCCTGGAGGTTTTTAAGGGACACAGAGATGTGGCCCCTGGGGACGTGGGTGAACAAGGCAGTGCTGGGTTAATGCTTGGCTCAGTGATCTCAGAGGTGTTTTCCAGCCCAAACCATCCTGTGATTCCGTGATTAATGATCTCTAACAAGACAAATACTGTATCTATGAGCACACAACAGCATGGTGCTTGTAAAACTTTATAGAACTGTCAATAGCTTTGACAGGACTCTCTGAAGGTTATTTTTTGCAACAGTGACCACACTGTTAATATGATCTCTGGGAGAAGGGTCATTTAAAGATTCATTAAATCTGTTTCCTGATGCCTTGATAGTACAGTGGTGGCAGGGAAGAACAGTGTTGCATAATTTCCTTCAGTGAATTAGTTATGTTGAAAAACACTATGCTTTTAAGTTATTTGCTGGAATCTTGGGTTAGGACATTTTCCAAAATCAAAGGTTATGTCTGTGGCTCTTTAGAATAGAAGCCTCCTCTTTACTGTTTCCCAGTTATGTTATCACTGCCTTACATCACTGTAGTGATAAAAGAAGCTTAGAAGCTGCTATGAAAAAGCTGATCTGTTGGGAACTTTGAGAGTTCTAATTGGCAAAACCAATGAGCCCCCAGCTAGAACAGCACCTCTTCTTTTTTAATTTTTCGTAATTGCATAGCAGTGAGTGATTTATCACCTGACTTCCTATTTTTAGCAGTTTTTCCAATACTGCTCTTTCATTGCTAACCCCAAAAATGTGCACAGCTGCTCAGAGGCAGAATAGACATGAGAGCTATAAATAACTTTTAAGTCTTTTGTTGCTTTATTATTTCAGTGGTAGCAATTTAACACTATAGGTCAAATAGATCCTGTTTTAACCTCTGTCTGTTCACTACTCCCTGGAGTTGATGTGACAGGCTGTAACCACCTTCCTTTCCATGAATTCAGTGAAGTGTATTGTACCTAAATTTCAATTGGAATGGGTAGGGCAATATTTAACACCTCCTGTCTCAACCTAAGGGACTCTCTCTACCTAATCAAGTTCTCGCTTCTACAAAGTCAATAAAAATTTGGTCGTACAAACCACTTGACAAATTCCAGCTGAGTGTTAATCCTGGGAGGTGAACTTCCAGAGTCCTTAGCAGTAATTTTGTATTGTGAGATAATGAAGGTTTAGACATGTCTGACATTCTCAGGGCATAAAGGTGGGTTTGCAGACCCACATCAAGACTTCATTGCAAAGAGCTGCTGTGTAGTTATTAAAGTCCAAAGCAGCTGTTTTAAGAGGTCAAGCTTGTGAGCCCACTGTTTATTCCCCTGATTGACAACGATGTGCAAACAAAGAGAAGTCACATGAATCGACCCTTAATCACTGCAAAAACTGAGAAGGCAGAACAAGTGATCTCTCAAAGTGCTTTTGTTTAGAAGAGAGTTAAATATGCTGCTAGCTTTGTTTGCCTTGTCTTAAGAAGTCCTGATTAGATAGAGAAAATAGATTGTTCATCCTAATGTGTTTTCCTACTTAGCCAGTTCCAGGCAGTGCAGACCACGGAAGAAATCAAAGCAGTGTGATGAGATACAGCACTGAAGAGGAGATTTTTATATATGACCACACTTGAAATTATTTTGTCATCTATAGAAAACCAATTTGGAAATTAATTCAATAATCGCTACCCCCCCCCCCCAAAAAAAAAAAAGCAACCTCTCTCTAGAATGTCTTGTCATATGTATGGAACTTATGTATGTTTTGTCTGCCCTTCTGCCTACGTTGTATATTAGATTTGGGGCCGAGTCTGTGGCTGTATTCCTTTAGACACTTAGGCCCTGAATGACTGCATCATTCCCTAAATTTGGTCTAAAAACCCTCTGGTGCCAAAGGCTTGAGGTGAGCCAGCTCACCCTGCCAAAACTCCAGCTTGCAGAGGGCATGAATGATGGATGAGTCCCCCCTCACCATTTCTCAGCTGTCAGGAGCTGTCTCCCAGCCATGGTCGGACCCACACAGTTACAGTGCCTTTCTGTTCCATTACCAGGAGGGATCAGCACCCAGAGCTGCTTCCAAATGGAGAATAATCCTCACCAATTTGGCTCCTACAGAAATTATCAAAGTTGCATGAATTCAGAATCAGTGGCTCCAACAAACAGATCTTCTCAGAGGGAATCAGTTTTGTTCTGATATGTTTGTTGTCCTTGGGAGCATGGTCCTAGTTTTAGGGGACTTCATGTTGAGGGAATTCCTCGAGAAAGACTCTTAATGAATTGGTTTATAGCAGTGGTTGAACTGTAATTAAAACAAATGGGAAAAAAAAAAAGAAAAAAAAAGGAAGATGAATTGTGACTCTGGTCATCATCTAAGGGGTGGGTGGGCAGCTTCCCAGCCCCACAGCCCATCTGATGGGCACATGTACAGAGCAGACCATGGTGCAAATCCTGGTCTATCCAGTACTGGCCTAGTCTTGGGTCCTGGTGCTTGGGAAGTTTTTGCAGGTATTTTTTTCCTCAGCACTGGGAGTTGATGCATCCTGTGCCACTTTGTAAGGCTGGGATGATTTCCTCAGGTGCTGCTTCAATGTTATAATGCATGTGTGCTCTGGCATGGAATTCCAGCTCTATCCACTTAAAATAGAAGGGATATTGGATACTCTAAGACTGGATTACCTGGGCTTATTCATACACAGTCTCCTAATGGATCTGGTACTCTTCCCATGTTTTTTTGCTGCCTTACACCCAGTTTCTTCCTTTCCTTATTCTTTTTATGATAATTTGCCCAAAGAACTTCTTGATTCTCTTAGAACAGGCAGCCCTTAAACTTACCATTTTTGAGGAAGTCTTAGTAGTTTCCTGTGATTCTGCATAGAAATTTCAATTGCTTTGTGTGTAATTGACTGTGTCCAACTTTCCCTTTGTGTACCTTGGAAGCATTGAGGTTTGAAAAGACCTTTAAGATCATCCAGATATGTTCCCCTGGCACTGCCCAGCCCACTAATCCACGTTCCCAAGTGCCACATCCACATGTCCTTTAGATCCCTCCAGGGATGGCCACTCTACCACTGCCCTGGGCAAGCTGTGCCAGTGCTTGACCCTCTCCATGAAGAAATTTTCCCTAATATCCAATCTAAACCTCCCCTGGTGCAACTTGAGGCCGTTTCCTCCTGTCCTGTTGCTGTTCCCTGGAAGAGGATCCCGACCCCCACCCAGCAATTATTTTTTTCTATAAATATTGCTCTATATATCTGTGTAGAATCCTCTTTTCTGTTAGCACCAGGGAGTGATGAGATCATTAATTTGAAATTAATGGCATTTTGATGTGATGTTTTGGTATTCTATAAATGTGCAAACTAAGTTAAATCTTGAAAGTATAAACATGGGCTGGAGATCAGAACTGCTGTGCTGTCAGCAGCTGGTTGCTGGGTTTTGTCTTCTGTCACCCCCCTGAGAGCAGCTGGGGATAACTGCTCTTGTGGGCTTAGGCTGCTGTGTTCCTACAGAACAAGGATGATGTGCATCATGCGCTGCAGGGGTTTCTGAGCTGTCTCCTGGTGCCTGCTTTCTGTTTGCTCTGGCTTCTCCTTATCTCTGATTCCTGCTCTGCTCTCCTGTAGCCTCAGGTAACTCTCAGAACCTGGAGCAGCAGTAAAATCCCGGGCTCCTGGCCAGGTTTTTATTATTCTTCTTATGAACTGTTAACTCTCCTTTTTCAAAGGTACAAGGAGGAGGCAGACATTTATTCTTTTACTTCTACAACTCTTCTGTCTTTGTTTTCTCCTGGCAACACTTTGTTCTCAAGATCTCTTGTTTGTGTGGAAAGGTCTTTTTATTCCATTGGCCTTGGTCACAGTTATGTGCAGTTTCTTGCACCCTCTTACCCCCTCACTGTGTTCAAATGCCTTTTTTGGGATATGGACAACAAATGTGTATTAAAATTTACAAAAGACACGTTCAAAGAACCAGCTCAAGAGTAAATTAGTAGTCTAATTCTCTCTTTCTGTTTTTTTCAAGTGTTACTACAGTGGATTTCCATAGGTGTAATCCTAATGTCCTTCAAGAACATTTTTGTTCTAGGTGTTTCCAAAATGCTGAATTAAAAATTTAATGCAAACACAGGATGGTGCTGTGTTTTGTGATATCCAGCCTGAATTTTGAAATAACAAATAGGTTTATCCTTAGGTAGACATTATTTACACATCTGGATATTGGCCTTTTTAATACCATTTAAAGGCTTTTCCATATGGTTTGATTTCTCTTATTGCTTGTTCATAAATTTCAAGGTCAGGAAACTCTCAGAATTCTTTCATTTATCCTTTTATTCAAAAAACAAACAAACAAAAAACTTACTTCATTTGAGTCAGATTTTTTTTATACCAGAAAATCCTGGAATAGCATGATATGTTCAGAACACATGGGTGTCAGTTGGGGAAGGCAAAGGGCTGTGAACCTTAGTATTTTTTGTAGTGTCTTGCTTGTTTATAGACATTTTTTTATATTTTGTCTCAGTTGTGCCTTTCCCAGTTTGGTACCATCCTGTCCTGGGAGCAACTTCCTTTTGTTGATGAGCATCCTCTGTCCTTCCCTGAATCCCTGTCCCCATGTGCACCATTCTGTTGGTCCCTGTGGTTCCTCCCAATTTCCCCGGTGCAGACTGCACACACAGCCATTTGTAGCTCTCTTGGTCTCTCCAAAGCTTTTAGAAGTGATTTAGTGTTGTATTTGCCACCTTTCCGTTCTCTGACCCAGAAACATGTTTAAGTAAGGGATTGCAAGGGGTAATTCACTGTTTTACTGGTGAGATCTTTGAGAAAAACTGATGTGTAACCTGATTCTGGTGATTTGTTATCAACTAAGTATTGTTTGGTTATCCTACAGCCCCTTCTGCCAGCAGTTATGAGGCATCCTTGGAGAAGTCACCTGTGAAGGAGGATTCTTGCTTTCCCAAACTTCCCTGTGTCAGAGGAACATAAAAACATTATTCTGTCAACTGTTCTCTAGTTTGATAGTTTGTTGGATCCACAGGATCCTTGGCAAACTCCTCTGGGCAACAGAGATGGAAAACATATTGCTTTTCCTTATTGGCTGAAGTTAGGGACTAAGACTTAGTTTAAGAGAGCTGTTTTGTAATATCCAGCCAAAATTCCATCAAGGGAAATTCTGATTAGATATTGAACAAAAACTCACAATGGAGGTGGCAAGGCACTGGAACCAGTGCCTTGCTCAGAAAGGTTGTGAGATCGCCAGCTAAGGATTTAAAACTCATTTGGCACCCTGAGTAACACAGTGTAGTCCTGCTTCTGGACTGTGGGGGCTTGGATCTGAGATTCCAGCCTGCATCACCCTGTGATTCAGCAGCATCCTGTACAATTATTCCTGAAGAGCCTTGGATCTCTGAGCAGAGAACATTAGCAGGCCCAGAACACACAGGGAAGTGTGCTGAGCTCCTGTGTAGGTCTGTAAATAAGTGCTACTGGAGTAGAAGGGAGCTTAGGGCTGACATCTAAACGGTGGGAAATGAGTATTTTCCCAGGTGGGGCGAGTGCAGCACGAGGGGTGGCTGGTGGGGCGTGGGCAGGTCTGAACTCCTGAGCTGTCTGGGGGTGTTTTGTGGGCTAAGCCAGCACTTCAAAGGCCCAGTTCAGGGTGCTGGTTTGCTCTGGAGTTACCAATGGCAAAGAGGATAAGTGACTGTAAGTCCGAGTGTCTCCAGGCCAGGATTGACTGTTCCAGTTCAAAGGCAATGTCATGGTGGTTTCTGCCGAGTGAAAAATCCCCCCTGAGCTCATCTCCGTGTTTCTGTGTGGAACAGCAGGAGCAATCCATGGGGTTTGTTAAAACAAAGCAGCTTGGAGCACTTCTCCCGTGTTCATCTGCTGTGACACATTCCAGCGAGCTGAAGAGATTATCTTCTTGTCTTGGAGAGTATTAAATATTTAAGCACAAAACCTCCTGTAAAGACAGATACAAGGGCTCCAAACCATCCTTGTTTTTCCCTGTTCTCATGTTCCCGTTTTCCTTTTGCCTCCCAGTTTAACCAGCTGCATTGCTTTTCCCCCTCTCTTTGAGTATTTGTCTCTTTCTGTTGATTTGCAAACAAATTCATTGTATGTGTTCCTGATCCCTATTCCCTGCTCCAGCCTGGTGTTCTCAGCTGTGCCACTTAGGCCATTTTCATGGCTAGTTCTGTCCAGCTGGGAACCCTGTCTGCTGGCTGGCAAACCAAGCTGAATTGAACTTTGGGAATTTTCGAGCATTTTAGAGAAACATAGTTAAAGAGAGTAGATAAACTTGCAGATGTTGATTCTGCCAAGGGATACGAGTTGTGTTGTTGGAATTTTTACTCTCACGGCAGCAGAATTGCAAGCAGGTGCATGTTGCAGTGCTGGGAAGCGAAGCAGGAACTCCCATGGAAGTTGCATAATTGTCCTTTGTAGTTAAACCAAAATGAAAGAAAAGAAAAATTGAGTCTTTAATGCGTGCTTTCTTTCTGTCACA
The DNA here is from genome assembly GCF_009829145.1 of Chiroxiphia lanceolata. Classification (NCBI taxonomy): domain Eukaryota; kingdom Metazoa; phylum Chordata; class Aves; order Passeriformes; family Pipridae; genus Chiroxiphia; species Chiroxiphia lanceolata. Next base: position 35,500,141 of record NC_045644.1, read on the forward strand.
ACTTTTTGGGTGAACTCTTTTGTTTTTTATTAGTATTGGAAGAATAAATGATAACTCAAGACATTTTTATAACTCTTATTTCCTCCAGGAAATCGGAGTTATAAAATAAATCAGAGTTTCCTCCAGGAAATGAAATATTCTAATAGCAGTGTTCAAAATCCTTACCTATTATTTGTAAGTTAAAGGTGTTATCATTTATCTAAATACTAACAGGCTCTTGGCAGGGGTGATGAGCTGCTGAACATCTTATCAGCAAAGCCCTTGTGAAAATTGTTCTATCATGGGAAATTCTCCTGATGGGTACTTCCCCTCCTCCTTTAGTGGCTTTCTGGAGGTGGGTGACACTCGCTCCTCAAGCTGTTCTTGGCCTGCAGGACAACAAAGCCCTTTGATTTCATGGAATCACAGAATCATTAAGGTAGGAAAAGGCCTGCAAGATCATCAAGTCCAACCTTTGACCACCATGTCCACTAAACCATATTGTGGAGTGCCACGTCCACACAGTCCTCACACTGTAACAGAAAATGTTATAGTGGAATTGGAAGCAAAAGTGTGAAAGGGAATAGAGGAAAAAGAGGGCTGTGGATTAACATTTTTGGTAATTATACTAATAATCAATCATTTCTGTGTTTTCTTGATGCTCTGTTAATTCAGTCACATGCTTGTTCATGTGTTTGATAACAGCAGAACAAGTGAAGATGGCACCCTCCACCTATTCAGTTCTGCTCTTCCATCCATTGTAACATTTTTCACTTGTTAAAAGAACAATTAAGACAAATGTCATCAAAGAACACGTGGCCATTTCAGGAAAGAAGAGCAATGGTGAGCAGGAAACAGCAATACCTGCTGCCTTGGCAGCTGATTCCTCCTCACAAAACAAGCAGCAATCTCTGTGATGATTTGCAAAATGTATTCCCATCACGTTCTTGTCTTGAGCAATAAATCTGGAGAGGGACTTTGAACAAGGGCCTGGAGTGACAGGACACAGGGAATGGCTTCCCACTGTCAAAGGGCAGGGTTAGATGGGATATTGGGAAGGAATTGTTCCCTGTGAGGGTGGGGAGGCCCTGGCACAGGTTGTCCAGAGAAGCTGTGGCTGCCCCTGGATCCCTGGAAGTGTCCAAGGCCAGGTTGGCCAGGGGGGCTTGGAGCAACCTGGGCTGGTGGAAGGTGTCCCTGCCCATGGTAGGGGGTGGAATGGAATGAGCTTAAAGTTCCTTCCGACCCAAACCATTTTGTGATTCCATGATTCTGCAAGAGCGGTTTCTGGTATCTTTACCAGTCCTGTGTAACTTCACTTTCTCAGCACATAGTTTCACATCTGTGGTGTACCTGAGAAAGGCTTTTTCCTCAGGGAAGAAAGGCTGGATAAAGCGTCCAGCAAGGTCGTCCTTTCACTCACCTTGGCAAGCCAAGCTCCTGCTGACCTCCTGTGTGGGAGCAGATGGAAGGGCAGAATGGCCAGTTGGGTTTGTGCCTACGTGGGGGGATGTGATGCCTGTGATGTGTCAGCAACCTCCTGTGCACAGCAGAAAGTAAGAGGAGTCCTAAGGGACAGTGTAGGGATTTGTTAAATTTTTCTATGACAGGCTAAAGATGGACAGAGGATCCAAGTGCTTATTTACAAACAGCACGAAAAACTGAGCTGAAACTTTCATGTCTTCAACAGAATCCAGAAGATACTTCCACAAAATTCTTGAAAAGTTTGATTTTGCCTTCAGCTCTCAAGTTATGGCTTATTCCCAAACTGAATGTTTCAAATCTTTTGAGAGTTATCCAAGCTATTTTAAACATATAGGCAAATTCTGAAATGGAAACCACTACTTTTATCTGTAATTTTCATTTAATAGATGCTAATGCCAAATGTTCTCAGATTTCATCTGGCTAATGTGAAAATGAAAAAGGATTTGGTTACTTAATCAAATCTAGGTTTTAAAACTAAAAAGTAAATTTGGCATGAGTTCTTTTTTTAAAAATAGTTTTGGTCTATTCATTTCTACTGTCAGTTAATAGCAATTTCCAGCTCTGTGAACCAAAACCAGCTGACTCAACTGAACCAGGAAATCAAGAAATTGGATCAAATACTGTTTTATTTTTTAAAATAGAAGCAAAAGAGGAACAAGAGAAGAAAATCTACAGCTGTAATTTTTCACAGTTATGTCAGGAGAAACTTCTTTGCAGCTGGAATGTCTGGAAGTATCTGGGAGTAGGTGGATCTATGTGGAGTGAAAAGTAAGAGAACACAGTCCTGTGTAATATCACTTAGAGGGAAAAAACTGAACCATTAGTTTGAAAGCACTCTGTTGAGGGAAATGAAAGTGGTTTTTTTTCTAAAATAAAAGAAAATGAGTAGATTTTGAGTTTTCTCTGAAGTCTGTTTTGTCTACAAGCTTCTCCAGTTTTGGCACCACCTGCACAGGAAGGCAATAAATCCATGTGATTTTTAGATTTAAGTGATTTGGAGTCTCCTCAGGGCCACGTGTTTATTTTTAATAATTTGGGTGGTGTCTGAAGATCCCAAACTGAGACCAAGTGCTGAGCAAGCCAGTGGTTTGGGTTTTGTCAGTACCAGCAAGTGGGAAAACTGGTTTTAAATGAGCAAAGACCATAAAGGTCTATAAGCAGATTATGATGGGGGTGATATATTGGAAGCATGTCAGTGGTTTATGAGGCAAGGACTTTGTGAGATTTGGAAAAGCAGTAGAATAACCAGGGAAGTAGCACAATCATGGAGCTGCCCTAAGCGTTATCTATAGTTTACATATGAAATCTGTTCATTCTTTGGTTTTTTTGTGAATAATCAAGAATTTTTAAGGCTATACAAAATTCTGTGTTGTGGTTTTTAATGAAATTAAGATGGCTTTATGCTCCTTTTTCTTTTCTTTCAACTACTGTACCACTGTTCATCTCCCACAGAATTTATCTGCCCAAAACATTTTTTTCCTCTCCCACTGAAATGCAGTTTTCGTCATGTGATGGATTTCTCCATCCTGGATTTCTCCAGGGCTCTGGAAATACGTGAGGTTTTCAGGAGTACTTGAATATTTATTACTGATTTGGGGTATTTTTCCTTCAAAAGGACTGTGGAGACCATGAATTTCCACCTGCCTTCCCTCAAATCAATCACACCCTGCGCTTCCTTGCAGAAAACCAAGCTCCATCTGACTGGTAGTTAATGCTTTTAGCCAACTGTTGTTTTAGAGAGTCTGTTCCACAAACATGTTCCTCTGATGAGTAAAACTCTTTTGAATTTCACTGTAGTTTTATTCAGGGTAATAATTTTCAGTGTGTTTCCCATGACATGTAGACAGTGGAATTACAAACAGGGGCTGCTCTGCCCTCATTTGTGTTGTGCAGAGCCAATAGAGCTCACAGCTCTAAAAAGGCCTTCAGACACTCAACATGCACTTCACTTGAATTTAGGAAGTGTTTTGTGCTTAGGGCTGTGTTTGATCTTTGGGCATTGGATAGAAACAGAGAGGTTGGCAGCAAAGCAATTTGGTAAGTTGTGAATGATAAAGGAATGTTGTTTGAATAGAGTGTGGTACCACTTCATTTTAAATCACGCTTAGAATGTTCTAGATTTTCCACGATCACGTGTCTGATTAGCTGGGAATGGTTTCAGTATTTCACAAGTCTAATTTCTGTGCTGAAGTGATTGGCTCAACTTCTGGAGCCGACCTGAAACCTGTGGCCATTCAGCCTTCAAGAGGTCTTGTCTAAAAGAAGAATGAGAGTGCCCGAAATGGGGACTTTTGTTTGGAAAATTCAGTATTTGTTGGCAATTGGACCTTTGTATTAATTGGCATGATTTTAGACTGCTAAACAGTTCTGATTATTTAAAATATTAGTCTAAAAATATTCTACAGAATGTTTTTAAACCACAAGAGAAGATAAAAACAAGATTTACTGTCTTCTTTCATGTTGGCTATGAGAAGTCCAGATGTATTTAATGCAGAATATATTATGAAATCAGTGGGAACTGTCTGGGTTTTGGTAAATTAATCCAAGAGCAGATGTCCCTCTGACTTTGGTACCCAGGGAAGGTTACAGACCCCTGCACATGAGCCTTTGAAGATCAAAAGACTGTTAATTGCGTGTAGTATTTAAGGCGCCTGCACGAAATGCAAAGCAAAGCTAATAACATTTTGAGATTGATGATGGGCACTTTGTTTTATCTGATGGAAGCCGAGAAGCTTTTGGGTGTCAACAAGATTGTTAAACATTTAATTTGACATTTTGAAAACAGTGATGTTAAAAAAAGATGAGTATTGGGATCCAGTTGTGAAAAACTGAGCTTTAAAGGATTTATGAAGGACATGAAAATGATTAGCAAATGTTATTAGAATATCACAGGTCTTCTGTGGTTGCAAGTGTTCATATTTGTATAGCACTTATTTTTAATAAAGAAAATCACTAGGAGTTTGTAAAAAGGAACTGGTCCCTATCAGGGTCAGAGGTTGGCATACATCTGAGCATAGTACAAGAAAACAACAGAAACCCAATTTATTTTCTTTCCTAAAGCAGAAAACATGGACTGCGTGAACATGTTGATAACTCCTTATATGCAGAATTCCCTAAAAGCAGCAGTTCCTGGGTGCTGAGGGGAAATAAGATTGTGAGATATTACTCGAAGGAGGTTAATTAGATAATTAGGAGTGCAATGGGATGTTCACTTATTTGCATGACAGACTTAGTGATGGTGTTTTCCCAATAGCAGATGCACTAAGGGAGGACCGGGTGGTTACTTTGCATCCTCTGGTTGTATTTTGGTGCTTTATGTACTTGAAGCAGAGAATGCCTTTCCCTCTCTGTTTTTTGTGTGACTTCCACTGGGACATGTGCTTCAAACATGTGGACAACTCCCCTGGGTGTAAAGGTCATAAGAATTCTTGAAATGCTTTCTCAGGAGGTGCTGGGAAAGCAGGACAGGGTGGGTCTGTGGAGCACTGGAGCACGGCAGGGATTCTCTCCGAGAGCGGTGAAGTGCCAAACGTGCTGAGCAAAGTTAAAAAACTGCTTAAGGTGGGTTAGTGTAACCAGTGGGTGGTGGGATCCAGTATAACTCATAAAAGCATAGCATCATTAAGGTTGGAAAAGATCTCCACGATCACCAAACCCAACCTTTGACTGGATCCCACCATGCCCACTAAGCCATATTAGAGAGTCCTGCACCTACTCATACCTTGAACACTTCCAGGGATGGTGACTCCACCACTGCCCTGGGCATCCCCATCCGATGCTTAACCAGTCTTTTAGTGCAGAAATGTTTCCTAATATCCAGCCTGAACCTCCCCCTGCCCAGATGGCAGTGCTGGGTTAACAGTTGGACATCTATATTTAAGCTCTCTCCCAACCTTAAGGATCCCATGATAAATCAGAACTGCAGTGATTGTTTGCTGTTTATTTTTCTAAGTTTGACCCGGAGAAAAGAGGTCTGTGTGTGTTTCAGGGGGAGGAGGGGCTGCAGAAGAGCATATTTATCCCCAGAGTCCAGGGCCATTTAGCAGGAATCCTGCTGGGTGTGCCCAGCAGCGGCCTGGGACATGTGGGTAAAGTTTGCATTATTAATAGGAAGCTTTCCCCAGGTCCTCTGTCTGCTGCCTCTGTGTGAGGCCAATTGAAGCTTAGCAGAGAAAGGTCAAGTTAAAAAGAGCTGGATAAAGCCTGTTTGATTCATCCTTTGTGTTGGAGCTGCCTGCTGTGGCACACCGAGGGTGTCACTGTGTGTGCCCAGGACACGAGGCACTAATGGTGTAATGACTCTTCACAGAATCACACAGGGGTTTGGGTTGGAAGGGACCTTGAAAGGACATCTAGTCCAACCCCCTGCCATGGGCAGGGACATCTTTAACTTCAGGGCAGCCTTTGAACGGACAGGGAATGCTGGTTACAGATTCTTTAGGTATTTGGAGATAAACTACTCTGACTTTTAGTACATGTGTGAACCCGAGGGGATTCTCATGTGTCAGGTGGGAGTCTCCATCAGTAAGAACAGGTTTAATTACTCCTCTTCTAGAAAGCTGAATAAACCTTGGAAGCTGTACTAGATCATCTGCTGTGATCCTTTCAGTCCGTGTTAACACGGTGCCTTTCATACGATGAACGTGTGGTTGTGCAGTGAGTGAGTGCCTGCCTGGAGAGGGCTGGGGAGCTACAAGTATTTGTTCTTTTAGTTCTCTCACTGTCTTGATTTTGCTTTGAGACATTCAGCAGCCTTACGCACTCTGAACAGAGAAACCATTGCTCAGATATGACCAAGGCTTTTGAATGTGAATGTAGAAGCCTTCAGACACGAGAACTGTCGTCCTCTGCTCAGACCAATGCTGCTGTTGGGCTTTTGGAGGACAGGAGCTGCCATCAGCAAGGAAGTTTTCCATATGTCCCCTGGTAGCACTATGTTGCTAGGAATAACAGAATTCCAAGGAGTGCAGTGAGAGGCAGTTGTTTCAGATGCATGTTCACGCTTCCAGGGTTGGGGTTTCAAGCTTTATTTGTCATAGCAGTTACTGGCTGCAACTACTGGTGCATTCTGGCAAGATTATTATATTCAGTTTCTCCTGGAACGAATTTTGGAGTTCAGAGTAGGGCACAAAGAGCTTTGGAGAAATGATATCCCTCACTCCCCCATGGGTAGTGAGGGAACCTAAGGAGTTAAAGCCAGAAAACTCATGGGCTGAGGTAGAGACAGTTTAATGAGGAAAGCAAAAGCTGCACACCAAGCACAGCAAAACAAAGAATTAATTCACTGCTTCCCCAGGCAGACAAAAGCAGCATGGAAATCAAAGGAATGGTTAATCAGAGTAATAAGCTTCCTAAATTCCAGAATAAATGTAGTTCAGATTATGGATAATGATCAGGTCATTTCCTCCCCATCATGGAATTACAGAATGGCCTGGGTCGAAAGGGACCTTAAAGCCCATCTCATTCCAGCCCCTACCATGGGCAGGGACACCTTCCACTAGCCCAGGTTGCTCCAAGCCCCGTCCAACCTGGCCTTGGACACTTCCAGGGATCCAGGGGCAGCCACAGCTTCTCTGGGCAACCTGTGCCAGGGCCTCCCCACCCTCGCAGGGAACAGTTTCTTCCCACTATCCCATCTAACCTCTGGCAATGGGAAGCTGTTCCCCCTTGTCCTGTCACTCCAGGCCCTTGTTAACAGTCCCTCTCCTTCTGGCTTGCTTTTCTTCCTCTTTTCATTTTCCTTCTCATGAGAAGCTCCATTTCTTTTTGTGTTTTCCACTGGTAATTTCAGCCTATAGCTGAAAATATTCAGTCTCTTGATTTTCATGAAGAGTTGGTGCATAGCCAGGACTTCTTGTCAGGCTTAAAAAGAAGAATTTTTATCTTTGGGATATTTGTTTTCTTGCTGGTGACTCAGAGGAATAGTCCCTGCTTAGGCCTTTTTCTCTCACACATTTGATGATTCCTCAGATCAGCATGTAAGGGGAGCTCAGAGAATATCTGCTCCAGCCTTGCTCCACAGCTACATGTTGAACTACAGTCCTAAACATCCCTAGTACTGTAAACAGTGGGAACCAAAATTTTATGGAACACTGTGGTATTAGTGGGAATATTTGTATTTCTGAAGGTAAAAGTTCAGGTTTTGCACAATAGAAGAAGTTCTCACTCACTTTAACACTAGGTATTTACAGAGGAACTAAAGTTATCCAGATAGTAATTCCTGTGTAAGTACGAAAATAATTTCTATTGAAACTATGTTTTTTTTCTTTTTAATCTTACAGAATTCTTAGAAATTGTTAATATTCCTCACTGTTTTCCAAGTTTACATTAGGAACAGCCCAGGATATTAAAGGAGGATGTACCTCAATTGAAAATATTGATTTCTCCTTTCGTGCTTTTAACGGACATTTATTTTCTTAATACTATAACTAAGTGGAGGAGGAAATGTTTGAAGGGAAAGGTTTTATGTTGTTTTACATTCCCCAACATTTCCAAGTATTTCAAAGGCATGGAAGCATGTTCTCCCATGTGGACATGGCATTGCTGTCACACTGATAGGGGCAGTGGCTCAGTGATTGCCTCTGTTATCATGGAAACTAAAGTTGATTTAATAAATATATCCACGTTCCTTTATGAGCTCTGTGCCTGTATGATTTGACTTGACAAGTTCATCTTTTTTTTTTTGTGATTTTACATCCCCTTCAAGATGCAGTTCCCCAATTCCACGTGGGAATTGTCAGGTAGCATCTGGTGAAATGAAGCTGACAGCGTGTTCTGTCAGTTTTAGTAACTTAATATGTGAAGAAGTCAGGCTCTTGGAGGGGTAAGAGTATCTGCAGAAGGTTCTTCTGCCTTAGAGATTCATGTAAGAAGGCCAGCCTGTCTCTGGCATGGTGTCTGGTTTGAGGTGAGAGATTTTACTTTTTACACAGTTTGTATTTTGATCAGTTGTGATCAGAAATTGCTAAAATCAAAGGGAATGTCCAGTCTGTCCTAACCACTCTAGAAAACCAGTGAATGTCAGTGTTATGCTTTAAACACACACATTGTTACATGAAAAAATAATATTTTTGTGCTGATTCATTAGACATCAGAGTGTGTGATATTAAATCCTGAATTCTTGGGTATTCTGAGGAAGGCTTTCAGCAGAATGTCTTTTATAGTCATTATTCAACGGAAAGCTTAACTTTACATTTTTACATTTTCAGGATTTTTTGTGGTCTTCTCAGGACTATCTCCATACTGGAATTAATAAAAATCATGTTGATGGTTGATCATGGACTCCTTTTAGATGAGGGTAACTTATCAAGGGCAACTTTATGAAAGAATTCAATTGTTTGCACCCATAAAAGTATTCTCCCAAGCTCAGAAAGGATTCTGTGTGAAGCAGACAGAAAGTATTAAGTAACATAAAACCCATAAAGAGCAACATGTAAATATTATTTCTTTAATAAAGAACGTACATGGCTCAAAATGCATCAAACAGGGGATTAATTTTGAGAATTGTTTAAAGAAACTGTATCACCCAGACCAAGCCCAGTTGTGTCAGGCCAACACCTGGAAATGTGCTCCAGGAGGTCACCTATTCCAGTGTTTGGTCCTCTTCACAGCAAAACCTGGTATTTTTCTGTTGAACTGTACTTGCTTGTGTTTTAATTTGTGCCCATTGCCCTTTGTCCTTACCTGATAGACATTTAGATACCTGAGAGCATCCACCTAATGTGTCTTTGGGGGTCCAGGGATTTGAAATGCTTCCAGTTCATAGTAACGAGACCGCAAAACATGTTTTTAACAAGATTTATTTGGGTTTGGCATGTTGGGCTGGTTGTTTTTTGCCACAAAGCACTCTTCATCCAAACTATTCCATGTTGTGGGGAGAACAACTCGGATGTAACGTGTTGCTGCTGATAACCATGGCACTGCTGGGCTGTTTGATGCATTAAGTCCATTAGTGGCCTCAGGTGGGAAGTTCTGCGAGTACAGTGTTGGTTCTTTCTCTGCTATTCTCTACCCCAGCCTGCTTCTAAATCTGTTCAGGGCTGTACACAGTGTTTTAAGAATGCGAAAAAGGCATTAACATCTTAAATGACAAGGGAAATGAAAACCGAAAGGGAAATGAAAAATCCGAGGACAGATGCCGGTGTTCAGATTCTGCCTGTGAGCGCAGTCACCTCCTGGTGTGTGCTTGGCCACAGCTGAGGGACTGTAGGAGCAAGGAGTGGATGTTCTCTTCTGTGAGTGTATTTTGGAATTACCTGGCTGGAAGGGGCGGTTTGGAGTCCCCATCCCTGGAGGTGTCCCAGGAAGGCCTGGCCGTGGCACTCAGTGCTCTGGGCTGGGGGACAAGGTGGGCATCGGGCACAGGGGGGACTCCATGGGCTGGGAGGGCTTTTCCAGCCTTAATGATTCTGTGATTCCATGGTTATGGATTGTTTTCCCCCTGCTTTTCTTTACCACACTCAGTTGAGACTGATGCAGTTTGCCAGTTCTACATTAGTCTTTCTAGTCCTGGCCTAGGCCCGTGTCACAGCTGAGTGATGGCATCATGGGTGGATGTCCCTGTGGTACAAGCATTTCGGGAGCGGCTCTGAGGGATACTGGCTATCAGTCCAACTCAGTAAGGTGTGGTAAGTCATTAAGCAACGAATTTTTGATGTCAGCCTGAAGTTTAGCTTCTGTTCCTCATGTTTTAACAGAATTGTTGATTTCAGTGATTTTCAAATAATTTCTTTGTGGAGTGTTTTCAGCTCTACAAGTATTGTGGAGCTCTGAGATTAGCCTGAGATACTGTCAGATCTTGTCAAGTGCAAAGCCTTTATAATTGCAAAACAGGCTAATCAGTGTTTAAATCAGCCCTTTTGGTGAAATGCATAGTAAAAAGGTGTTGGGAAAAGGCGTTTTACCAATTTATATGAAGGAGTTTTGGGATGGTTCAGTGTCCTTTCAGAGACATAATCTTGCTTGGGTGTCTGCTGTGTGGGATAAGGCCCACTGACAGCTGCAGGCAGTGTCACAGAAGTGTCAGAGCTGGAAATGTTTGTTGGCATCAGGGCAGCACAGCAGGAGAGTCAATTTTTGTGCTTATTGCCTGCAGAAAGAAAGGGTGTGGGTCAGAAATCCATCCCAGTTTTCACTAGTTTTAAGAATCTAAAAATATTAAATAGGCCTGGCCTGTTTGATCTCTGCTTGCTCTTTTAGAGAAGGCAATGACCTTCTAACGCCATAACACCAGTGAAGTTCCTTTCAAATCTTATGAGGAATGATTTTCCTGTTTGCTTTGTTTCTTATTATACCGAAGAACATATTCCTACCAAATTTAACATTTATCAGTATAGATTATTAGTCCTGTAGCTGCAATGTAAATAACATTATTCACCTGCATGTTCAGAGTCCCCAGGGCATAGAACACCTCCACGATGACAGCATTGTGCTCTTCTGTTTAGGTAACATCTTAATGCATATTCATTTTTCTCTCCATGTACACAATAAGTGGAGAATTTTCATTAAAATTGTGCTCTAAACGATCACATCATAACAATGTTTTATAGGTGGGATTGTCAGTACCTGGGAAAACAGTAGCCAAGGCTGTGCAGACTTTCTCTTTCTGGCTCTTCTGCCATTTGGATGTGTGACTCCTGGGAGATCTGGCCTTCAGGAACACACTCCCCAGTTTCTTGGAGTCACTTGGGTTAGTCTAAACAGTGAAAGATCAGGGAATAATAGAATAACTTAATTTGAAAGGGGCCTCCGGAGAGGGCCGAGTGCAGTCCCTGCCTGACGCACATCTAATGAGATCAGGGGCTGCAGTCGAGTCTGGAACATCTCTGTAAAGGCTTGACTTGACCTGGCTGATCTTGCAGTAAACCCAGGAGTGCTTGTTTTTCTCACTGCAGATCTGTGGGAGGCTTATCTTTCAGAGGACAAGTGCTGAAAAGCATCAGAGGATGGGGAAATGTAGCCCCAGCACAGCTGCACCCTGAGAGGACGTGCCTAATTCCCTTTGGAAACACTTCAGAGCCTGCACACCTGCTGCCTCAGCTGGGGCCACGCAGATGCAGCAGGAACCAGGCACTTGCCATGGCCCAGACTCAGATGCCACAGAAAATTCTGCCTAAACTCTGTTAGATTTTCCAGCAAATGTGTGTTTGCAGCTTTCTGGAAGCGGTGGCAACATCTTCTCAGTTTCCTTTGTATTTCTGAAGGACAACTGTTGATCACTCCCTGTCTGTGAGACTTCCTATCTCGTGACCATTTTGTGTAGAGATTTCTGCTTTCCAGTCTTTCCAAAGTCTTCAATGTTTCTCTAGATTTTTGAATGAATATGCATTATTTTGATTTTGGAAGGTGAATGCACAGTTTTGTTGGAGCGAGACAGTTTTTGGGGAAAGAAAGGAAAGTAAAGGAAAACATGACTGATCACTTCTCGTGAGAGTTGCAACTGAAATGGGCACAGTGTGGGGAAGGGTCTGTTGCTGCTGTCATCTGACAGAGCTGTGAGTTAAGCCAGGGGGAGTGGGTTTAGCTTGGGAGAGGTGATTTTGTCTTTACTGTGAGTGCAGATATTCCAGTTGTACAGAACACACAGAAGTGATGCTTATTTTTCATTAGATTCCTCTAATGCAAAATGCTCAGCACTAAGCAGCGCTATCCAGGGTGTGTGGTTAACCTAAGAACAATTTTCTATGAACTTAACAATTCAAGTGCACTCTTAAACTTAACAAGAGAGATTGTGAATCTTGAGCCACCAAAGATGATGGGAAAAATAGTGCTTAGAATATTCACTTAATGAGTTCATATAACCTGGATCATTTAAGGTATGCACTCAGCTTATTGAAGTAAGTGCTGTACACCAGAGCTGCAAAGGAAGAGGGAAGCCTACACCTTCAAGAAGTGGCTGCATTAAAATAAATCACTGCTTAAAAAAGTGTGTCTGTACCTGTCAGAGGGACTTTTCATCTCACTGTAACCATAGGTGCTTAGCTGTGTCAGCACAGTACCAGTGTTCCTTGCCTTCAAGGAACAACTGAAGTATTTAGGGACATCTGTTTCTGTATTTTAGCACATACAGAAAGAGCATAAAGTGTTAATTTGTGAAGCAAAACTATTTAGTTGAAGCAGAAAAACTCCTAATTCTGTCTCCCTGTTTTTTGTGCTTTTGTTTTCATCCTTTTATCTCTTTTTTTTTTTTTTGTTCCATGTTGTTAATGTGAAACCAAGCACAGAATCACAGAATCACTGAGGTTGGAAAAGCCCTCCAAGGTCACCGAGTCCCCCCTGTGCCCGATGCCCCCCTTGTCCCCCAGCCCAGAGCACTGAGTGCCACGGCCAGGCCTTCCTGGGACACCTCCAGGGATGGGCACTCCAAACCTCCCTGGGCAGCCCCTGCCAAGGCCTCACCACCCTTTCCACCAACAAATTCCTCCTCCTGGCCAACCTGAGCCTCCCCTGGCACAGCTGGAGGCCGTTCCCTCTCCTCCTGTCCCTTGTTCCCTGGCAGCAGAGCCCGACCCCCCCTGGCTCCCCCCTCCTGTCAGGGACTTGCAGAGCCAGAAGGTCCCCCCTGAGCCTCCTTTGCTCCAGGCTGAGCCCCCCCAGCTCCCTCAGCTGCTCTTCGTGGGACTGACTCACTAAAACATGTTCTACATCCATAATGTGGAACACATTTGCTTTATGTAAATAGTTTTTATGTTATAGCAGCTGTGCATATGCAGCTCTCAATTTTTTTTTCGCATGGATCATCTCTAAACTGATATAAATGTGTATCTAATGTTAAATCTCAGTCTACATGTTTTATAGAACTACCAGCACCCACAGATAAAACCAGTGGAACCAGATTTATTTCGCTGCCTTTTGTGACCACGAGAGTCATGGTGGAATTGGTTCTTCAGTGGGTGAGATTTTTAGACAGCTCAGTGCTTTGTCAGCTGCATTGGCTTGTGAAGGCAGGAGGGAGTTTGCTGTGGTCATGTTATTCTGAGGAAGAGCTTTTATGATATTTGTGATTATTTTGTGGGCGTTGTGTGTGTGGTGTAAAGAGTCCCAGACAGTTCTGAGATCCTGTGTTAATTGTTTATCGTGTTTAATGGCTGTACATACAACTAACACATGGAGAGGTGATCAGAGGGCTGGAGCAGCTCTGCTGGGAGGAAAGGCTGAGAGAATTGGGATTGTTAGCCTGGAGAGGAGAAGCTTTGGGATGACTGAATGTTGGCCTTCCAGGGCCTGAAGGAGCTGATGAGAAAGATGGAGAGAGACTATTTCTAAGGGCCTGGAGTGGCAGGACAAGAGGGAATGGCTTCCCAAGGACAGAGGGCAGGGTTGGATGGGATAGTGGGAAGGAATTGTTCCCTGGGAGGGTGGGGAGGCCCTGGCACAGGTTGCCCAGAGGAGCTGTGGCTGCCCCTGGATCCCTGGAAGTGTCCAAGGCCAGGTTGGACGGGGCTTGGAGCAACCTGGGCTAGTGGGAGGTGTCCCTGCTCGTGGCAGGGTTGTGGAATGGGATGAGCTTTAAGGTCCCTTCCAGCCCGAACCATTCTGGAATTCTGTGATTCTATGAAGAGTTGTTCTGTGTATCTAAATTTGACTTACTGGTGTTAAAGCAAAAATTAGTTTCCTGGTGTTTGGGAATGACGTGACAGTGTCCTCTGGTGGCCTGTGGATGGAGTTCTGCTGAATCTTTTGCTTTCTCACTTGTTTGTTAATTTTGTTTTTTAATTGAAAGGAATTGTAACACACCTGCAAAGAAAAAGGCTGTACTTTGATCACTAGCAGTGATTTATAGAATAATTTTCTAGTGTGTGTGTGTATATATATATATATATTTATATATATATATCTTCTACAGTGATCACATCAACTGTGGATATACAACAGAAGCTGGGAATATTATTTATTGATGTGCATGAATCCCACCAGACAGAAGCAACCAAACAAGTGACTCTTGTCCTACCAATGGGTGACTGCATTTGTGTTTATATTTATTTATAAACTCCTAAGATTGAAGCCAGGAACTATTGGCAAACTTATTACATAATAGAGCATTAAAGGATCAAAGTAAGACCTCCTGGCATTCAAAGCTATCAGTCTGTTAAATGGATGGAGCCTCATTATTTTTCCCCCTCATATGTGCGTGTGTCAGAGAGAGCTGCAAGGCAGAGTCTGATCTCCAAGCACCCTTGACCTGTGGGGCTCAGCTTTAGGTCCCAAAATCTCCATTTTAACCCAACTATGGCTTAATCTCTCAAGATCATGGAATATAAACTGATTCCCTAAGTCAGTGTATAAATGGCTGCTTCAAGAAAGGAATGCTATTTTGAGTCTTAATAGCAGAATTCAATTAATCCAGAAACCAACAAAGACAGAAAATAGGCTTTAAAGCACATCATGATGCAGGTTTTCAATGGACCAATGAGCCTTTCACCTTGGCAAGTGTTTTTCATTAAAGCTTTCAGGGAGAAGGTCTGGGGGTTTTATGTTTTCCATAAGACTGTGTTTTTATAAGCTAAAAAAACGAGGAAAAGCTTCAACAGGCACTCCAGGTATTTGAGATTTCTGCAGATAAGAACAGTTCCTGATTAAAGGCTCAACTGGCATTGAAGTCTAACTCCACTTGTGTTAGTGTAAAACTAATACATCAGAGTTGACTTTATCTTAATTTTCACTGCCGTGTCTGGCCCTTTTCTTCACTTATGGCAGCACTGGGCTTCAGTACTGGTTTTTTTCTTATATATATATATGTTTCCTATATATGGAAAATACACAGTAAATGCAGTATCTGGGCACAGCATTGGGAGGGCCAGATTGTCAGACTTGACTGGCTCTGTGTGGGCAGCCTCTTGCAGATCCAGGAGTCAGCTGCCATTCCATGTTTGTCTTGGATTTGTTTTATCTCTGTCAAAGATGTGGAGTGTGGGTGTACCCTGACCTTTCCAGCTGCGAGCATTTGCCTTTACTTGCGTGGATATTGGAATTCCTGAAACTAAAGAATACTAAGTTGTCCTCAAAATCCTACACAAAAATCTCCCTCCTGTAATTACATCGTGGGCAAAATTCCAGAGGATCACAGCATGGTTTGGGTTGGAAGGGACCTTAAAGCCCATCCAGTCCCACCCCCTGCCATGGGCAGGGACACCTCCCACTAGCCCAGATTGCTCCAAGCCCCGTCCAACCTGGCCTTGGACACTTCCAGGGATCCAGGGGCAGCCACAGCTTCTCTATGGGCAACTTCCCCAGACATATAAATGTCCCAACCATCTGGGATAGATACTCACAATGAACATATATTTGGACTTTTCACCCCACTGAATACTGAGCTGTTTTTCAGCTTAAAGGGAAAAACCTCAACACTGGAGTGATATTTGCTGCAATTAAGGAAACTCTTGTAGCTATCATCTGGGAAATTTTCAGGTTCTGGCTGTTACAAATGGTTAAATAGGTCCTGAAAGGGAATTTTCAAAAATGGATTTCTCACAAAACTTTGGAAGCCTAAGTGCCCTTTCTACCTTAGATGATGTTCCCCTTAATTTTTGGTTAAACGACTGAATTATTGAGAAATGTGTTTAGATTCTGTCTTGGAAGAATTGGTGGCATTTTCTTCCTGAACAGCAGCTGACCCAGCCATGGATGAGTGCAGTTGGAGTTTGGGTATTCCAACAGCTTGATTTTTCTGTACAAAAATAGAAAATATCAGATATGGAAATGTTGCTTACAAACACAGGCTGATTTATGAGTTTTCTGAAGATCTGTTTACTCTACAAAGAAAATGTGCCAATTAGCTGTGGTGACACAAAATAGTTTAAAGCCATGGTTAACAAAACAAACTGTACACACTGGTGGTTTGGGGTGTATGTCTTCTAATTTCTTATAAATAATGAACACACTTTCCCTGTGAAGGAAGGTCAAATCCTGATTTGGTTGTCCAGCTGGCACAGGTTGCCCAGAGAAGCTGTGGCTGCCCCTGGATCCCTGGAAGTGTTCCAGGCCAGGTTGGACGGGGCTTGGAGAAA
This sequence comes from Chiroxiphia lanceolata, assembly GCF_009829145.1. Classification (NCBI taxonomy): domain Eukaryota; kingdom Metazoa; phylum Chordata; class Aves; order Passeriformes; family Pipridae; genus Chiroxiphia; species Chiroxiphia lanceolata. The sequence continues at coordinate 35,516,610 of NC_045644.1, forward strand.
CCTGGGCTAGTGGAAGGTGACCCTGCCCATGGTAGGGAGTCAGAACTGGATGGTCTTTAAGGTCCCTTCTCACCCAAACTAGTCTGTGATTCCATGGTTCTGTGGATCCAGGTTCCATATTTGATCATTTAAAGTACAGTGAGTGAAGTGAAAATGTTGGAATGGTATCCTGAATATCAGGGAACTTAGAGTCTACATGGAATTTTGTTTGCCTCTCAATCTCATCCTTAAAATGTTCAGGTAGTGACTCTTCCTCCATTCCCCCCCTGATTTTTGTTGATAGCCCATTCTGTCGTTTTGGAAGAAAAGAGAACGTTTTGCAGAAACGCTTTATTTCTCGACACTAATTCCCCCCCTTTCCCCCTGTCATATCCCCTCATTGGTTCTCACAAATTCCACGATCCTACATAATTTTCATTGGATTTTTTTAAGAAAGTCTTCAGTACCTTGGTTTTGAGTATCCAAAAGTGAGAAGTGTGGAGAAAAGCCTGTGAGGTTTGCTCTTGGTGTGGTGTCACCTCCCAGCTGTCAGAGGTCGGGCAGGTGTGGGAGTTTGGTGCTGCTGTGCAGGATCCTTGTTCTCCTGGTGTGCCCTGTGTGCCATCAGCTCCTTCCCTTGCCAGCTGAACAAACGACTTTCCACCTGCTGTGTGCCATCCGTGTCCTGCAAAACAAGCGGATCGGATATCGAGGCTTGCTCTGTCTGTGGCAGTAATGAGAATTTATTTCAGCTCACCCACACACTGCATGAAAACATCCCAGTGTCGTAATTGGAGAGAAGGCAAAGCAGCACGGATTGACTGAACTCAAAGGAATGACTAATCAGAGTAATAAACTTCCTAAATTCCAGAATAAAGGTGACATACTTCAGAGTATGGATAATGATCGGGTAATTCCCCCCCCTCCACCATAGAATCCCAGAATGGTTTGGGTTGGAAGGGACCTTAAAGCTCATCCCATTCCACAACCCTGTCATGGGCAGGGACACCTTCCACTAGCCCAGGTTGCTCCAAGCCCCGTCCAACCTGGCCTTGGACACTTCCAGGGATCCAGGGGCAGCCACAGCTTCTCTGGGCAACCTGTGCCAGGGCCTCAGCACCCTCACAGGGAACAATTCCTTCCCAATATCCCATCTAACCCTGCCCTCTGGCAGTGGGAACCCTTTCCCCCTTGTCCTGTCACTCCAGGCCCTTGGAAATAGACTTTCCATCATGTGTTTTATTCCTCTGGAAATTGGTCTGGGAAAGTTTTCTGGGTCTCAGCACTAATAATGTGGGAATTTCTGCATTTTATGTGTGTAAGTTCCTAAACAGCATAATAATGTTTGTTTATTAAGGTGAAGTTGTTCAAAACACTTATCAGTGCTAAGGTGAAGATTGCTTTGGTGAATAACTATATTATTGCAGAACCTCAAAAGTTAATCGTGTTTAACAAGGAATCTAAACATTAATGCTGTCACCTGACTAATTGACTTTCAACATATTGGTGTTTTGTAAGATTAATTGTGCTGTCCAGCCAACACAGAGATTCTGTGCCAAAAATAGTGTGCACTTAAAATGGAAAATAAGTAAATAATCAATATATGGTCCAGAAATGTCTCATGTTTTATTTTTAATCTTGCAAATAATTCACAGGACTTGAGCTCAACAGCAGAATTGCTTCAAGAGGCATTCTGTGCTGTGCCTCTGTGATTCAAGGCAATGACTGCAAAGGTAGAGGGAGAAAACCACTGACAAATCAGCTGCACTTGTTCAGGGGTTGAAGAAAATAAACTTATAGAAATAAGTTAAACTTACTGTATAAAATAAAATCATCAGTAGTTTTGAGGTTGTGGCTGCATCAAACTGACTTCAGTTCTTTCCTGATTTCTGGACCTTGGAGAGGTGAATTAAACACGTCTGCACAGGCCACTCAAAGGTTTGATTTTTGGTAATGAAAGGATTGATATTTATTAAATTAGTAGTGCTTTTCAAATGGCTTTTCTTCTTAAGGTCGTAATAGATAAGCAACACAGATTTTCTCTTACTAATTCAAACCCTGCCTAAAATCTGAAGGGATTCCATGGGTGATTGTACCCGTGGTCAGTGGTGGTGACCCCTGGCTCTCATTGCTCTCCTCTGGTGGTTGTGTTCAGCCATAGATGCAGCTCAAGGGCTGCTCCTGCAATATGTGGGAATGAAGCTGCTCAGACCACGGTTCTTACAAAGAAACTGGTCCTGGGAATTGTTAAATCCTGTCTAGCAGAGTCATGGGGATAAGGCTGGAAATGATCCTCTTGGATCATTGAGTCCAGCCATTAACCCAGTCCACCATGTCCACCACTAACCCATGTCCCCAGGTGCCACATCCACACATCTTTTGAATCCCTCCAGGGATGGGGACTTCACCACTGCCCTGGGCAGCCTTTCCAATGCTTTGCAACCCTTTCCATGATGGAATTTCCCCAAATATCCAATCCTAACCTCCCCTGGTGCAACTTGAGGCCATTTCCTCTTGCCCTGTCGCTTGTTCCCTGGGTGAAGAGGAGATTTCGTTGTGAGTGAGGAAAACCCTTCTGTTTTTCTTTAGGCTGTGTGTGTCTATTTGAGCAGAACTGTGGGGTTTGTCCAAACCTGTGGATGAAGTGACTGGATTCACTTCCCTGCAGCATCATATTAATTTCCATGTGGAAATAGCACCGAGCCGGGTACCCTCTCCCAGCTGGATCCCTGCAGCTGCTGTGGCTCGGGTGAGATGTTTGATGTTTGGTAGCATGTTGAGCCATAGTTCTGTCTCTGCTTGTGGTTTGCTTTGGGGTTATAACAAGTTCCCAGCTGGAAGCACACCTTCATTTCCTCTGAGCACACCTCTGTGCTTTTTTTCCTGTCTCCTATTCTCGGTATTCTTCCAGTAGACTTTGGAATCTTTATTGAAATTTGTGAGGGAAACACCTGTGTGGGCTATTTTCTTCTTATCAGGACAAACTTTGTAGAGTTTCAGTACTGCAGGTGTCAGTTTTGGGGTTTTTTTTT